>NC_042620.1:266734319-267088771 GCF_901001135.1 Rhinatrema bivittatum | reverse complement strand
GTTGCGGTGCGGACCTGATGGGAGACTGAACACTCCCACGTCCGCTTGCAGTCTTAGAAATCATATGCGAGTTTGTACTATCTGTCCGGGGAGTGGACCCAACTATAGCCTTTATGTCCAGATACCAAAGGATCTTCTTGTCTCAGGGGATACTTAGTGCCCATAAAGTTCTATTACTAAGTTTTCTTAGTGTTATCTGTTTTGGTTAGCGCCATGCTCTTAAAAATATAATGTTATATGAGTGGCTCCACTGCCCGGTAGTACTCCCTCCCTTCAGTTACCGCAATTATGTAATTAATATTTTTTATTATTTATTATTATTTGTGTGCGTGCATATACTTGTGAACCGGGGGTGCTTGTGGTTACTGAATGCCCTTGCCACATCGTCTCTAACCCTATCTATTAGTTCTTACTCCAAGTTCCTCTGGGTTTTTTTAAGCAGGTGTAAACTTGACCAATTAGATGATGTTATTTATGATACGGACTTGGTGGGAGACTAACCCTCCCACGTCCGTTTTCAGTTTAAACAAGTCTATGATGTGCGGACCTGACTGAGCCCTATAAAATCATTCTCCTTTCACAGTCCTCTACTATGCGTCCCTCTGATTATGAAAATACTGTCCAATCAATTTCGCGGTTTAGCCCATTGGGGGCTGTAGTGTCCCAAGTGTAGATAAATCTCTGTTCCATTTGTATCAGCTTTAAATTCAAATCTCCGCCTCTCGGATGTTCTTGTAACTGAAAGATAACCGCTGCTTGAAAGTCTTCAGGTGAGTGGCCCACTTCTCGCCAATGGTCAGTGAGAGGTGCCCCCCTCTACTTGATGTCTTAAACGGCTCACATGCTCCTGTATTCTATTTTTGAACTTTCTCATGGTTTTGCCTATGTATACTTTGTAGCAGGGGCACCATAATACATATATTACCTTTGTTGAATCACAGGTATATTCATGCCTGAAGCAAAACATCCTTCTTCCTGGTATGATTAATGATGTCCCTTCATACAATTGATGCAATTAATAGCAGTGGCTATTCCCTAAGTAAAATTGATTAATAGCCATTAATGGACTTCTCCTCCAAGAACTTATCCAAACCTTTTTTGAACCCAGCTACACTAACTGCACTAACCACATCTTCTGGCAACAAATTCCAGAGCTTTATTGTGCGTTGAGTGAAAAAGAATTTTCTCCGATTAATCTTAAATGTGCTACTTGCTAACTTCATGGAATGCCCCCTAGTCCTTCTATTATTCGAAAGTGAAAATAACCGAGTCACATCTACTCGTTCAAGACCTCTCATGATCTTAAAGACCTCTATCATATCCCGCCTCAGCCGTCTCTTCTCCAAGCTGAACAGCCCTAATCTCTTCAGCCTTTCCTCATAGGGAAGCTGTTCCATCCCCTTTATCATTTTGGTTGCCCTTCTCTGTACCTTCTCCATCGCAACCATATCTTTTTTGAGATGCGGTGACCAGAATTGTACACAGTATTCAAGGTGTGGTCTCACCATGGAGCGATACAGAGGCATTATGACATTTTCCGTTCTATTAACCATTCCCTTCCTAATAATTCCTAACATTCTATTTGCTTTTTTGACTGCTGCAGCACACTGAGCTGACGATTTTAAAGTATTATCCACTATGATGCCTAGATCTTTTTCCTGGGTGGTAGCTCCTAATATGGAACCTAACATCGTGTAACTACAGCAACAGTTATTTTTCCCTATATGCAACACCTTGCACTTGTCCACATTAAATTTCATCTGCCATTTGGATGCCCAATCTTCAAGTCTTGCAAGGTCCTCCTGCAATGTATCACAGTCTGCTTGTGATTTAACTACTCTGAATAATTTTGTATCATCTGCAAATTTGATAACTTCACTCGTCGTATTCCTTTCCAGATTTTTTTTCCGACGGAAAAGGTTTGTCATTGTCTTTGGATGATTAAAACCTTTCAAGTATCTGAAAGTCTGTATCATATCACCTCTGCTCCTCCTTTCCTCCAGGGTGTACATATTTTGATTCTTCAATTTCTCTTCATAAGTCATTCGATGAAGACCCTCCACCTTTTTGGTCACCCTTCTCTGGACCACCTCCATCTTGTTTCTGTCTCTTTGGAGATACAGTCTCAAGAACTGAACACAGTACTCCAGGTGAGGCCTCACCAAGGACCTGTTCAAGGGGATAATCACTTCCCTTTTCTTACTCGATATTCCTCTCTCTATGCAGCCCAGCATTCTTCTGGCTTTAGCTATCGCCTTGTCACATTGTTTCGCCAACTTTAGATCATTAGACACTATCACCCCAAGGTCTCTCTCCTGCTCCATGCACATCAGCCTTTCTCCCCCTATCGAATACAGTTCATTCGGATTTCCACTCCCCATATGCATAACTCTGCACTTCTTGACATTGAATCTCAGCTGCCATATCTTTGACCACTCTTCCAGCTTCCTTAAATCCCATCTCATTCTCTCCACTCCTTACAGCATGTCCACTCTGTTGCAGATCTTAGTGTCATCCGCAAAAAGACAAACCATGCCTTCTATCTCATCTGCAATGTCGCTCACAAAGATATTGAACAGGACCGGTCCCAACACCGATCCTTGCGGTACACCGCTTAAACTGCTCTCTCTTCAGAGAGAGTTCCATTTACCATCACACATTGTCTTCTGTCCATCAACCAGTTTGCAATCCAGGCCACCACCTCGGCACTCACTCCTAAGCTTCTCATTTTATTCACCAGTCTCCTATGCGGGACTGTATCAAAAGCTTTGCTGAAATACAAGTAGATGACATAGAGTGCTCTTTCTTGATCCAATTCCTTGGTTACCCAGTCAAAAAAGTCAATCAGATTTGTCTGACAGGATCTTCCCCTGGTGAATCCATGCTGCCTCTGGTCCAGCAATTCTCCCAACTGTAGATAGTTCACTATTCTCTCTTTCAACAGTGACTCCATTACTTTTCCCACCACTGAAGTGAGGCTAACTGGTCTGTAGTTTCCAGCCTCCTCTCTGTTCCAACTCTTGTGAAGTGGGACCACCACCGCTCTTCTCCAATCACTCGGCACCACTCCCATTTCTAGGTATCTATTGAATAGGTCACACAGCGGACCTGCCAGCACATCTCTGAGCTCCCTCAGTATCCTGGGATGAACCTCATCAGGCCCCATGGCTTTGTCCACTTTCAGTTTCCCCAGCTCTTCCCATACATTCTCTACTGTAAATGGAGTTACATCTACTCCACTCCCCTCCAGTTTCTTGTTAACTAGTGAAGGTCCTTCTCCATGGTCCTCTTTAGTGAACACAGAACTGAAGTATTCATTTAATATTTCTGCCATTTCTTCATCTCTCTCCACACATTGATCCTTTCCACCTTTCAGTTTCACTATACCATTTTGAACTTTTCTCTTTTCACTGATATATCTGAAAAATGTTTTGTCACCTCTATTCACATCCTTGGCAATCCTCTCTTCCGCTTGACTTTTTGCTGTCTTGATTAATTTCTTCATCACCCTCAGTTCTACCAGATATTCTTCTTTGTGCTCCTCCCTTTGGGGTCTTTTATATTTCTTGAACGCTGTTCTTTTGGCCTTTATTTTGTCAGCCACCTCCTTTGAGAACCAGATAGGTTTCATTTTTCTTTTGCTTTTCTTTACTTTTCTAACATATAGATTAGTTGCCTTGGTAACTGCTTCTTTTAGATTGGTCCACTATTGATCCACATCTCTCTCGTTCTTCCAGTCTTTTAGTTCTTCCCTCAGGTACTTCCCCATTTCATCAAAGTCCGTGTTTTTGAACTGCAAAACTCGGGTCTTTATGCTTCTTTTCCATATCTTTTTTGTGATATTAAACCATACCGTTTGATGATCACTGCTGCTGAGGTGGGCACCCACCTGGACATCAGAGACATTATCTCCATTAGTGAGCACTAAGTCGAGTATAGCTCCTTCTCTCGTGGGTTCCATTACCATTTGTTTGAACAAAGCTACTTGTAGGGCATCCACTATTTCTCTACTATTATTAGATTCTGCAGATGGCATTCTCCAGTCTACATCTGGCATATTAAAGTCTCCAACGATCACCACTTCTCCCTTCTTTCCTATCTTTTGGATGTCTTCAACCAGATCTCTGTCCAATTCTTCCGTTTGATTTGGAGGCCTGTAAACCACTTCAATAAAAATGGATGCCTCATCTTTTTTTAGGTCGGCCCATAGTGCTTCTTCATTGCCCCATCTTCCTTGCAGCTCAACCTCTACCTAGCCTGTATTCTCTATCTAGCTTGTACTCTCTACCTCACAGCCTAGGTAGAAAATACAGGCAACAAATTTACATTTCTTTCAACTTTCAGCACTCCTAATGACACCATATCTTCACAGGTACCTACTGTGTTGTACGTACCTGTAACAGTGAGTCTTTAACTGCCCCCCCCCCAAACCTTGAACACCCCAACCCCTTCCCCCCAAGTTTAAAGTTCCCCCTGTTGCACCGATATAAATAGTAAACTGACACACTTGCCCCTCTCTCTCTCTCTCTCTCTCTTTCCCTCCCCTCCTCTCTTCCCCCCATTTCTCTTTCCTCCCTGCTGAACATTACCATAAACCACTCCCACATGAATAACTAATGCATAACTTGATATTAATTTGTGCGTTAGGGCCTCTGTTGCAAAATGACGCTGTTAGATTGCATTTTCATCTCTACCGGCATTATTTTCCGTAAAAAAGTACCTGTAGAGAAAGCAGGTACAAATTTCCACTGCTACTTTGTACCTGCAGCAAGTTTGAAAACTAAAATATGTATACACTGTTACTGTTAGGAAAGTGGACTCTTGAGCCGAGGTGAGGCGATACTGAGGATGAAGGCCCAACTGGAGCTTCACCTAAACCAGCCCTCGTTCCCCGCAGGTTGAGCCCTTGGATACCGGGGCCGGCCAGTGGGCCGGCCAATGGATGAGGAGAGGTGCCATCAGGAGGTCCAGGTGAAGAGGACAGTGGCAATGGCAGAGTAAGGCAACTGGCCAAGAGTCAGGGCAGGTGGAGTTCAAGCAGAGTCAACTACGAGGCAAGGAGACAGGGCAGGCGGAGTTCAAGCAGAGTCAAGTACCAGGCAAGGAGTCAGGGCAGGCAGAGTTCAAGCAGAATCAAGTATCAGGCAAGGAGTCAGAACCAAGAAAGCAATCCAGGGGTCGAGCAGCAGGGCAGGAACCAGAGGCAGGAACAGGAACGCTGGAACATAGGATTAGGAGCGAGGCAAGGCGGAGGCAGGAACACAGGAACCAGGAACTCCAACAACTCACACTCTTCAGAAGAGCAGGACCCATTGCTGAGGCAAATTGAGAGCAGAAGGGCAGGGTATAAATACCCAGCTATCCAGACGTCATCAGCCTGGGCTGCGGGGAATTTTCTCACCACAGGCCCTTTAAATCCTGTGACTCGGCGCATGTGCGCACCAAGGGAGACAACCACAAGGAGCAGGAATTGGTGACGTTCAGGGTGCCGCAGGAGCAGGCCGTGAGCGAAGTCTGCAGCCGGGAGCAGTGGCAGAGCCGGGCTTCCGGCTAGAGCAGGTGAGGGGACCTGGTTGCCGGTCGGCGTGGCCAGGGTTCCTAACAGTTATTTTGAAACTTGTGCCATCATTTACTAGTAAAAAGTAACCATTATTTTTAACCCAATATACACAATTGAAAAATTGCTCCTATTATGAATAGTCACTATTTTAAAAAATTCTTCAACTCATGGTTCATCATTCAATTACTTTATCTTTATTCATCTTTGGTCTGCAACAAGGCAATATATCAGGTTTGGAGACCTTGCTTATGACAATTATAAAAGTACAAAATTGTAAGGTTCAAATCTTGTTTTATTCAGAATGGCAACTTACTAGTAATGTCCTAGTTTACAGATAGCAGATTTCCAAATAAACACAAGTCAAGTTATTCCAAAAGATTTTTATATAACAGGGATTTTAGTTCCAAGGAGACATACAACTCCAGTTTACATTATTCACACAAGGGTAGATTTTAAAAGCCCTGTGCATTTAAATCCTGGGGTTTACGTGCATGGTTGGGCTTTGTGTGCGCCAGCTGAATTTTCAAAGGGGCCTGGATACACGCATAAACCCCAGTACCCGCACAAGTGCCGGGCCTCTTTGAGGGGGCAGGCTGGAGGGCAGGGTGGGGGCGGGCTAGGACAGCGCCATTGTACTATGTCCCAGGGAAACACACACAGGCAGCTGGCCAATGCCCATACATTGCTTCTGCTCCCAAGGAGCAGAAAGTAAAAAAAAAAAAATGTGGGGTAGCTAAGTAGGGTTTAGGGGTCGGGGTGGAGAGGGGAAAGGGAAAAGGGAAAGAAGGTTAGGCAGGGGGGTAGGGAAGTTCCCTCCCAGTCCGCTCCTTAATTGGAGTGGACTGGAAGGGAACTTGGGGAGGCCCGATTACGTTGCAATGCATACTCTTACAAAATTCGGCCCCCCTTTGTGCGCCACCCTCACATGCGTGAACAGATTATACAGGGTGGCCCATGGAAAAGTAGCCCTCCTCCAATACCAGCGCCACGCAGGCAGGCTACTTTTCCATGGGCCACCCTGTATAATCTGGGGTGCATGTGCACGCAGGCCACAGATTTTGTAACATGGGCGTGCCGGCGCATGCATGTTATAAAATCGGAATATCCATGTGTGTGTGCCAGGAAGCGTGTGCATGTTTTAAAATCTACCCCACAGGTTCTGTCCAGTGTCAAAATCTCCAGGGAATTAGTTCTTTTCCTTCATACAACTTACTTCACAAGCAAGACTTCATGGATCTCCTATTGGGTTCTCCTGTTCAAAGGCCCTCAGAGTGCTCGGAACAGTGTTTCCCAACTCTCTCCTAGAGGCTCACCTAGCCAGACAGGTTTTCAGGATTGCCACAATAAAATATGCATGAGATAATATCCTGGTTCTCCAATGTTTGCAAATTTATTTTTTGCATATTCATTATGAATGGCCTGCAATCTAAATGGTTAGGGGTCCCTCCAGGAGGGAGTTGGAAAACGCTGGCTTGGAGCATAGTTTTATTCCCGGGACTACTTTTTGGAGCCCTGAAGACTAATCTGGTTTCTCAAGGGTAGGGTTTCATGTCTTATGCAACACTTCTTGCTTGCTCAACCTTAAACTTGCCTGAGTCCCCCAGTGGCTCAAAGACAGATCACCAGCCACTTACCCTGCTCTCTAAGGATGTGATGTAACTCCAAAGTTCATACTCATTTAATACATTGTCACAAATATTGAACTTCTCATATATTAAACCAGTTATAATAATCAGTTGGCTAAGGACAAGAAACTGCAAGGATAACACATTTTCCCATAGCAGATAATTTCATACCTTGTCATACATTTTATGTCATAACTTCAAGTTTATTGCCTCTGTGATATTGTCCTTTGTTTGCTTTTTCACTGTCACCATAGCATACAATTTCTCAAAATTTCAGCCAGTTGTTATAAACAGTCCTTTGTCTGTGAATGAAAAACTGCACTGTAATTCCCCAGACAGAAATTGTACTAGATCGTATGGAGACCTTCACAACCTCATTATGTGATGTAACTCCAAGGTTATAATTTTGATTGAAGGACTTTGTAACTGACACTCCAGGGTGCTCTACTCTCCAAAATCAGCCACATATTTCTCACTGTGGATGAAAAGCTGCTTTTATTTTTTCAAATGGACAAAAGATTCCTATAGGACTTTCCTACCCTTCCATCAGTATAATTCAGAGATTGTTAATCTATCAATTTGTCATCATAAGACAATGTCATAGGCACCCCTATGTATAATATCCCAATAAATCAGACAGCTACTATAAACAGATTACTTTCTATGGAAGAAAACATACTTTCATATTCCAGGCAGAAAATCATGGGATAACTAGTTACCCCATGATACCACATTGGGACAATTTAATAACTGCCAATATGAGGGTTAAACAATACTAACAGTATTTTTCACTGACTTTCCCATTGATATTTTTTCTGTCTTATTAAAAACAGTCATTTTTTTCCACTGATTTTTTTTTATTATAACATTGAAATTCCCAGGCAAAATAAAATATAAACTGAAAATGAAGGTCCTTAGAAATAAGTGTTATGTACTGAATGTGATGTAAACGGATTTAAACAAAACTTTTGATAACTGTCCCATAAAGGAGGCTCAAAAATAACTTGAGCTGCCTGGAGAGGGTCACCACAATGCAGGATTGAATTTGAAACTGATTGAGTGAGTGACAGACAACCAAGGATAGTGGTAAAACAAATTCACTTTGAGAAGAGTAATTAGTGGAAATATGTCCTGGGGCCAGCACAGTTCAACATCTTTGTGAATGATAATGTAGAGGGGTTAGAAAGAATAAAATTTCCTTTGATCAGATTGCGCTAAGATATATAACAGCGTAGATATTCATAAGAGAGTGGACAGAATTTTCCCAGACACAATTTAGAGGGTGAGCAGAGGTGAGGGTGGGGAAGGGGATGGAGAAGAGAGGATTTTCAAGCACTGGGGTTTGTCCAGCTAATTCCAAAAGTTAGTCAGGCAAACTTTCCAGTATTGATGCTGAAGTGTCTCTGGTGATTCCTTGGAATAAGGGGAAGTCAATGAATTAGTACCAGTATCAGTGAACAACCTATTGAGGGTTTACTTCCAGTTTAGATTTTGGTAGGGATGTGCATTCGTTTACAATGAATGTGACATCTGCAATGAATAGGTCCCTATTCATTTTATTTGTGGGACCACGAAATGAATGATGACCACCCACGAATGAAACATATCATATTAGTTTCATTCATTTGGTTCACAGTGCTTTCTTATCAGCCTTTTGCAATAGGAGAAGGTCATATGGGAGTATCCATAGCAACCAGCCCTTTCCTGTGAGTCATAAATGACCTCACAGCCCTTTCATAGAGTGGGTCGGACAGGTTGGCAAGGAGACCAGAATGCCAACATATCAGAGCAAAGCATTTTTCTAATTCAGCCAATCGCTGCTCTGTGGACCTAGTGATGTTGATCCTGGTGTTTTTTTCTATCTTGAGCAAGTATATCACAGTGCAATTTCTTCTTAGGTTCTATCTGAGAAGGTTGTTTACTGGATTGAGCTCTGTCAGAGTGTCTCAAATCTGAGCTATTCAATTGCTGAAAAAGTTTTTTGTCCTTTTTTGCTGCTGTGCCCAGCAGACAGGCTTTTTTTTTTTTTTTTTTTACTGCACTTTTAGTTTTAACAGTTTTTTATTGTTTGCAAAATAAAACATACAACAATAGGTACTGCATGTACACAATTACTCTTATGTGCACATGCAGTCCAATACAACAAAAATATGACAAATGGTTTCCAAAACAATGTCACTTGCCTCTCTGGTTCCACCCCCCTTATACTGTCCCCCCTTCCACCCCTTTCCCCCTCCCTACACACAGAGAAGATCTGTCTATGGATCAGTAAATCTTGCACTGTGTTACCAAACAGAATACTTGACTAAAACAGCAGCTTCAACCATTCAATATCAAACTTCTGGACCAGTGCAGTAGAGATTGAATATAAGAGTCCCAAATTTGCAGAAAGTTGCTACAGTGTCTTGGGGAAGTCTGTAACATCTGATGTAAGTGATTGCGCCACTCCCAAAAGGAAGGCGGGACTGAGTTATTCCAATGGATCAGTATTAATTTCTTTCCCACATAGCATGCTTTCCTAAAAACAAGCGTGGTCCTATAGCTCGGACCAACAAGGGAGGAAAACTATCAAACAACACCAATTGTGGCGACGGAGTTACAGTTATATCCAACAATTCTGCTAGATAGTGTACAATTCTAGCCCAGTAATGCTTGATAAGTGGACATCCCCAAAATAGATGTGAGAGCATACCCTCTGCCTGGTTACATTTCCCATAGGTTGCTGAAGGTACAAGATGAGATTGGAAAGCCACCATGGTAGAAATGTATGCCCTCCATGAGAACTTATCTTGCATTTCACGGAAGTACATATAAGGGGCTACTCAAGATATGATGTGAAAACAAGCACGGAGCAAGGCTTCTGTGACTGTGTTCCACCTTTCCGCTAGTAATGGACATGGATTGATCCAAACTCGCTCTCTCATATACTTGTAATAGTAAGACAATCAGGGTGGGTGTTCTTTATTTAGATGCAGAGATACCTCAAGGGTCTGGAATACTACTGGCTACAAAGAGGTTTCTGGTAGAGGTTTGACATAGTGCTTTATCTGCAAGGAGGAGAACTCTGGGGCCCTAGCTAAACTGTAAAGGTCGGTAATTTCTTGTAGGGGGAGCATTATCACTGCTCCATCCAATATATTGCTCAAATGAGCAATTCCTTTGAGGACCCAGCTTCTAATACCTGCCGATTGTGAGCCTGGCATGAAGTCTAGGTTTCCCATTATCAGTAACAGGTATGCATAAATCGGGGGTAATGCCAACTTTTTTGTGAGTACCAGCCATGTGTGTCAGAAGAGATTAAGACCTTTAAAGATGTTGGAAGTGTAATTTTCTCCCTTGCGGCTTGTACAGAAAATCTCAGGTCAGAGGGCTTACCAGCCATTTTTAAAGATGGCGCCAGCCAGCCATTGCTCCTACCATGTGACAGGGGCCAGCCAATGGCACGGATACCCCTGTCACATGGTAATGGCAAAGGGCCAGCGGCGCCATTTTGTTTATTGGCAGCCGACAGCCTGAGAGCAGGAGATAACTCCCGGGACCCCCACTGGACTACCAGGTACTTTAAAAAAGTTTGGGGGGGGGGTCGGGAAGGTGGGGGATTCGAAAGAATTAAATTTAAAGGGTTGGGGTGGTATTTTTTTTCGGCACGAGACAGCTGACAAAAATCAGTGAAAACCGCGGGAATGAAGATTTCCCACGGATTTTACCCGAACCCGATACCGGAAACGAGTCAGGTACTGATTCACATCCCTAGTACTGACATCTGGGGATAGTGGCAGTACCAGTCAGGGGACCCCTTTTTCCAGGCAGCGTAAAGTGGTTGAAAAGAAGCAGAGTCATCCCACACCCGCAGCCCCTTCCAGCAGTCAGGTGGCAGGCCAGTAGCCCCCTACCATGCATCAGAAGCGACAACCCACCATGGAGGAAATGGGGTGGTGTTCGGTCACGCTATCCTGGGATAGGAGGCAGGCAGCTTCAAAAGTTGTAACCAGGAGCATCGGAGAAATGATTGCCCTTGATGACCAGCCCCTGCAGGTAGTGGAGAATGTAGCTTTCAAGCATTTGCTGCAGGTCTTAGCTCCAAATTACAAAGTCCCCTTCAGAGCCACATTTAGCAGAAAGGTCATCCCTGTACAACCAGTGTCATAGTCACATCCAGGTGCTGCTAGGTAAGGCAGAGGGGAATGTGCATTTCACCTGCGATATCTGGACCACCATGAATGCTTCACACTCTTACCTCTCCCTGACAGCACACTGGTGGGACCTGGCTGAGGCAGGGGCAGGCTACAGCTCTATCAGTGACCAAGAATCAGGGTGCAGGTGGGCTTTACTAGACAACCACCTGATGGATGAGGCCCATACCTCGGCCAATATTCTTTCATGCATCAGAGAACTGCTGGAAGGCTGGCAGCTACACCAGAGAGACAGGAATCCTCAGGCAGGGTTCTTTGTCACAGACAATGGTGCAAACATGGTAAAGGCAATATCCAAAGGGGGCTTTCAGAACATTTAATGTTTTGTACACACTCTGCACCTGGTAGTAAAGTCAGCTCTAGGGTTGGAGTCCAAGCACCAAGACAATGAATACCTGCAGGAGTTAATACAGAAGTGCAGGAACATAGCAGGGTACTTCCACAGAAGTGTGAAGGTGGGGCAGGTTCTCCATCAAAAGCAGACTAATTTGGGGATGCCTCACAAGCATCTCATTCAAGACACTGGCACCCGGTGGAATTCCACCTATTTGATGCTGCAGAGGTTAGTGGAGCAGCAGACACCTCTTCATGATCTTTCTCTGGAAATGGAGATGGATGTGCATAGTCCCCTAGGGCATCATGATTGGGTAGTCATGAGTCAGCTGGTAAAGATCCTGAAGCCCTTCAAGGATGCTACGGAGGAGCTGAGTTCCAGAAGTGCTACCTTGGGTGACATCATCCCTATAGTTAATATTCTGGAGGAAAAATTGGAGGTCTTTAAACAGGAAGAGGGAATGACAGCAGAGGTATTGCTTTGTCTGGACCTTTTATTTATTTATTATTATTTATTATTTTTACTATACCGGCTTTCATGACATGGATCATATCAAACCGGTTTACATTTAACAAAGTGTGCAAGATAAGAGATAACTCAAACAATTGTAACAAGAGCATTGTAAGGAGAGTGACAGCTACAATAAAACAGGGAAATAAATAACTGGGAGTTGGAGGTGAGAAGAGGGGGATTTAACTTACAGCAACTTATTTACAAGGTTACAAGATTGAATCCGATTAAATGTGATTTGTATAGTAAATGATAGTGTTAACAATGTGAAAGTGATGGCAGCGAATGACAAAGTTTGTTATTTAAAACCATTTTTAATAGTGTGGTTGAGATGCCGGGTGTAGGTCTCAGTCGGGCCTTGGATAATGTGGTTACAGTGTCTGGTGTAGGTCTCAGTCAGGGATTGGAAAGGCTTTTTTAAAAAGCCAAGTTTTCAGCCTTTTTCTAAATGTTGGAAGGCAGGGTTCTTGTCTCAGGTCCGCTGGGATGGAGTTCCATAATGGTGGACCTGTGGTTGAGAATGCTCTGGCACTGAGAGACTTATGATGAATGGTTTTTGCGTGAGGCACCTGGAGAGATTCTTTGTAGGATTCTCTGATGTGTCTGATGGATGTGTATTTTTTGAAGGGAATTTGTAAGTTGATCCGGGCTTGTTGGTGAATGACTTTGTAGATGGTGGTGATGGATTTGTATATGATTCTGTAGTGGATCGGTAACCAGTGAAGGTCCTTGAGGATTGGGGTGATGTGGTCCATTCTCCTAGAGTTCGTCAGGATTATGGCAGCTGTATTCTGCACCATTTGTAGAGGTTTGGTGTGGGAAGCTGGTAGACCTAGTAGTAGCGAGTTACAATAATCTAGTTTGGAGAAGATTATTGCCTGAAGAATTGTTCTGAAGTCCTGTGAGTGGAATAAAGGTTTTATTCTTTTTAGGATATGTAGTTTGTAAAAGCAATCTTTGGTGGTTTGGTTGATGAATGATTTTAAGTTGAGACGGTTGTCCATGATGGCTCCTAGGTCTCTTACATGAGAGGTTTGAAGGAGAGATGGTGGCTTTGAAAGGGTGTTGTTGTTTTCGGGGGAAATAAGTAGAAATTCCGTTTTCGAGGCATTGAGAATTAGGTTTAGATTGGTGAGGAGGTGGTTGATTTCTGTTAGGCAGCTATTCCAGAATTCTAGTGTTTTAGAGATGGATTCTTTTACCGGGATCACGATCTGGACGTCGTCTGCAAAAAGGAAGTGTTTCAGGTTTAGTTTCGTTAGTAGTAAGCAGAGAGGGAGCAAGTAAACATTGAAGAGCGTGGGTGAAAGGGAGGAGCCCTGTGGCACCCCTTGAGAGGAAGGAAAGTAATTTGATTCTTTGTTATGAATTTTGACTTTGTATCCTCTGTTGTCCAAGAAGGTTTTGAACCAGGTCAGTGCTATGCCTTTCACTCCTATGTTTGCTAGTTGTTTTATGAGGATGTGGTGGTTGACTGTATCGAAAACAGCCAAAAGGTCGAGGAGGATTAATAGGTAGGCGTGACCTTTAACTATGCCGGAGAGTAGGAAGTCTGTGAGGGAGACAAGAAGAGTTTCAGTGCTTGATTCTTTGCGAAATCCATATTGATTCAGGGAGAGGATCTTGTGATCCTCGATGTAATTTGATAATTGGGTGTTAACTTTAGCTATAAACGGAAGGTTGGAGATGGGGCGGTAATTGTTGGGATCGTTCGCATTTAGGTTGGGTTTTTTTTAGGAGTGGTTTGATTGAAGCCGTTTTGAGGTCGTCTGGGTAGATACCCTGGGACAGGGAACAATTTATGATGTCGGCTAGAGATTTCGATTTAGTATCCGGGATTAGAAGAAGTAATTTGGACGGGATTTGATCAAACGGGTGTGTTGACGGTTTCATTTTCTTCAGAACCGAATGAATCTCTGAAATGGTGATCGGTTCGAAGGCGTTTAGGTGAATGTCTTTGTTTGGGAGAAGATATGTACTATCGGATGTGCCCTTGTTTGGTGGCAGTTGTTTGAGGAGGTCGGAGATTTTTTTACTGAAATGAAGAGCCAGTTCGTCTGCTTTTGTCTGGGATAATTCGGCTGGAATATCTGGAGTGATAGCTTTAGTGAGACTGGAGACGTAGGTGAAAAGAGCTTTAGAGTCGAAGATGAGGTGGTGGATCTTGCTGGCATAGTAGTCTCTTTTGGTTTTTAAGGTCATGTTTTTGTATAAGTGGAGAGAACGTTTGTAATCTGATAGTGAGGAAGGAGAGGGGGCTTTACGCCATTTTCTTTCTTTCTGACGAAGCAGGTGTTTGAGTTTTCGCAGCTCATCGTTAAACCAGGGTTGTCTTTTGGATGCATTTTGTTTAAGCTTTTTTGTTGTCAGAGGACATAGTATGTTGGCTACTGATTCTGTTATTTTGGACCAGGATTGGAGGGCTGTGTTGGGCGTGGTGATGTCAATATTGGAGAGATCTGGGGCTAGGAGCTTGGTGAGGAACTCTGAGGTGCAAGGTTTCCTGTAGATAAATGATGGACTGGTGGTCTGCTTGGAGTCCGGTTGTAATAGTGAAAAAGTAGTGGACATTATTGAGTGGTCTGACCATGGGACTTAATTGCACTCTGGTTGTTTGGTTTGTGAAATGCCGGAGTTAGTAAATAGAAGTTCCAGCGTGTGGCCCGCTTTGTGAGTAGGTTTATTGATTTGTTGTTTGAAACCCATTGCTGACATTGCTGTGAGGAAGGCTTCGCAATTTGTTGAGGGGGGGACTTTGTCTACATGTAAGTTAAAGTCTCCCAAGATTATAGCAGGGGTGTCTAAGTTTAAGTGAGAGGCTATGATTTCGAGAATGGGAGAGGCATCAGAATCTAGCAGGCCTGGAGGGGCGTAGACTAGGAGGATTTGCAGATGTTCAGATTTAAACAATCCTATTTCTAGTTTGGTAGCGGAGTGGATTGGGTAGTGTGAGAATCTCAGAGAATTTTTGACAGCTAGGAAGATACCCCCGCCTCTTTTTTTTTGCCTTGGGATAGAGAAAAAATTGTAGGTCTGTGTTGGTAATTGGTTTATGAGGGCAATGTCCGAAGATTTTAGCCATGTTTCGGTTATAGCGCAAAAGTCTGGGGTTGTATCCTGCAGAAGATCGTTGAGTATTATTGTTTTGTTAGTGAGTGATTGAGCGTTAAATAGAATGATGGTGAATAGAGAGAGTCCTAAAAACTGAGTGGTGGGGGAAATCATTATAGGGATGAGGGATTTGTAGGTGCGTAAGCGGTTCAGCATTTTTGCTTTTGAGGTGTAGTCTCTGTGGTGTAGTCTCGTGGTCGGTGTAGTCTCTGTGGTGTAGTCTCTGTGGTGTAGTCGTGGTTGGTATAGTCACAGTGGTGTAGTCTCTGTGGTGTAGTCTCGTGGTTGGTGTAGTCTCTGTAGTGTGGTCTCTGTAGACTTGGTCCTTGTAGTCTCTGTGGCGTTGTCCTGGCGTTGTCCTTATCTTGAGAAGAGTGTGGGGTTGTCCTTGTCTTGTCTTGAGAAGAGTCGCTGGAGCTGGATTGTAGGTTGCAGTGAGAGGCTGGAAGTCCAGAAGTTGGTTCGTGAAGGCCAGGTGCAGTCTGAGGAGGGATGGGTCACAGAGTTGTAGTCAGGCGAGATGAGGTCTTAATCCCAGAGGAATTTTTGCAGAGTCAGGCGAGATGAGAGAGAAAGAGAGTGGGCTTTCCTCAGGGGCTGCACGAAGGGGCGCACAAAGGGGCGGGCCCCTTTGTGGCGCTCCTTCGTGCACGCGACGCCCGGCGCACGGTGCCGGAGTGCAGAAAAATGTAAAGGCCGGCTCAGGCGGCTGTTGATTGGCTGTCCTGGTGGGTGGGAGGGACCGTGTTCCTCGCGGCAGCAAGGGATCAGTGCGGTCGGGCGGGCGGAATTGCGAGCCTCGCGGTCGGCGCCTGGGAAGCTGTGGGTAAGTGTGCTGGTAAGGGCCTTACCCTGGCGGGTCCTGGGCACCGAAAGCGCAGGCCTATCTTCACACGCTGTTCCTGGCTCCGAGAGTAGTAGTAGTACTTCAGAGAGTAGTGCAAGCCCAAATAGGAGCAGCACTCTGTCAGTGACAGCTAGTCCTTCCTCCTCCACTTCAGTATGCCAAATCCATGTTGCCCCTAAAAAATCATCTCTTCTGGCACAGGCTAGAGCAAAAGCAGCTGGCAAGAAGCTTGAGGTTAATCTTTATGTTAAGGTAATTATATGTGAAGAATTCATGTATTTTTTTGCGGAAGCAGGTGCAAGAGAGATTAGGACCTTTAACAAAACACGACACATACATGCTTGCCACAGTCTGTGATCCCCGTGTGAAAGGGAAATTCGCCCTACAGTCCGATTGTCTCACATTTGTGAAGAATATGCTGTTATAAAAGGTCTGTGAACAGGAGCGCCATAGGGAGAGACAGATTAGGCATGAAGCAGAGGAGGAAACAGCAGGCACTTCAGAGAGTAGTGCAAGTCCAAATAGGAGCAGCACTCTGTCAGTGACAGCTAGTCCTTCCTCCTCCACTTCAGTATGCCAAATCCATGTTGCCCCTAAAAAAATCATCTCTTTTGGCACAGGCTAGAGCAAAAGCAGCTGGCAAGAAGAACTCTCAGCCCACCCAAGCAAAGGAGACTCTCTTTGTGTCATTTGCTTTAGAGAGAGAGAAAGATTTGTTATTGGAGAAATTTTTTAGGAATAAAGATCTTAAATTTTGTGGCCAAAAGGTGTTTATTTTTCCAGATGTCTCAAGAACCACTCAGGTTCATAGGAGAAAGTTTCTGGAACTTAAAAATAAGAATCTGGAAATTGGTGCTATGTTTTATTTAAAGTATCCTTCGAAATGTTTTATTAACTACCAGAGTAAAAAATGTATATTTACTGAGTCACTTCATTTAGATAGTTTCCTAAAAGACAAAGCGAGCCCAATAGAAAGCCTGGTAATACCATCTGTAATGGCACAAGAGATAGAGAAAAATGATATCCCTTCTCAAATTGAATTATCTTGATAAATATGTATTTGATAATATGAGCCCTCGACATTATTTGTTCTTAATAGGAAAAGCTTGAGGTTAATCTTTATGTTAAGGTAATTATATGTGAAGAATTCATGTATATTTTTTCCTATTAAGATTGCCTATGTATGTTGGAGAATATGATTTATGTTTGTAATTTTCTCAAAACCATAATAAAGAGATAATTGAAGAACAGCAATTTATTTTTTATTTCAATACTATGTCACCCAATGGCCTGAATAATGAAATTGATTTTTCTGTTTTTCTATGAATCTGATTTTTATAATTCTGTTTTTATGAGTCTGGTTTTATGATTCTGTTTTACTCACTCTGTTTTTATTGCTCTAATGGTCTTTTTGTTTTAGTTATTTATTTATTTTTATGTTTACTGTACTCATCAAATGGCTTTATTTAATGGAATTCTTTATGGTTTATATAAATGTTTTTTAGTATAGTATCTTGTGTCTTTTACTATTTCCATGTCTTGTTTGGTGCCTATAGTTATTTACTCTTTTGTTTTAATGCCGCAATTGGTTTTAGTTTAAATCCTTATGATTTCCTTTTCTGCTTTTGTGCATTAAATGGTTCATATATGCTCCCATATAAATATGTTTTGCTTATACAATTAATTTTTTCTCAACTCGTTGGTGCTAAACTTTTCATTTTTTTATATAATTTTATCATGAATGACTGATCCCAGTCCTTGTTGTTTTTTTTTAAAAATGGCACGCAAAGGAAGTCCAAATTGGTGCTATGTTCTTTATGAAGGACCAAGTTTTTACTTGTATTTTTGTTTTTTAAAAATAGTGCAGAAAAGAAGTTTAATTATCAGCAAAGTTCGTCATATCGTTATCACCGATTTTCTAGTTTTTTAAAAAATGGCATGAAAAGGAAGATATAAGAGGGAGGGATGACGTACAGCCCTGTATTTCCAGTGAAACCCTGACCAACTGTAAGTTGATGTTATGGTCGGTGCGGTGGTTCATGATTGACTCCTGTTCAACTGAGCCATCAGCCGATGCGAAGTGCTGACATAGATGTGGCGGTGAGCTTCTGATTTACTTGTCCATTTTTTAAAGGTTTGGCGTTTCTAAAATTACACATTTTGATAGTAATCTTAGTATGGTACACAGTGCAGCACCACTTTCTTGCTGAAATTTACATACGCAATTTATGAGGCATGCATGGGCTGTGAATTTAATAGTCAGACGTTTCTGCGGCAGTATAATAACAATACTTTCTCTATACCCAGCAGATGTGCTGTGATAGTGGTTTGATCGTGGCCCTATTGATTAGTACTGATATTGCCCTATATTTATTTATGGTTCTCCATACTTAGTTAATGAGTGGTCATAGTGCTGATATTGTTTTACTTGAGGTTTATTTTTTTCAGTCATGTCATAAAACACTAACTTGTTCAAATGACTTGTTACATTTTTCAGTCAGACCACAAATCACTAACTTGTTTAAATGATTTGTTACTTTGTTTTATATAAGTGAATTGTTTCTTATCTTTGATTATGTCTGGCCTTTCAGCATACTGAAAAAGTTCACCAGACGTATGGAGACAAATTATCAGCAATACTGTGCTCAATAAAAGAACTCCTGGTGCTCATTGATCCTTTTTTCCTTTGGAAGACAGATGAAGCCAGAAGACAAACCAATTATCAGGATGGGCAGCAGATGAAAGATACCAGAAGCCAGGCCGAGGTCAAAACCAGAGGATCAATCAAACAGGAACTGGAACTAGGAAGCAGGAGCGGAGCTGGAACAGGCAGGAGGACAGGAACACAGGAACAGAGCTGGAACTGGCAGACAAGCAGGCAGGAAGACAGGAAAGCGTCAGGAACAAGCAGGATCAGCAACTAGCTACTCGGTGAGTCGACCTGTTGCCAAGGCAATGCAAGAAGGTCTGAAGGAGGCGTAAATAGGCCCTTGATGATGATGTGGGATTTGGGGCTGGGTCGCGGTTTCCCTCCGCGGCCCCTTTAAATTCCGGCCTGTTGCGCGCACGCGCGCCTAGAGAGCAGGACAGCCCAACGAAGCCGGCAGCGTCCTCCTCATGGAGAGGATGCCATGAGGAGGCCCCGACATGGAGCGAGGTGGAGCGGAGCAGGCCGCACTGCCGGGAGCGAGCCAGAAGGTAAGGGAGAGCCCGACCGTGGCCGACCACGGCCGGGAATCCCAACATATATTATGCTCTGTGTGTGTAAATTTTCTTGAAAAATTATGTGCACAAATTAACAGGTGTAAATGTATGCAGGTAGCTTTGGTGGGGTAATTTTCCAAGGGAAAGTATGAGAGCATTGTCTCAACTGGTGAAACTCATGCACAACATATTTGATGGAAAATTTGTGCAGGTAGTTAGAATATGAGTAGACTTGTATTCTAGAGTCCAGTTTTTCCTCTGGTATTTAATCGGAATAGTTATAAGGGAACATGGGAAATGAGGAATTTATCCTTTTTGACAGATGCATGTGCAGGGGTGGATTGCAGGAAATTATTGGCCCGGGGGATTTTTTCAAAACTGGCCCCTGGGGTATCTGATGCCTTCAGGCACTTTTCCTGCAGCACACGTATCAGCAGCTCCCAAAAACACAGCAGAATTGAGCCAAAATATCTTCAAAATAAACGTAATCTTTCCTAAATAACTAAGAAGTGAAGTTGAACATATTCTAGAGACCGTGGGTGAGCAGAGTTGCAGCCCTCGTTCCATCCATGCAAATTGGTTGGGCCCCCTATACATCTGCTTATATCTCTTGTAGAGAAATATCCTGGATTCTCGGTCTGGCTTTTGAGCCGGTTGTAGGTAATGACACTGCCAGGCAGTTTCAGACACACCCACGCTCTGTCACAAACATTTTTTAGATTGCAGAAAGTTTATTGGCACATGCACACTAACAACCACAAAGACGCACACTCTTTCTCAGACACACCCACACACACTCTCACAGACAGTGTATGGGTATGTGTGTCTCTCGCTCTCTCTGACATAGGCACACAAACACTCTCTCTCATATGTCACTGTTGTACTGCTGCTTATGTGCTCACACAGTGAGTGCCCCCAGTCCAGCACTGCTGCATCATGGTGTAACGTTCTTGCTTGCTGCCAGCCCTTCCCCATTCTGCAGCTGCCCTCTCCCTTTACCACTCTCATTCTCTAAGAGACTCACTGGGTCCTGGTCCAGCTGCTTCTCTCAGAGCTCAGTGCAGTCCCCTCAGACAGAAGTCTCCCCAACACTGCATAGGCACTTTCTCCTGGCTTAGCCCCTTCCTTCCTGTGCCTGTAGCTTGCCTCCACTTCTCCGTAACCCTCCCACCACTCTACTGCAGTCCCACTGATTGCAGGCTACATAGTCTGCGGCTTTTATGGTTCCCCAGGCTCTGCTCTGCCTACCAACTCCAGGGGAGAGGGGACAAGAAGTGACCCCCCCTACTGTTCCCTGGGCTTATAAAAACAGAAAATTAAGCCCTGACCAAAACTGGGGAGAGCCACTAACCCAAAGCTCCAGATGGAATCCTGCTTTCTCTTGTGGAGCCAGTGCAGCCAGAGCTGGTGCGAGGGTATTAGGTGTCATCGGCAAATCTTACAGCCTTGCACACACTCCTGCTCCCACCCTTCCCACCAGTAATAAAAAAATATATGTATTTTTGGTAACAGATTTTACATGAAAAAGAATATTCAGGGTTCTAAGGTAAAAATATCACTTACAACATTTATATTATTTACATGCACTACTGTGGTACCAACCAGAAAACTCTGCAAAAAAGACACTGGAGTCGTATGGTATTATGCTTATTGTAAAGCATGTTGGCTCTCAGAAAGCTTTAGGTAAACTTAATTACAATATAGTAAACCTCCCATACGAAAAGAGCACTTAAACAGTAACAACCCTACCTATGAAAAGGCAACACTTCAAATATTATACCAGGCCCTAAAACACCAATACACCCAATATTAGGAAAAAGAACAAGGCAAGCTGAAATTACATGCTAGCAAAATACCTCAGCTCAATCACACATGCAGAACACAGACAGACTCTCACCAAATACAGAATAAAGAGACAAAGTATAACTAGAAATATGCAGAAAAAAACTGAATTGGAAACCGTAGCAAGACAGACTCTGTATGCAGTGCAACCATGTAAAAACAGAAACATCACTGTTCCTCATTAAACATCAAACAATAAAATCAAGATATATAAAACAATCATAATAATAAAACCATAATCATAAAACGAATAAATATTCAAACAGCTGATGTAAAGAATACTCAATAATTATTTTTTTAAATTATTCCCAAATAAAAGCAGAATATAAACCAAATAAATAAAATATTTAAAAACAGAAGACATCAAATAACACCCAATTATTAAAACCAATAAGGATAAAAAAAATCTCCTGCTCCGCATACCTGGGAACTTTTGATTTCAAGTCACCCTGACATTGTCATGGATTAGTTTGGGGAGGGAGTAGTACAACTTTCTCCTCTCTCTTACTCTCTCACATACCCATATTCTCTCACACACACACACACACACACACACACACACACACACACACGCACACACACACTTTCTTACTCACACATCTTCACAATGTTATTACACTCTCCCATCACATGCTTTCTTTCTTACAAACATATGCTGTCTCACATGCTCTCTCACACACATACATGCACACAAGCACATACTCTGTCTCTCCCCAGAGCACACAAACAGAGGCTTCCTCGGGTCTGCACAAGTTCCTTCTCACACATACACGTGTCTTACCTGCGATTTGCTCACATGCACACATGTTCCTACACATGTTCACCCACACGCTCTCTTACATGCTATTTTCTCATACATATGCTCTCTCATACATACATACATACATGCTCCATCTCACATACATATGCTCTCTCTCTCTCTCACACACACTCACAAACACTTGCACTCTCTCCCCCCGGAACATACCAATAAAAGAAGCCTGCTCCTTGGGCCTGTGCAACGCCTCTCTCACACACATACACATTCTGTCTTACGTTCTATTTACTCATACACATACTCTCTCTCCAAGGACCATAAAGGGTTCAGGTAGCACCAGACTTCTTTCTTCAGCTGGTGCAGCAGTTTCTTAAATGGCGCAGCTCCCAGCAACAGCCTATTTTCCAGGGCGCAGCCAAATTGACAGGGCCTCTTCTCTTCAGCCGTGCGGCCTGCAGACAGCAGCCTAATATTTTCCTCCTCGCAGCCCAGTTGACAGGGGTCTCGTGCTTCAGCCACGCGGCCCAGCTGACAGGGGCCTCTTCTTTTCCTCTCCATGATCCGACCAAAAGCAGCATCTTCTTTTCCTGTGTATGGCCTGGCAGACAGCGTCATCGTCTTTTCCTCCGCACGGCCAGCCCGACAGGGGCCTCTTTCTTTTCTAACGCGTGGCCCGCCCGACACCGGAACCTTATATTCCTCTGCTCGGCCAAGCAAAAATTTGCCCCACAACCACGTGACTGGCCTGAGCAGCCCACTGGGGCACGCCCAAAGCCCCGATAGGCCAATCCGCCCCTGTGCATGTGTAAAAGAATTCTGCACCTTTACCAAAACTTTTCATGAGGCTAGAAAGTTGGGATCCTCCTCCATCCTTTTTTGGGATAGGATCAGGGGATATAGCTATTTTCCTCTTAGCATGCTCAAGAAGGAAGGAGAGAGATGCCTCTCAAGTTGGTGATTTGAGAGGAGGGTTTCTGTGAGGCTGCTGTTTTTTGTTGTTTTTTTTTATAATTTATACTTTATTCAATTTTTAAATTCAAAACAAATAAAATTAACATAAAAGGCAATAAACAGTGAACAATTCAGGCAAACTTATTACAAGAAGACTAATACAGTCAAAAGTAAATTTGATTGTCACATTTATCCAATAAATAAGGGTCTTTATACGGTAAAGAAAACTTACATAATACAATTAACAAGGAGGAGAGGGGTAGAAATCTTTATTTTTACAGACCTGTTTCTGCTGCTTCAACCTGATTTTCCTTCACTAACTCTTTATCTCTCAAAAAGCTTTCTAGATGTTGTGGCATACTAAAAATACATTTCTTGCCTTGATAATTGACTAAACATCTACATGGGAACCTTAAATAAAAAGTTGCACCCAATTCAATAGTCGATGTTTTGGTAGGCCTCAGCGCTTGCCAGAGGAAGATTTTGAAAGACTTTTGAGAGATTTTTTAAAGCGTTTTATAATATTTTCACAAAGGCTGATCTTCCGTGCCAGCAGCTCTTCATGAACCTTACATTGCTGAGTCATCACAGGTGCTTTTCTTAGATTCTAACAAAACATATTCCATCATATATCTTGGCTGCCTGCCCCTGCCCCCCACCCCACAAAGAAAATAACTGAAACATAGATTTGGGAGAAATGTAAATGGAGTAGGGTTGAGACTGAGTGTGGGCGAGCTATTTTGGCTTCTTGCCATTTGATTCTGCTGACAGCTCTGAGCTGAAAAGTGTAACTGTATTACTTTTCATAAGCAAATCATATGTGTATTTAGATGTTTTTGCTTTAATATTCTTTCCATTTTATCCCTTATAATCCCTGCAGTTAATCAAAATGAGAGAAACAGAAAAGGCAAATTACACCAAGGTGACAGAATTCATCATTCTGGGATTCTCTGACCGTCCTGAGATGCAGCTCCTCCTTTTTCTTGTGTTTCTAATTATTTATCTGATGTCCATGGTGGGGAACCTTCTTATTATTTCTGCAGTATGCTCTGAACCTCGTTTGAACACTCCCATGTTCTTTTTCTTTATCAACTTGTCCTTCCTAGAAATGTGTTATGTGACTGTCACAGTGCCTAAATTGTTAGCGATGCTCCTAACACAATATAAGATCATCTCTTTCACACAGTGCATGACCCAGATGTATCTCTTCCTGGCCTGCACAAATACAGAGATCTACCTTCTCACATCCATGGCCTATGATCGCTATGTTGCCATCTGCAATCCCTTGCGTTACACTATCATCATGAACAGGAAAGTCTGCATAGTTCTGGTTATTGCTTCCTGGATGACTTCGTTTCTAAATCCAGTTCCCCACATTCTTATTGTTTCACAATCGTCTTTCTGTAGCTCCAATGAAATTAACCATTTCTTTTGTGACCTCACAGCACTGATGGCCCTGTCATGTTCAGGGACGTCTGTCATTGAAATGATAAACTATATTGAAGGTTCACTTTTAGATTTTACTTCTTTCATGTTAACAGTTACATCGTATGTGTACATTATTTCTGCCATCCTGAAAATCCGCTCTGCTAAGGGTAGACAAAAGGCCTTCTCCACCTGCTCCTCCCACCTCACAGTTGTCATTTTATTTTATGGAACCTCTTTTGGTGTGTACATGAGACCCAAGTCTGCCTCCTCCATGGATGTTAACAAACTGCTTACTGTAGTGTATATAACTGCAATTCCACTGCTCAATCCTTTGATTTACAGCCTCAGAAACAAGGAGCTGAAAGGAGCCCTCTGGAAAGCAAGCAGAAGAGTGGAGAATTATTTTTCTCAAGAATTAATAAAACTCTTCACACAGAATTTGGTGGCAAAATCTCAACAATGAGTGGAAAATATGTGGAGAGACCGATGGGAAATCAGCTCATAGATTAAAAGAATCATGCTATGTCCAAAGAAACAAAAGTAATAATATCTATACAAGTATGGTAGTCTTTATAGTAAGTGATGATATGTTGTGGTTTCCTTTTATTGCTTCTTTATGGATCTCTTCCTATTTGCAGCATCACCTCAGGTTCTAAATTTGGTGGACAAGAAGGTTTGTCTTTTTATCCCTTTACATTTATATTGTGTATGTACTGTATATCTGTCTATCTATCTATCTAGATAGATGTAATCTCTGAGCCCGAAATTCAAAATGACACTTAGCCAGCTAAGGGGGTCATTTTTGTAGCATATCGCAGACCTTATCGGGCGGCAATGGGGGCGGGGGACGAAGCGGGGGGTGGGCCTGCGAAAGCTAACAGCGATTGCACCTCTGTCCACGGTGCTATCGCCGCCGGCATTTGCACCCAATAGCGCCATCATAAAAGGTGGTGCTATTGGGCGTGCTACTGGCAGCAAAAAAGGTTCTTACATTTTCGCCACCAGTGAAGTTTCTGCCATGTCCGCCCTGACGACGGCCCGACTCCTCCTCTTCTGGGGCTGACTCTGTTCCGACTCCGCCCCTAGAACCTTTTTCGCTGCCAGTAGTGCGCCCAATAGCACCACCTTTTATGATGATGCTATTGGGTGTGAAAGCTGGCAGCGATCGCAACACGGACGAAGGTGCAATCGCTGCCAACTTTCCCAGGCCCGTCCCCCGCTTTGCCTCCCCGCCCCCATTGCCGCCGGATTTTCTAAGGTCTGCGACTTTAGAAAATCCAGGCTTAAGTGATGCTGCTGAATATCTTGCTATTTGTGTTTTTTATGACTTCTTGTTGTGATCCTCTTTGGACAATTGATTTCTGGAAGCTGCAGAATATGTCTTTTAAATATATTAAATATAATAAATATTTTTGGTTTTGTGCATTCATTTTAGCAAGGAAAAATAGGGGCAATCTAGGTGTGTTCCAGGGTGCAGTTCAGAAATATGCATGATGGTTGCTATTTCATAAATATATATATACATATATGATTGCACCTATTTGCACTTTAAGACCTGCTAAGTGACTCATGCAAGTGAAATCAAACTTTTCTATTGTCTGCAGATTTTGGGTGCAAGGTGTGAATGAACTGATGGGGATTCAGAGTGAAGTGCTAGAGGGTCTAGGTGACCTAGACAAGGACTGGGTAAACTGGTGGAGGTACTGGAAAACTGGTGATTCCAACTGCTTGTGCAAACTTTACAAAAATACCTGCCTCTGCGTTTAATTCTGGGTATTTATTTGTGCAGTGTCACAATTATTTCATGTGTAAAATATATATTTGGATATTTATAAAATAGGTGAAGTATGAATTTTCTTGCTTAAAAAGTATGGGGTAGATTTTAAAAGTCCTCCCTTCCCCTTATCTATCCCACCCCCCCAGCCCTACCTAAATCCCCCCCTACCTTTGTTCTACAAGTTACGCCGGAGGACTCGGGACCACCCTCCCGGCCCGCCCCTGAACCGTCGCCACGCCCCGGACCCACCCCGGACACGCCCCCCGCCCCTTTTACGAAGCCCCGGGACTTAGGCACGTCCTGGGGCTTTGCGCGCGCCGGCGGCCTATGCAAAATAGGTGCGCCGGCGCGCGAGTGCCCTTCTCGGGTAAATCCTCCCGGATTTATGCGCACAGGGCTTTTAAAATCTAGCCCACAGTATTCTATAAAAAGAGTAAGTATGTGTGTACTCACTTGATCATGTGAAAGAGAGTGCGAGTACAAAGCGGTAGAATTTGGGACATTTCGGCTTGTAATTTAGATGTCTAAGTGTACATTTGTATTTCATGATTCAATATTTATATTGTTTAATAACTTCACAAATGGTAAACAAAAAGTTCCATATAATACAGGACAACTGGTTGACACTTTCCGGTGCCCAGTAAACATACTGATGCTTAAGTCCTATATATCCCGACCCAAAACCTCCACCATCCCCATCTCTTATTATCTAGAACAATATTACAGTGGCCCGCATCATCCATATTTGCGGATGAATGGGTGTGACTGACAGGCGAATGGTGGTAAAGTGACAGACAAAATAAACTGCAGCATAGGATGACTGCTGAAGTTGGTGCATCAGAAAATTTGCTGTTGCCATGTGATCAACTCTCTGAGCTGCCTCCCCAGCCTTACATCATCAATAAAGGCCAGGCTCAGAATGTCTCCTTTGAAATGCTAGCACATGTGACATTGAGCCGGCCTTTGATGATGATGTCAGGCGGTGGGAGGTAGTTCAGAGTGTTGGCAGCCCTGAGCAGAAGCAGTGCATTACTTTATCAGTACCTGATGTAGGAACAGCTCATAGCAATCTGCTGCCTGAGGTGAGGGATAGGATAGGATAGGATAGGATGAGAGAATGAGATGCCTCCCTCCCTCCCCACTGCCACCTCTACTAAGGTACCCAAAAGGAATACCCTCTCCAAGAGACAGGCCTACACCAACTCACCATACAAAATAAAATTCAAATTCTGGTGTCATCTCAGTAACAACCAGAAAAATTGATGTGCTTTAAAAGAGGAATCCAATCACAAAACCAGAGCAAATGGTGCACTATACTCCGTAAATTATACAGTCAACAAAGTGCACTCATACCTTAATTTGGTCAAAGTTGCAAAGTTGCTTCATTTATTATTTCAAACGGTGACTCCTTCTTTACACACCCCACAGAGTTATAACATGAAGTTTGACAGCAGTCCCTGACACGGACCCGTGTTTTGCCTGTCGGCTGCTTCGGGGGGATTCTTAACAAATCTATAATAGGGGCTGATGAGTAACGATGGCCGGCGCCATCTTTAAAGATGGCGCCGGCCATCCAGTGCTCCTACCATGTGACAGGGGCCGGCCAATGGCACGGATACCCTGTCACATGGTAAGGGCAAAGGGGCATCGGTGCCATTTTATTTTTTAGAACAGCTGATGCCTGGGAACGGGAAATCTTTCCCCGAGGCCCCCCTGGATCTCTCCTCTCCCTGAGGCCCCCCTGGATCTCTCCCCGAGGCCCCCCTGGACCACCAGGCAACTTTAAAAGGTTTTGGGGGGGTCGGGAGGGGGGGTCGATTTAAAGGGTCGGGTGGGTTTGTTTTTTTTAGCGGCGCTATCATAATAGTGGAAACATTTGTGGCTCATAAGGTATGTGGGTTTCACTGCAATGTCGCCCTCATACTGTACAGTACAATGGTACGCTGGGCAGGAAGGTGAACATTTGGCCTGATGTTTGGTCTGCACTCTGACCACAACCCTATCTCCACCCAGTCCGCCCACAATATATGCAAGCCCATCCCACCCAGCTTGTGTAAATGCCACGGGTCGGTGTATGTCGCAGGCAATATGACAACGATGTTGATGCCCACTGCAACAGCCCATACCAGGATGGCATCTCAGGGTACAGGTGGTACCTAGCCTCTGCATAACACACCCTCCCTCTACACCAACCACTCTTAGGTTTGCCCCTCAACCATGATGCCATGCAGATTTGCACATAGACCCTCCATGTACTGTACCTTATAAGGGTGCACCCTTCTGGCACCACACCACCTGGCTGCACCCAGAGATGTCTTCCACAAGGGTATATAAGGAGGGCCAACGTTGCCATGAGCCCCTGCCATGCCCGGCTACAGTGTTGCTATACCTCACACTTGGCCAAGCATATGTGCATCCATAACAATGTGCTCCAGGCTGCGCCACAGTTCTGTGGTCCACAAGTTCCACTAGCTGGATGCGCAGACGTTAAACAGGCTGAACGGTACATGCTGTATCCTCAGACATGGCAACGTGTCCTTCATGAGTTGGAATGTGCCAGGGAAGCAAGATGTGCCTAAGGGTGCTGATAAATAGCATTGCAGTGTTCAGTGTTGCACCTGGCATGGGAACCACTACATACACAGGCCACACAGTGGCGTGGACATGTAGGCAACACCTTACACCATGTATGGCAAAAGGTCGACGGCTGAGAGCTTCCAGATGTCCACCTACAGTGGCAGACCATCAGTCATGGATTGTGTCTTCCATGGCCGCACAAACAGAGTCATAATTGAGTACAGAACTGTGTGTTACCCGGTGATACAAACATTCATTATACTTTACTGACTCTTAACAGAACAACAATCATTAACATGCTGCAGAACCCCAGGGTACTTTCCTCCCTATAGGTGTGCTGTTCAGAAGGTTACAGGTAACCAATGTTGCTCACACATCATTATTAGCAGAATATTACTGTTTCCACATACTGTATGACCTGTGCCAATGCCTGACAGCCTATATGTGGAGAACACCCCTTTCCCTCACTGCCCAAGTATGTATTCCACAGGAGCTGGCGGACAGTGGTCTTCCCAGTCACAGCTAACTGAGCTGTGTGTAAGAATAGAGGGAATATGGGCCAGACATGGGCCTACATGTCCCTCTGCGTGACATAGATGCACCCATCTCGCTCCGTTGGGAGGGTATATGTCCCATCCACATGATGTCCCTCAAGAAAGGCTTGCAGGTACAGGAACTTCAAGACAGAGTATGTAGAACAACAGGGGTGAGGTGGGTATATAACGTGATGGTGACACAGGTCACATAGTATGTGGAGAAACTAATACTCTGCTGATAATGATGTGTGAGTAACATTGGTTACCTGTAACCTTCGCAACTGCACACCTGTAGGGAGGAAAATCCACTGGGGTTCTGCAGCATTTTAATGATTGCTGTTCTGTTAAGAGTCAGTAAATTATAACGAATATCTGTCAACACTGACAGATGCCTGTCACTGGCCTGTACTGGTTGTCCAAACAACATGCGCTATCAACAATGACAGTTTACCTTGGAGAGTGGATTGTATATGTGTGTGTGGCGAGGTCAAATATGTGAAGACACTGTAGGACTGTGGACCACACAGTGTTGGCCGTCAGATAGTGTTCACATGGTGGATGTGTCCCACATTATACAGGGTCCAGGCACACCCCACAGCTGGGAGACGGCACCGGAGGGATGTGTGTCATAACGGATGGTGACCCCTTCTTGCAACCCTTAACCTTTTCTGACCACCAATTTCATATACTGGTGGCTACAACTGACTGCACACCAGCAGTCACAACATCTGCGTGCATATGGACACCAGGTCTACACACTTAAGGCCTGTTGAGCATGCCTTACACTGGTAGCACCATGTAAACGGGTATGACACATTACCATTAATATCTTCACCTCTCCGTACAACTAGCAACGGCCTAGTTATCTAGCTGCTGACAGTCTGTGCAACTCCTTTAATACACGGCATGCAGATAGCCACATAACCCTTCCCATGCCTCACCTTTCAGTGGCCCACAACCTTAACGCTAAGACTGTAAGTATAGGAAGCCTTCCCTGGCACACAACGAATCCATGGACATGCTGTCATGGTGGGGATGTACACTGATATGAGTATGCACTGGGTACATGCTTAGCAAGTGCAGCTAGGAAGGGCTACACACTATTGTATGGCAATGGTGCCTGGAAATTAAGCGTATGCATGAGCCACCACTATCATGGATGTCCTGCATGGCACCAGAGGTTGGCAACCTCTCGGTCAGTCCACCAGCATTGGTGGAAGGCATCTTCCGTTTACCTGCACATGTGAGAGACCAATCTAGGAAGCCAACTCGGTTAGGACCTTAGCATCAGTTAGGCTCACATACGTGGTGTTTGTCAGGCAGAGATAGCTATGATACTGAACCCTGGTAAGAAATACGTGTCTGGACTCCTCACCGCCAATAGTGCCTGACATGAGCACAGCTATGGCAATAGACTGCTGGCCACCCCTTCCCCTTTCCACACAGATCATGAGAGCAGGCATACATCAGAACGCTCCCTTACTGTGCATTCCCTGTACTGAGGAATAGTACCTCTTCTCCTGTCAGGGACATGTCATGTACTCCCCTAATGTTTACTCTGCAGGGTCCCTCTTAGCACCCTCCTATTACATGAAGCTAACTGTAAGGTATGTCAATGGCAGGTGCAGATGTTGCTATACTGAACCTCATACAGGGGGCAGTTGGGAAACTCTGCATTGGTGCAAAGTGTGATGCAGCATGCAAGGTGTGGAGGGTGTACAGCAAGGGCACATTAGGAACATAAAGAGGACACAAAAGGTGGCAGGTTAAACAGGATATTTATTCCTGACAACATTCTGCAGGGTATAGTGAAGAATTAGGTCAGCAGTTTAAGCGTATGTTTGACATTCCTAGGTAGTCATGATCTGCAAGTACTAGATAAGTAATAGATCCAAAGTGGTCCAATTCCGTGCTACATCACTCCACCATAAGCAGTATATACACATATGCAGGTAGTGGGTGTTATCAGAACTGGCAAAGCATGATTACCTAGGAACAGAGAAACAGGAAGTGGCACCCTAATAGCTTGGATACTGCAATACATAGATTACCGCTGGTCAGGCAGAGTGAAAGGCAGAGTGAAAGGCAGAGTGAAAGGCAGAGTGAAATTACGCATAGGCCCTAGGTAGTCCATGTTGAAAGAGTGCACTGAAAGGGGACTGCCTGAGAGGCCGGCCAGCAGAGTGAAAGTCCAGGCCCCAGGCGGTCCATGTTGAAAGAGTGCACTGAAAGGGGACCGGCTGAGGGACCTTAGAGTGAAAGTCCAGCCAGCAGACAAGGTATCCAGCGGTTCAGCATGTAGGCAGCAGGCAAACACATGAAGGGTCTGGCTACAGCAGTGAAGGCCCAGGAACAGACAGCAGCGGCACGGCAACAGCAGTGAAGACCCAGGAACAGACAGCAGCAGCATGGCAGCAGGAGGTGGCCCAGGAAGACACAGCAGCGGCATGGCGTCAGGAGGAGGCCGAGGAAGACACAGCAGCGGCATGGCGGCAGGAGGAGGCCCAGGATGACACAGCAGCGGAATGGCAGCAGGAGGAGGCCCAGGAAGACATGGCAGCAGACGGAGGCCCAGGAAGACACAGGCCAAGTGCCATTTGTTAGGGATGTGAATCGTTTTAGGACGATTAAAATTATCGACTGCAGGAGGTCGTTCAGCGAGGGTTCTGGCGCCTCGCTGAACGACCTCCTGCAGTCGATCTCCTGCCGGCGCCATTTTCCGTACGAAAACGATTCGCGGCGGGAAATCGCTCCCTGACCCCCGCTGGACCTCCATGAACTTTTGGCCAGCTTGTGGGGGGCCTCCTGACCCCCACGAGACTTGCCAAAAGTCCAGCGGGGGTCCGGAAGGACCTCCTGCCGTCCAATCTTTTTCGTCTATGGCCGCCGCCATTTTTCGGCGCCATTTTGGAAAATGGCGCCGGCTGAAGACGACAAGATTCAGAGCAGGAGCCCGTTCCGGACCGCTGCCGTTCCGGACCGCCGCTGGACCCGCAGGTTATTTAAGTTATTTTGGGGGGGGGTTCGGGAGGGTGGGGGATTTAATTTAAAGGGTCGGGGGTGGGTTTTAGGGGGTTTTAATGTGCCGGTTTTTCGATTTTTCGATTTTCACGATTTTTAACGATTTTTCACGATATTTTACCCCCCCAAACGGCAACAATACGATTCCCTCCCCCTCCCAGCCGAAATCGATCGTTAAGACGATCGAGGACACGATTCACATCCCTACCATTTGTAGACATGAGGCAGAGAACGCACACCACAACCAGCATTAACAGCCCTTCAGCAGACCGGTCATCCTACAGCACACTGCCAGAATTTGCAGCCCTTGAGAACCGAAGGTGGCACACAGCAGAGTGGCGCAGTGGATGGCGGTGGCACACAGTAGAGTGGTGCAGCGGATGGCAGTGGCACACAGCAGAGTGGCGCAGCGGATGCCGGTGAGCCAGGTGACCAGGTGGGTGGGAGGTGGCGCCTCATCAGCTTTGCATGGGGCATCCTCTTCCATCTCGATGGCACTGCAACTCTGTGGGGAGCAGCCAGTGAGGCATCCTCTTCTATCTCGACGGCACTGCTACTCTGTGGGGAGTAGGCAGTGGTGCATCCTCTTCCATCTCGATGGCACTGCCCCTCTGTGGGGAGCATCCAGTGAGGCATCCTCTTCCATCTCGACGGCACTGCCCCTCTGTGGGGAGCAGCCAGTGAGGCATCCTCTTCCATCTCGAAGGCACTGCAACTCTGTGGGGAGCAGCCAGTGAGGCTTCCTCTTTCATCTCGACGGCACTGCCCCTCTGTGGGGAGCAGCCAGTGAGGCATCCTCTTCCATCTCGACGGCACTGCCCCTCTGTGGGGAGCAGCCAGTGAGGCATCCTCTTCCATCTCGACGGCACTGCCCCTCTGTGGGGAGCAGCCAGTGAGGCATCCTCTTCCATCTCGACGGCACTGCTACTCTGTGGGATGGCCATCCCAGTGGTGGGTGGGAGTAACTGCCCCACCCGGATTGTGGTGCCTGATGGCCCCCTCAGGGCCCCTTGCCACATCCTGATGGTCCGGTGGGATGTGGCAGGTTCTTGGGGGGGACGGCCCCTGTGGCCTCGGGTCCCTGAGGGACTTGGCTGGGGTGTGGAAGTTGTTGATGAGGATGATGGCTGCTGGTCCGGCATCCGCTGCAGCATTTGTAGCAAGATTGTATTAAGTGTGCCAATCGCTGCTGCAATGATGTTGCCTGCCTGTGTGATTGCTGCAGTCTGGAGCTGGGAGTCGCGGCCCTGCTGTCTAATGGCTCTCCTCACGCCACGCAGTTCCATCATTATTTGTTCCGCCTGTGTGGCTGTCATCGGGTCGATGTTTTGTTGCAAGGGTGGCGCTGCTGGAGGTGCTTGTGGTGCTGGGGGATGTGGGATTGGCATTGCTGCCCCAGGCGCTGGTGCAGGGCTGCATGGCGACATGACCGGAGTGGGCGGAGTTCCCTCCAAGCTCATGGGGTGCAGATCAGTGGGGGAGGTCCCCCACACGATATCCTCCAGGGCCTCGCTCAGGGTGAGGGGGCTGCCTGTGGCTGCTCCTGTGGGCCGCACCTCTTCCTCCTCCTCCACATCCGACCACTGTGTCGTCGCATCCAGGTGAAAGGGTCTGGTCATCATTGGTGGCCACCGTGTCCCCTGTGGGTCTCTGCTGGTGCCTGGGCCCTCCCAGGTGGCACCTGACATCTGCTGCCTGGGACCAGAGTGCTCTGTAGAAGATGGGGGACAAAAGGATAGACATCATCAGTACCACAGCGTTTGCTTGAATTGGAGTTACATCAAACAGGGACACATAAGCTTGGACCAACATGTAATTCTGCTTATAGAGCTATGTTGTTTCTATGTGCCTAATGGCATGGGGGGATGGGCCAGGGGGATGGACCCTGCCGCCCGGGCTGTACACAGCACATGAGGAAAGTGTCAATGTGAACACTTCTCAGCATTGCTTGCAGAGCTCAGACTGCCAGTAGCAGCGTGGTGGGGGGGGGGAGGGGGGGGGGCAAGACTGCTCGAGCGAGCACATGGGGAACTGAAACAGAAAACAGGACTAAACATTGTGTTGAAACCTTGCACAGGACAGGGGGTGGACAGGGCAACTTACCATCTTCGAGGTGGGATGTATCAAGGCGTGGATCCAATCCCTCGAAGACGTCTGGTCCCAGCCGCTGCATGAGTCGCCTCTCCATCTCTGTAAATCGAATGGGATACGGTGACCTTCCTCCTGTGTCCCTCATGTACTGATTTCTCTCAGCAATCTTCTGCTTCAGCTGCGCCTTTATATCTCTGTAGCGGTGGGCCACCTGCTCCCCGGTCCGAGGGATGTCACTTTGCCTTGTGATGTCTCCAGCTATAGTGGCCCAGATCTGTCCCTTGGCTGCCTTGCTGGTCTTGACTGCCAAATTGCCGAACAAATGCGCATAATGATGGAGGACACCCTCTATCAGCAGGTCATTATCCTCTGCGCTGAACCGCATGGCACGCTGCCTGACCCTGGCCTGGCTGCCTGGTTGGGGTACCACTTCCGGAGGGGTCTCCTCCCTAGCCTCTCTCTCCGACCCACCGGATTCCCCACTCCCTTCCTCCCCCCCCCCCCCACCTGACCCTGCACTTCCTGCTCCCTTCCCCTCTGCCCTGCCTGTCTAGCCCTACCTCTTCCCACCATTCTCTCCTGCCTCACCCTCTCCCCCACCCTCCTATCACTTCCCTCTTGCCTATCTCTCCCACTACCCCTGTCCCTGCTCCTCCTCCTCCCTCCCCCTCTCCATCCTCCTCCCCCTCCCCCTCCTCTCAACTCCCCTCTTCTCTCCTCTCCTACCACTCCTCTCACGCTCCATCCTCCACCACACTCCTCCTCCTCACCACCACCACCACACTCCTCCTCCACACCACCACCACCACCACCACACTCCTCTTCCTCCTCACCACCACCACCACCACACTCCTCCTCCTTCCACCACCACCACCACCATACTCCTCCTCCTCCTCTGCCACACAGATAGGGACAAACAGGTAACTGACAAACTTTCACTCCAACAGAGATTACAAAAGACACAGGTAGAGGGAAACAGATGACAACAATTAAACAAGGCACCGTACTCAGTAATCAAAATCTAAAGCACTCCAACCTCCAACTCCAACCTCCAACTCCTACCTCTCCAAAACTCCTTCCAAACCCTCAAAGGAGGAGGGGCAGGAAGTGACCTTTTATACACGAAACATTATCGCGGGCCGCGGTACTTGGTTTCACTTTGGTTTGCGTACCGTGAAAACGTCGCGCACCGCGATGATTTATTGGTCTTTTTATTGCGAACCGTGAAAATACATTCGCAAATCGTGAATACATTTTCACGATTCGCGAAAACTTCGTGGCACACGAAGATTTCCTGATGCGCGAAAAAACCCTCATTTGCATGGGAACGCCCCGTTTTTTAACGCAGGCGGTACCAATGTGTTACCAATGCGATATTGGTAAATGAGGGCCTTAGTGTTAGGCTGCTATATCAATAGTTACTGAATATCCCTCTAAAATTAGCAAGATAAGTTTTCCCGGTTAATGTTGCAATCTGGCCAGTGACTGAATATAATTTCCAAAATGTTCAAATGTAAAACTGAACTTCTTGTGATTCTATTGTTGTTGCACATCTCAAGCCTGGAAATTCTTCTGGGGTTTTATCTCAAAGGTGCCAGAAATCTCTATAAATACATCTGCCTGATCCAAGCTTTTGCCAACAGGAAGAAGAAATTATTTGCAACAAAAACAAACAGAGAAAAGTGAGTATAGCCGTCCATGTCTATGTTTGTAACACAAAGTTTTACAAAACACCATACGATGTGTATCATTTTAATATATTGTATCAGCTAGTACTTTATTTTTCCCGTGGTTAACTTTGTTTTTTTCATTTTTCTGGGTTTTTTTCGTATTTCACTAGTAATTTCATGTTTTCAATTTGCGTGGTATTTTTTACAATTTTTGGTGATTTACAAAATGTGCATTTTGTTGTAAATACTGCAGAATAGTCCCAGACTAACATTCCGGGCCATTGATTTCTATTATTATAGAATCATGGTATAAGGAGTATGATGCTTTTTATCTCAATCAGGTTTGCCCACTAGGTTACAAACATTTGTTATATGTTCATCCTATAAATAAGGAGGGGGGATTTTAATTTATACACACAAAATTTGATGGTTGAAAGACTTGATTATAGACCACCAGCTCTGATTGAATCTGTAATTTTTAAATTTGGGATTGGAAATTTTGTGTTTTATATCAACCTCCGGGAAATACAATAGCTGAGGTATACCAGCTAATGGGTTTTATTGTTTCCAAGTACTTGATGTATTCAAACTCTGTTTTTATTGTGGATTTTAATGTTTATTCAGAGGATATTTTTTCTTCATATACTAAGGAGTCAATAGTGCAGGTGCTAAATTTTAACCAATTGATAACAGTCCCAATCCATTGGGAGGGTCATACGTTGGATGTATTATTTTGGCTTTAGGGATGGGTATAGGTACAGGCAGTATCTAATCTCTGATTGTTACAAACTTTGTGGTCAGACCATAATTTAATATTGTGGGATTGTAAGATAGGAACGAGTTTTAAATGGAAGGAAGAGTTGTCAGGTAAGTCTTAGTCAGGTTTAGATATTGTTGTAGTGGACAGATGTAATGTTTCCATGGCTGCAGCAAACAATAAAGTGGCAACTCAATATCAAGTCAGGTTGAGAGAGAATAAAAAATATGATCCCTGGTTCAATTATGATCTGATGCTCTGTTGAAGAAAGTTAGAAACGTGTTTGAGGAAGAATCCAGGAGATGTTATAAACTTCAATATAGTAAGGAATTGTCTATGTATCGGAAAGAATGTAAGATGATATGAGGTATTTATTATTCTCGGAAGATTGATTTGGCATTGAGTTGTGCCGTAAATTATCTGTGCGTAAATTAACTGTTTGATCTGGTACAGATACTTTGCAATTTCCTACTTGTGAGGGTTTTGTGAGTATTTTGGAAAAAAAGATTGAAGTTATTAGGGAATTAATGGACCCTATAACTCATTGTGTAATTTCTGAAGTAGATAGTTATTTGGTTAAGTCGTCTGTTATTGGGGAAGTATCAAAAAGGGAATTATTAGATGTTATGGGGAAGGTAAAACCTTTGTTGGGGTATTTAGACTCACGCCCATTATTTTTTATAAGAAATTTACAATCTGAAACTCTTGAAATTTTGAAAATGATTGTTAATGCATCTTTAGCAGAGGGTCATCTTCTGAGTCATTGAAAGAAAGGATGGTTAAGCCTCTAATTAAGGACCATATAGGGTCTGTACTGGATGTAAATAATTATTGCCCCTTTTTCCCAGCTTCCAACTTTAAGCAAAGTGATTGAAAATATGTTTTGGTGCAACTTGAAGATTTTGTTGAGAATAATTTGATTTTGAATAAAGCCCACTTTGGTTTTCGCAAAGCCCATAATACGGAATATCATTTGTTATTACTAATGGATAAGTTATACCAAAGACTGGATATGAGTTTGTCCCGTCTGTTGGTACATTTGGACATAGCGCCTGCGTTTGACATCGTAAATCATCAGATTTTGATTTCGCAGTTGATAAGTTTTGGATTTGGTGGCATGGTGTTACAGTGGTTTAAGTCTTTTTTGAATTTAGAGAAAGCAATGGATTTCAAAAGGTCAATCTCAGTCTGCGTGGAGCGTTATTTCAGGAGGTATATATGCAATATTATTAAATATGTATACTGCCCATTTGGGCGAGGTGATTGAATTTTGGGCATCCAGTTTTATATGTTTGCTTATGATATTCAGTTGTATATTCCTTGTGGGGTAGATGGTTCCCTTCCTCTGCTGCTTTTTGAAAAATGTATAGATACGATTAGAAATTGGCTGAATTATAGAGGGTTGTTGTTGAATATTTGGGTCAGTAAATAGAGCCATGATAATAGTCAGATGAATATTCAGCATCATAATGAGAGGTTGGTTTTACATACTGAGGTTCAGAACTTGGTTGTAATTTTGGATTCTCAGCTAACATTTAAATCCTATGTACAGTATCTTATTAAAAATTGTTTTTGTAACTTGAAAATGTATAAGACACTGAGATATTTTTTAAAACCTGAATTGTTTAGAACAGTTTTGCAGGAAATAGTTTTAGAGAATTTGGACTACTGTGGTGGTCTTTTGATTGGCTGCCAAATAAACCTTTCTGGGCTTTACAGCTGGTGCAGCATGTGGCTGCCAGAATAGTAAGTGGGGTTGGGTATTTTGATCATATTTAATTGGTTCTACTTTTGCTTCATTGGTTGCCAATAGGTTGGAGGAATCAGTTTAGGATAGTTGTGATTTTGCACAAATTGTTATATGCAGAGTCGAGATGTATATTGGGATGCCAGTTAAGCTGATATATGCCAGCTCAGGACTTGAGGTCAGCTGGTTTGTATTTAGTAAGTTTTACTGGCTAGGGAGTTATATAAATTGCAGACCTCTCATAAACAAGCTTTCCCAGATTATGAATGATCTTCATTTAGAATTTAGATCTCAGAGTGATCTAAAATTGTTTCATAAGATGGTTAAAACTCATTATTTTAAAAGAGCTTTTGCATAGGATTTTATATCTACAGATGTATTTTATGTTTGTATTGTGATTGTATTGTTGTTTTATGATAATACTAGCCGTTAAGCCCGTAACAACGGGCTACATTTAAAAAAAAAATTTCGGTCCATTTCCTTCCCACTTCCTCCCCCCCCTCACCTCCCCCCTCTAGTCTCCCTCCCCCCTCCCCTCACTCTCTCCTCCCTACCCCCACTCCTCACTCTCTCCTCCCTCCCCCCACCTCACTCTCACCTCCCCCCTCCCCCCTCCCCCCACCTCACTCTCTCCTCCCCCCCTCCTCACTCTCACCTCCCTCCCCCCACCTCACTCTCTCCTCCCTCCCCCCTCCCCTCACTCTCTCCTTCCTCCCCTCACTCACTCCCCCTCTGTCAATCCCCTCCCCTTTCAGCTCATCCACAACCGGCAGACAGGGGGGTGTCCCTCCCTCCCTTGCGCGCGTGCCGCCACCACTACTGCTCCTCCCTCCCTCGCACGCGTCGCCGCCGCTGCTCCTCCCGCTCCTGCTTGTTGTTGTCATCGTCGTTTCCGCCGCTCCTGCTCATTGCTGCTGCCGCCGCCGCTCCTGCTCCTAAGGAGCAGGCGCCATTTTTTTTTTCGGGCACGCTCCGCTCTGGCCGACGTGCACGCATGCGCGGTAGAGCTGCTCTCTACTGCGCATTTGCGGCACATCGGTCAGGGCTCCCTTATCTAGTAGATTGTGAATGTGATTGTGATTGTGAACGGCGCCATCTTTAAAAATGGCGCTGGCCATCCAGTGCTCCTACCATGTGACAGGGGCCAGACAATGGCACGGTTACCCTGTCACATGGTAAGGGCAAAGGGCCATCGGCGCCATTTTTATTAGTGGCAGCCGACGGCCCGAGAGCGGGAGATCGCCCCCGGGGCCCACTGGATCACCAGGTAATTTTAAAATGTTTTTTGGGGGGTCGGGAGGGTGGTGGAGGCTAAGGGAGCGGTTTTAAAGGGTTGGGGTGTTTTTTAGGTTGTGTCCTAACTCCCGTTAGTGTGCACTAACCTGATTAACGATTTTTCATGATAAATCGGTGGAATTTCTATTGTATCGCACTCTTTAACGATTAATGACGATTTAAAAAATATCGGACGATATTTTAAATCATCAAAAAATGATTCACATCCCTAGTTTCTTCCTTCCAGGGAACCCCTCTTCCGGAGAGTATTTCCACCACCGCCAAGCCCTTAACTCTCCATACAGGCCTCCTGCACATTGAAGAAATATCATTTCTTATATTAGAGAGAGCCATTCATCCAATCTCCTGGATCTCCTAAGGGGCAGGCGCAGGCGCGTGCCTCTCCTTGGTATTTAAAGGGCCAGCCAGGTGTGGCCCCCTGCAAGCTCCTCTCTGGGCGTAGTCCTCTTCAGCCCTACAAAAGGGCCCAGTGTTCATTCCAGCTTCACCTTCACAAGGAGTTAGATGCTCCTAGATGTTCCTGTCCTTGCTCCAGGAATTGTTACGAGCGCGCGCGGGCGCGGTCGTCTCGGGCGGGTGGTGAGCCCTTGGGCCACGGCAGGACCCCAGGAGGAGCCCAAGGCCACACCGTGGGAGGTGAGCTGAGCAGGCATGGTGAGCCAGGCAGGCAGGAACAGAAGCAGGGAGTCCGACCCTCAGCCGGACCTGCGTGCCCATGGTAGCCAACACGGGGAAGTTGACTAATGAACGGTCCTCCGACTGTTCCCGGCCCTTTCGGACCTGCCGCAGGGAACGGCAATGGGCAGCAGGCCGGACAGAGGCGAGGGCAGACAGAGTCCTTAAACAGACGACATCAGATAGGGCAGAAGCAGGCTGAAGCAGACGGAGACATCAGGACAAGGGCTGAAGCGAGACACTAGAAGGATCCAGGCGAGTAGGAACTCCGATGCTGGGATACTCACATCCGAAGCCCCCTCGGCTGGCAGAGGAAGACATCAGGGTACGGGCTGAAGCAGACACTGTAGACAAGGCTGGACAGGAACATTGCACTGTCCATCAGGGCGCCCTACTCAGCCCACCCGTGGGACTGAGTCACGGACCACCCTGTCCCAGACGCGCCCTACACAGCCCTGGGAGGCTGGTCGCGGACCACGCTGAGAAGGAGGGCGCGGGGAAGACCCAGGCGAACAGGACTCCGATGCTGGGAAACTCACATCCGAAGCCCTTACGGCTGGCAGGCACAGGAACAAACATCTAGGCAGGGTCAGAGACAGGCATCAAGGCAGAGACACTGGACATCAGGAACATCAAGCAGAGACAGGACAAGGCGCCATCAAACATGGAGGACCTGGATCGGCTAGGTTACAGGCGACTGTAATGCTCAGATCCAAGGCAAAGACACAGTGAACCGAAAGTCCTTAAATACTGGAGGTAGAAGGCAACTCCCTGGGAGGAGCTTGCCAGGACCGCCCACCGCTGGTCCTATAACTAGGGTAGAGAGCTGCGGGCCAGCCCCTAGGGAAGGGCGTCGCCCAACAGGAAGTCCAAACACTGAGGCTGCAAGCCACCGGCATGCCTCAGGAGCAGCTAGGCCTCTCAGGCCCTGGAGCAAGTCCTGGAAGATGCGCAGGCGAGGCCCTGGCTTCAGAGCGGCCTCTGGAGGAAGGTAAGAGACCTCCTGCAGCGCAGCAGCAGGGGGGATCGCAACAGGAATCCTCGATGTTCCATCGCTTCTTCAAGGTCCTGTGTTTCCTGTTCTTCGTGGGAGCTCCTTGTCTTGACCTGATGTCCTTGAACCAGTCCTGATGTCTGTCTTCCTCTCCTGATGTCCATGGTCAGTCTTGATGTCTGTCTTCCAGTTCCTGATGTCTGTGATCCAGCCCTGATTTCCGTCTCCTGTTCCTGATGTCCATGATCCAGTCCGGATGTCCCTCCTCCATTCCTGACGTCTGTGATCCAGCCCTGATGTCCAACTCCTGTTCCTGTTGTCCGTGATCCAGTCCAGATATCCTGTTCCCCTGGTTCCTCGTCACCACCTTTCCTGGCATGCCATGTCATGGTCCGTGACCAGCCCCCACGTGTGGGCTGAGTAGGGCGCTTCTTGGTACAATGCCTTCCTCAATACCGCAGCTCAAGCCTCCGGAGGGTAATCCTTGCTTGCAGCCAAGTCTTGTCTTGGTCCTGAATCCTTGCTTGAAGACAAGTCCTGTCTTGGTCCTGTGTCTTGAACTTTTCTGGCCCTCGTATTCCTTGTGCCTGCTCCGTCCATGCTAAAGACTCTGCCAGAACCTGTACCATACCAGCGTTGTCTGCAAACAGCCACTGGCGACTGTGTAGGGCATGCCCTGGTGCAGGCCTCTATAGTTTCTGCAACATGCCTTTATCCCAGGACAAGCAGGATGCTAGTCCTCACATATGGGTGACATCGGTAATGGAGCCCTATGACGGAAAACTTTCTGTCAAAGTTTCTAAAAGCTTTGACTAACACTGGCACACTGAGTGCACTGAGCATGCTCAGCATGCTATGATCCCTGCGTCCACAGGAGTCTCCCTTCAGTCTTCTTTTTTTTTGCTCTGCTGTAAGCATAGCAGTTGGAGCTCTGTGAGAAATTCTAACACTTTTTTCCTCATAAAAGATTTACATTTTTACTTCACAAACACCTTTCCCTGCACGGGTCTCCCTCCGCGTTGGTTTAATTCGACGTTCGGTGAGTACTATGCCATATTTTTTCGGTCGGTTCCTGTCACCTTTCTGGCTGCCAACCGACTGCGGCCTTCCCTCTCCCTATTTTTCAGTTAGTCACAAATAGCCTGCAGTGTCCCTCTGTGACACTCTGCTTGGCTATTAGCGCTAGTGGGACAGGGACTTCCACGGTTACTGGTGCCGCCAGGGCCCTTGTAGATTCAGGTCCTTTACTTTCCTCAGTACCTTCGCGCAGTAATACCCCATCGTTACCGTCGGTACCCCCTTCAGGCCATCCTGCGGTTTCAGATGCTACAGGTAACCCTCCCCCTGCGGTACCCTGATGCCATCCTCCCTACATCATTCTATCAGTACCATCTATGTTTACACATGGCACTGATTTATTTCCTTAGCTTTATTGGTGCTAGTGTTGCCAGAATGGATGCCATCAACGAACACTTGTCTCGTCGCTTCCATCCATAATCGGGTCAATGCCACTGCTACCCGGGGAACTTCCATCGCTGTTGGGGGTCAATTCTATCAATGCCATCCTTCTATTATGGATGTCAGATTTTCCATCGATACCAGGCTATTTTCCATCGATGCCAGGCTGTTTTTCAGGCATGGCATTGGTGCCATGCTGTTTTCTATCGATGCCAGGCTGTTTTCCAGGCATGGCATTGGTGCCAAGCTGTTTTCCATCGATGCCAGGCTGTTTCCTGGCATGGCATCGGTGCCAGACTGTTTTCCATTGATGCCAGGCTGTTTTTCAGGCATGGCATCGGTGCCATGCTGTTTTCCATCGATGCCAGGCTTTTCCAGGCATGGCATTGGTGCCAGGCTGTTTTCCATCGATGCCAGGCTGTTTCCTGGCATGGCATCTATGCCAGGCTGTTTTCCAACGATGCCAGGCTGTTTTCCTGGCATGGTATCGATGCCAGGCTGTTTTCCAGGCATGGCATCGATGCCAGGCTGTTTTCCATCGATGCCAGGCTGTTTTCCAGGCATGGCATCGATGCCAGGCTGTTTTCATCGATGCCAGGCTGATTCCAGCCATGGCATCGATGCCAGGCTGTTTTCCATCGATGCCAGGCTGATTCCAGGCATGACATCAATGCCAGGCTGTTTTCCATCGATGCCAGGCTGTTTTCCAGGCATGGCATCGACACCAGGCTGTTTTACATTGATGCCAGGCTGTTTTCCAGGCATGGCATCGATGCCAGGCTGTTTTCCATCGATGCCAGGCTGTTTTCCAGGCATGGCATCGATGCCAGGCTGTTTCCATCGATGCCAGGCTGTTTTCCATGCATGGCAGCCATGCCAGTGCCTTTTCCATGCATGGCAGCCATGCCAGTACCTTTTCCATGCATGGCATCCATGTCAACATTGATTCCATCGGTGCTCATGTCCGTGGCATGGAAGCCATGGGAGTCATTGTTGCCTGAATCGATCCAATCAATGCCATCGATGCCCGTGGCCATACCACAGATTTTGTTGGTGCCCGCCTCCATACATCAATGATCTCGACACCCACATCATTCCCATCGGCATCTTCTATGTTTTATGGATGTGGTCATTGACTCCGTCAATGCCCATATCATTTTTCTGAAACCAGCGATGTTTTCGATTACCGTCAATGTCGACATAACACTGCCACACAATGCCCTCCCTTGAACACAGTGCTCCATGCTTTGGGTCCTTATTAAAGCCCCATATCAGGAGCAGAGCAGGCATGCTGACAGCCATCATCGATCGCCATCCAGGACAGCGAGGGCTTACATCTCACCGCTGGGGAATGACCAGGTCGAGCACTGTGGCATTCATCGTCACCAACACGGTGACCGTCTGCCACCGACGCCATTCAACGCATTGCGGCTATTCTTCTCGATGCTGGACGATGTTCAGGCCGAGCAACATCACCACTGCAAACAGCACACCGGATCGAGGTTTGCAGAATTCTGCACTGGCGTCAAGAGACATTGAGCCGCTGTGACAATGGTTGGGTTCATGAGTTCGTCAATTGGCTCCCTGTTCCCAGGCGTACCCCACCGACATCGGTGCAGGGTTCTGGCCCTCCGCTCATTACGGTCTAAGCGCCAGCTACGCCCAGCCTTGTCTCCTTTATACCTGCGCCACCATACCAGGTATCAGAGTTGAGACGGACGTTAACGTCCATAGGCTACTCTGAGAGGACTCCGGAAATCCACGGAGCCAGCAATCTTCACCGGCTCATCCTTCGGCGGTTCACGTCAGATGGTAAGTACCCGCTTCTGCGGCATTCCCATTGAAATGTGTTATCTCATTCTAGCCACATGCTTAGAAAAGTTCTAGGTCATGTACTTTCCAAGAACTGTATTAGTGTCACATATCGCTATGCCAGCTATGTCAGCCACAATACCAGGAAAACCTCTCTTTCTTTTCTTTGGGTTTGCTTCAGGGCTTCCTCCCTTTTTCAGCAACGTGGCTCTGCACTGATTAATGCTCTAGCTTTTGGTTCCTGTTTCAGTACCAAACTTCCAGGTGCATTTGCTGTTCTGCTAAGCATGAGATCCAGCACATGCTGCCTCAACTACAAGTCCACCTCGAAGCCTGATATGGGTCTCGATGTCTCCTTGTACAGCACTTAGAAATGCGGGTAAGACTTTACCGCTCTCACTCCCGTGGGAGGATACCTGATATCCACATTACATCAACCCCTCCAGTTGGACACCTCCCAGTTGTCCAACTAGCCGGATACCAGAGCAGGTTCCCAGTACACTCCCCTACACGCTTCAAAGTGCAGAGGGGGGAAGAAGGGGGGTTGGGGAGTTTTAATTACATTATTCTTTCTTTCAACAGAAAGTAGTTACTCTCCACCTATCCTGGACCTCAGAAATACCAACTTTCTTCAGAAGGCACAGGTAAAATGGTATCTCTCGTTACCATGTTTCCAAAACACAGTAAGTACATTATCTCTGTTCTTCCTATGTGCCTCATGGTGAGTCAACAATCTTTCAATTCCAAGCTCTGCCGGTGGCACCAGCTTCGCAACTGAGGTATTTCTTTGACCCAATATCGGTGAATGCTGTTTCTCTACGGAGTCCAACATCATTCACGCTTTCCTTGCATGGACAGCTGCATAACCTAGTCTATTTCCTGCTCATGCTCGCATTTACTTCAAGTTGAAAGTTTGACCACAAATCTTCTCAACCCAATATGCGTCTATTCCGCTCCAAGCAGTTACGCATAAACTTCCTGGATCTTGTACCATGAGTTATACCCTTATGCCTTCTAATACTGCCTCTGCAACAATTCTTTGTGCATACAGACAGACAGCATAGGGACAATGTGCTTTCCAACATACAAGCATACACAACATCCTAGCTGCTCTGCAATGAAGCTGCACAGCTTTATCCTTAGCCCTTGCTCACTTTATGCATCCTCAGGCACTGTTCTCAGACACTTACTGAATGCACTAGCAGACCTTCTCCAGATAGGTCCATCCTCTCGAATGGTCTTGGACATATGTAGCAAGAGAAATCTTCTAGAGCGGAGGTCAACTGAACTTGCCCTCTGCTTCCGAATCGAACCAGACGGTGCACAGATTCTACTACCTACACATGGTTCCACTGCATTCACATTTACGCCTTTCTTCCATCAAGGGCCTCCTAAATGTGCCTCTTCCGCTACCTCTCATAACCAACATTCTCATAACCAACAATCATGCTGAGCCAGGACGGATTTCACTGTTCCTCAGGCCCTCGTCCTGCCCAAGACCAATATGCTTCCCATACTTCACAGCCAAACCTCTCGTGAGCCTACAACAGGACAGAGGAACAATAGTCCTCTTAGCCCTATATGGGCTTCGACAAGTATGGTTTCCCATATTCCTCGACCTCTCGATCAGAGACCAATTCGCCTGGGCACAGCGCCCACTCTCGTAACTCGGAATCAGGACAAGTTGCGTCATCCCAGCCTTACAACTCTTGCCCTGACAGCTTGAATGTTGAAATTTTGCAACCACTTCATCTTTCAACACAAGTCTCTAAAGTTCTCGTAGCTTCATGAAAGCCTTCCACACGTAAACCTTACCACTTTTAGTGGACTAGATTTACCAAGTGGTGCACACAAACAGGTTTTCACCTTTTTTCTTGCCCCACTCCTTCTGTATTAGATTACTTATATCACCTTTTGGATTCTGTTCTCCAGACATCCTCTGTAAGAGTACACCTAAATGCCTTAGCGGCATATCACAAGGAAATAGGGGATACGCCAATAACAGCGTGACCTCTAGTATGTCAGTTTATGAGAGGCTTACTTCACCTTAAGCCCCCCATTCGACCACTGCTCATTAAATGGGATCTAGTGTGATACATTCCTGCAACAAGACATTTCTTTCCTAACAAGTATTTCTAGTAGCCATCCCATCGGCTACGAGGGTCAGTGAGGTGCAACCTCTCGTCACATACTCACCCTACATACGGTGACACAGTAGTCCTTTGCACTCACCCCAAATTCCTACCAAAAGTAGTAACAGATTTTCACTTAATCAGTCAATAGTCTTGCCTGCTTTCTTTTCAAGACCTCTCTCTCTAGCCAGGGAGAGAGAGTCTTATACACCTTAGACTGAAAACGTGCACTAGCTTTTTCCCTGAACTGCACGGCAGTCCATAGGACATCCAACCAACTCTTTGTTTCTTTTCACATAAAATGAACCAAGAGTCGCGGTAGTAAGGCGGACTCTCTCCGACTGACTAACAGTCTGTATCGAATTCTGTTATGAAAAAGCAAACGTTCCTCTCCAAGGGCGAGTAACAGCACACGTAGTAACGGCGATGTCTACATCAGTAGTACACTATTGTTCAGTGCCCATTATTACCATATATAAAGCTGCAACATGGAGTTCCCTTCACACCTTTGCAGCTCTTTATTGCTAGGGCAAAGAAGAATGACAAGATTCGGCCTTTAGACAATCTGTCTTACAGAACTTGTTTCCAATATATTCCCAACTCCTTCTACATCCAACCTACTGTGATCTTTGGCTGCCTCATTTTCACCAGCAATTCTTCACTGTTGCTTCACTACAAAATGACTCAGCCTCTAGCTTGCTAATCACCCATATGTGAGGACTAGCATCCTGCTTGTCCTGGGATAAAGCAAAATTGCTTACCTTGTAATAGGTGTTATCCCAGGACAGCAGGATGTAGTCCTCACGAAACCCACCCGCCACCCCGTGGAGTTGGGTCTGATACGTTTTATTATTTTCTTTTATATTTTTGCTTACGCATAATGCTATAAACGAGACTGAAGGGAGACCCCTGTGGACGCAGGGATCATAGCATGCTGAGCATGCTCAGTGCACTCAGTGTGCCAGTGTCAGTCAAAGCTTTTAGAAACTTTGACAGAAAGTTTTCCGTCATAGGGCTCCATTACCGATGTCACCCATATGTGAGGACTACATCCTGCTGTCCTGAGATAACACCTATTACAAGGTAAGCAATTTTGCTTTCTCAGTTACTTCACTATCTCGTCTAGAGGCTATGTCAGTCCCAGCAGGTCTGTGACCAGCCCCGCGGGTGGGCTGTGTAGGGCGCGCTGCATTGCAGTCTCAACCCAGCTCTTGAATCTTGCTCCTGACTCCTTGCCTACAGAACCTTGATCCTTCGTCTTCGTCCAAGTGTCCTCACTTGAGTCTTCGTCCAAGTACCTATGTCTTTGACTGAGTCTTCATCCAAGTACCTATGTCTTCACCTGCCTCAGCACCTCCTCGGAGTCCTCTGGGGGTCGAGCCATGGTCAAAGGGCACACAACCCCCTGGAAAGTGGAACTGCTCTCCTAGCATTTCCTAACAATTAGAGTAACTAATTATCCTGCTCTCTAAGGATGTTATGTAACTCCAAAGTTCATACTCATTTAATATATTGTCACAAGTATCCCTGCATAGAACTTCTCAGATATTCAACCAGTTATGATAATCAGTTAGCTAAGGACAAAAAACTGTCAGGGAAACACATTTTCCCACTGCAGATAATTTCAAAGCTTGTCATATATTTTATGTCGTAACTTAGCGTTTATTGCCTCTGTGTTATTGTCCTTTGTTTGCTTTTTCACTGTCACCATAGCTTACAACTTCTTAAAATTTCAGCAGTTGTTATAAACAGTCCTTTGTCTGTGACTGAAAAACTGCACTGTAGTCCCCTAGACAGAAATCGCATTGGATCATATGGAGACCTTCTCAACCTCATTATGTGATGTAACTCCAAGGTTATAATTGTCATTGAAGGACATTGTAACTGACACTCCAGGGTACTCTAAGTTCCAAAATCAGCCACAGATTTCTCACTGTGGATGAAAAGCTGCTTGTTTTTTTCACATGGACAAAAGATTCCTATAGGACTTTCCTACCCTTCCATCAGTATAATTCAGAGATTGTTAATCTATCAATTTATCCTCAGAGGACAATGTCATTGGCACCCCTATGTATAATATCCCAATAAATCAGACAGCTACTATAAACAGATTTCTTTCTATGGAAGAAAACATACTTTCATATTCTAGGCAGAAAATCTTGGGATAACTAGTTACCCCATGTCCCATGACACCACATTGGGTCTTGAGAAGGGAGTATTTTTAGTTTCCGATTTAGTCAAGAAAGCAATTTCTGAGAGAGAGATCCAAGGATTTAGATGATCCAAATAACAGACCGATACAGAAAGAAATGCGGGCGAGCGCCCACTCTCCCGGCGCGCTCACAGGCCACTCTCCTGTTCAAGCGATTCAGGGGAGACGAATATGCTAATCAGGGCCCGTGGTAAAAAGAAGCGCTAGGGACGCTACCACGTCCCTAATGCCTCCTTTTTGACAGGAGCGGCAGCTGTCAGCGGGTATGACAGCCGACGCTCAATTTTTCAGGCGTTGGTTCTCGAGCCCACTGACAGCCACAATCCGCGAGCCGTGGGCGATTTAAATTTACATTTTTTATTTTATTTTAAATTTTTTTTACTTTGGGACCTCCGACTTAATATCATGATATTAAGTCGAAGGGTGTACAAAAAGCAGTTTTTACTGCTTTTCTGTACACTTTCCCGGAGCCGGCAGAAATTAATGCCTACCTTTCGGTAGGCGCTAATTTCTGAAAGTAAAATGTGCGGCTTGGCTGCACATTTTACTTACTGAATCGCGCGGGAATAACTAATAGAGCCATGCATGTTGCAGGCGCTATTAGTTTCGGGAGGGTTGGCCGCGTGTTTTGGCTGCGCTATTACCCTTTACTGAATAAGGGATAAAGCTAGCGCGTCCAAAACGCGTGGCAAAACGGGGGTTAACAGTGCACTCCGGCTGATACAGTACAGTGCACTCCGGTGGAGTGCACTGTACTGTATCAGCCTGTAAGAGAGAAAGGAAAATGTGTGTTTAAAGTTGAGCATAGACTTGCATTGGTTATTCAGCCTTCCCAGATCAGTTATCCAAGACGCAGTGTGGAACAATGCCTTCTTCAAGAGCAGCGTGCATGGACAATGCTACATCTATCCTCAGGCATGTGAGCATTGTGATTGCACGTATAGAAAACTCATAGATTCACACATTTTCTATCGGAGCTCTGCAGGACTTTGAGATTACCTCGTGCTGCAGGACATTGAGACTACCTTTTATAAATTAGAGAAAATAATAACATAGTTTCAGGTTCTGAGTAAAAGGACAAAACAGATTTTCAGATGCTAGGTAATACTTATACTTATCTAAAAGTCATCTAGTAGTCATGGGTATACCTTATAAGGAAAAAAAAAGAATGAAATATATCAGAAATAAATTTGTTCTAAACTACATAGTGTTGCAGCCTGGGTAGCTGCGGATCGAGAGTGGACCCTTGAGCCGAACCACCCTGGGTAGAGTAGCTCGGGAGGCGGAGCCACAGGCACAGGTCTTCACCCGGGAACCAGGAACCCCCCAGGAGGAGCCCATAGGGTCCTGGAGCCTTGGGACTTAGGAGACACACGTAGGGGTCTTCACCCGGGAACTGGGAACCCCCCCCAGGAGGAGCCCGTAGGGACCCAGAACCTTGGGACTTGGGAGTGCAGCTAAGCTCTTCACCAGGGAACCAGGACCCCCCAGGAGGAGCCCGTAGGGTCCTAGTCCCTTGGGACTTCTGCACAGTGTAGTCTCTCTAGGAAGCCCGGGCAAGGAGTAAGCACAGAGTCCAGTAGCAAGAGCCAATAGGCCAGGGAGCACAGAGCAAGCGGAAGCAGGATCAGAGTCAGTAATGTCTTGACTGGAACTTGCAGGGTGCAAGCTGGGAGCCAGCAGCGAGTAGGCCAGAGCCTGGCAGGAAGTAGAAGGTCTCGGGACCCAAGACAGTCTGGTAGTGGTTCCAGCCCAGGCCTGCAGGAGGCAATGTCCGGAGGACAGGAGTTTAGCAGCTGCGGCAGAGAAGCCGTGGGCTGAGGCAGGCGGCAGGCAGCGGTCGAGTCAGGAATGAGCAGAGGTCGGTGGCTGGCGGCAGGCAGAAACAGAGTCAGGAACGAGCAGAGGTCGGTGGCTGGCGGCAGGCAGAAGCAGAGTCAGGAACGAGCAGAGGTCGGTGGCTGGCGGCAGGCAGAAGCAGAGTCAGGAACGAGCAGAGGTTGGTAGCTGAAGCAGAACAACGGAAGTGCAACTAAGAACTACACACTGTAGCGACCCTCGTTGCAAGACAATGAGAGGACTGAGGGACGCCGGTTATATCGGGCTTGGGGCGTGGCGTGGTCAGCTCAGGCGGGGTCAGGCTTCCGGTGAGCGTACGTCCATAACGCGAGTCCCCGCGTGCGCGCGGGGCGGCAGCGAGACGGCCCAGCAATGGCGGACGCCCTGAATGCTCAGCAGAGCCGCGGAGGCGGCGTTCCCGGCCTCGGAGGTGAGTCCTGAACACGGCTAGCAAGGGGGAAGCGGTAGAGACCGCAACACATAGAACGAGGTGAAAAATAAGAGAAATTAATGTTGACATTTCCTTAGCTAATGATTGAACCAATTTCCAACTTGGGAACATTCTGTTACAAACTAATTGAGAGCAAGAGTTGAAAAGGTAAAACTATTTGCTGGGACCATTAGGAGCCATCTTAGATAACCGTCTTAACCTCAAACCATTTGTTAACCGAACTACCAAAGACTGCTTCCACAAATTACATATTCTGAAAAGAATAAAGCCACTTTTCCACGCGCATGACTTTAGATCAATCCTGCAAGCAATAATCTTCTCCAAACTAGATTATTGCAATTCTCTACTACTAGGCCTCCCAGCTTCCTACACCAAGCCTTTACAAATGGTACAGAACACAGCAGCCAGAATCCTTACAAACTCCAGGAAAATCGACCATATCTCCACCATCCTCAAAGACCTTCATTGGTTACCGATCCACTTCAGAATTATGTACAAAACCATCATGATTATCTACAAGAACATCCATCAACACACTCAACTCGACCTACAAATCCCTTTTAAAAAACACACATCCGCCAGACCCATCAGGGAACACTACAAAGAATCACTTCAGGTTCCACATGCCAAAACCTACCAACATAAATCCTACAGTTCAAGAGCTCTCTCATCAGCAGGTCCAATCCTTTGGAACTCCATCCCACCGGACTTAAGACAAGAACCATGCGCTCCAACTTTTAGGAAAAGACTAAAAACTTGGCTTTTTAAAAAAGCTTTCCCAGAACTGGATTAAATTCTCTACCCATCAGCACAAACACAAAAGTTAGTGAACTGTAATAAAAAACCCACTAACTTCACACACAGTCACAGCAACATATTATTATTCTTCACAACAGCATCATATTTGGTCATTTTTGCTACACATCTATATTTTTATAATATTATACATATTTATTAATTGATACAGTTGGCTAAAATGTTAATATTCTTTATTCAATTTCCTCCCCCTTTCAGATCAGTTGGCTAAAATGTTAATATTCTTTATTCAATTTCCTCCCCCTTTCAGATCCTAGTTATTATTCCTTGTTTTTTGGTAACTTTCTCACATCCTAAATATTGTTATAATATTTTTTAAGTTTCATACTATATTTGATGTTGAATTGGGAAATGTTTTTACTATGTTACTCTCTGCCTTTACTCACATTGTTAATTGTAAACCGGGTTGATGTGATTCCTATCATGAAACTCGGTATAATAAAAATAATAAATAAATAAATTGAAATTCTGCATATATTATCAGGGTTTATTTAAAACCCATAAAAGATTTAAATTGGCAGAGAGATAAACACTGTGGGCAAGTAAATGTGAATGGAGTTGGAGCCCAAACTAATAAGGAGAAAAGTTAATGTCTTGAAATGAGGGAAAGTGTATCAGCAAATTCTTAATAAGTTATTTTACAAGCTTTGAGTGCACTTGGGTGTCGAAAAATTTTGGTGCAAAGTTCAAATATTAATTTTTTGATTCTCATTCTTACTTGTTTATGAAACTTAGAATTTAATGTTATATGAAGAAATAAATAATCACTAATTCTACTTTTAGTTGCAGAGATCTGAGCTATAAACAAAAAAACATCTCGTTTGAATAAAATAATATAATTGGTATATACCAAGTTCTATTGAAGGATGGCCAGTAAAATAGTGAACAACTGAGCAGTTGGGGTGGTGGAATTTCTTTATGTACTGTACACCCTTAAGATTTGCAGAAGAAAAAATTAATTTCAGATCATTCATTCGGTTCATTAGGACCTATATTTGTTTCATTAGTTTCAATACAAAAAAAAATTATTTGTTTCATTAGTTTAATTCACTTTCCATTAAAACCTATGGGGGAAGCATTACAGTGTATTCTTGACCCCAGGATAGGGATTTTTTAAATCAATTCTAATGAAACTTGTGAGAAGAAGAAATCATTAGAAGGGGGAAAGAACTGCAAAGTATTTTAGAGTGTGGCAAAGTGCATCAAAAGTGGCAGAAATACTAATAACCTAAAGCTCTGCAAAGGGACAAAGGGGTAGCAGGGTTACAGAATTGGCTGGAGTTCTCTAAAGCAATATGAGAGGAGCAAAGAAGGAGGAAAGGAAGAAAGAGGAGGAAGAACACCCCAAGGTGCAAAAAGAGGATGGCAGCCCAGCAATAGTGTCATGAACACTTGATGGCATCACGAGAGGCAAAGTGGCACCAAAAGTGGTATCAGGACCCTAAGGAACCACGAAGGGGGAACAACACAGAAAACATGGCAGAAAAAAATCCCAAGTACAGATAAAGGGGCCAAGAATCAGAAAGAGTGGTATAAAGCGTTCAATGGCATAGTAGAGGTGCACAGCAGCACCCCAGATTAGCAAGAAGACCTCAAAGTGTAAGAGCTGGAATATGCCAGGAAGATGCAGTGGCAGAAAGAAATGAAGAACTTCTGCACATGGCAGCAAGGCTGAGGGTACAAAGATCTGAAAGTTTAATATGAGGGGCATAGCATTAAGGCAGAGTGGCATGGGAGATGCCAGACATTCCATTGAAGGATATAGACAACCAGAGAGGTGATGCCTATCCCTGTAGAAGAATGGCTGCACCTGGCTGATCCACAAGTCCAGTAGCATATGCTTGTGTCACGGACTAAGTCATGCACGTCATAGGTACCTATAGAGTGGTGCAGCAAGTTTGCAGAACAATAAAAAGCCAAGGCAATAGGCAAGAGCAAGAGATGGAAAGAGGACCACAGAGTAAGAATGGTATTGAAAGCCTGAGGAGTGTTTCAGTAAGTTTGCAAAGCAATGCATGGCTAGGGCAAGATGAAAAGTGGGCAAGTACTGTGGGGGAAGGAGATTTGGCAAGAATCTTGAACACAGCTGGAGCAGTGGATGAAGTACACTAAGGGGTACATTTTAAAAACTGGCGCGCGCGCGTACTTTTATTTGCACACCAGGTGCGAACAAAAGTACGCCGGATTTTATAAGATACGCGTGTAGCCGCGCGTATCTTATAAAATCCGGGGTCGGCGCGCGCAAGGGGGTGCACATTTTTGCAACTTGCGCTCTCCAAGCCCTGCGCGCGCTGCCCGTTCCCTCCGAGGCCGCTCCCTTGGAGGGAACTTTCCTTCCACCCCCCGCACCTTCCCCTCCCTAACCCATTCCCTTATTCTAACAGTTACTCCTGCCTCCGGGCAGTAGTAACTTACGAGCGCCGGCTGTCAGGTGGCGTGGCAGGCCACAACACAGGCCGCTGTGTCGGGGCACTCGGCCACACCCCGGACTGCCCATACACCCCCGAACACGCCCCGATATGAAACCACTCCCCCTGGCCACGCCCCGACCGCCCCTTTTTGCAAGCTCCGGGACTTACGCACGTCCCGGGGCTTGTGCGCCACTGAGCCTATGCAAAATAGGCTCGGCGCATGTAGGGGGGTTTTAAAAGGGTTACGCGCGTACCTTATGCGCGTAACCCTTTTAAAATCCGGCCCTAAGGTTCTAAGACCGGCTTAGAATGGCAGCAGAAGCAGTGGTGCTGGTATATCTTAAGAACTGGAATGGCAGGTGCAGAGCAACGCGGGAGAAGGGTAGCTATAACATCCCCAAAGACACAGAGCAGCAGAGCAGAGCAGCAGAGCAAGTGGGCACCATAATGTGGCAAGAATGGCTTGGAGCAGTGGCAGCAGCAATGATGTTGGCAATGGTTAATACTTTTTAAAAACTGAATGGTAGGAGTGAAGCAACACAGAGAGAAATGCAGTTGTAACACCCCCAAAACTGTGGTGTTGTCAGTTTCCTTAAGATTTAAATACTGTCCTCTGCAGGAAGAAAATATAGCATTCTTAGGGACTGCACATTTTATTTCTAATTATTAAGACTTTCTAAGACTGTTTTGAAATAGGCAAGATGTGAGAAAATGGTCACAAAAGTGCATTTAAATTTGAGAACTGGTGTACATCACCAGAAGCAAACATTACATTCTCTATCATATGTGGCATTCCAGAGGGGATTCTAGGGTAAGTTTGTCTTTTGGTGGAGGATACTAAGATCTGTAATTGTTTCTTAGTTTAAACTCTGTACTGTCTTCCATTGCCCAGGTTTTATGCTCCCTGTTTAATGTAACTTTACTTTCTACCTTGATGTTAATTGGTTTCCCCTCAGTTACATTGTAAACCGGTACGATAAGACCTAGTCTTGAGCATCGGTATAGGAAAAGAAATTAAATAAATAAATAAATAGAATGGAGATTCCTGAAGAAGTAGAGAGAATGAAAAGTAATTGAAGAAAGCTTGAAGAGTGGTTGAAAATTTGGAGGTAGAATTAGATACCAAGAAGTACAGAGACATGCTGGGGTGCGATAATCCAAAAGAGTTGTATGAGATTGGGGTGTGGGGGGGGGGGGGGGGGGGAGGGGGGGGAGATGAGGAAGAAAGAATTATGTGCATTGACCAGGCAAAGAATCTTGATGGTGATCTGAAGGCGATGAAGCAATGTGTGAAGGCGATAGGTAAAGCCAGAAGGATGCTGGGCTGCATAAAAAGAGGGATAACTATAAGAAAAAGGAGTTGAGAATGTCCTTGTACAGGACCTTGCTGAGGCCTCACCAGGATGGGAGTACTGTGCTGTGTTCACAGTTCTGAGGACTGTATCTCAAAAATGATAGAGATGGCAGCAGTCCATAGAAAGGAAACCAAAATGGTGCAGAATGTGTATTGGAAGACATATGAAGAGAGTTTGAAGGATGTAAATGTATACCCTGGAGTAGATGAGGTGCAGGGGAGATATGATTAAAAAATGCACACCCCGAAAGATATATTGACACACCAATTTAAAACCTTTTGCAGGGGGGATGCCATGGAATTGGCCCCAGTGGTGTGCTTGAGGACATGGCAGGCTGAAGCTGGAAGTATCAGTCCATAGTAGTTATGGTTGGAGCATGGCATGCAGAAGCTGGAAGACAGGACCCCAGGAGTTGTGTTTGGAGCAAGATAAGCTTATGCAGGATACATGAGGCCTCAGTGGACATGGTTGAGCATGGCATGCTGAAGCAGAAAGTGACAGACCATAGGGGTTGTGGTTTGAGAAGACAGGTTTATGCGAATATGTCAGGCCTCGGTGGTCATGGTTGGAACATGTCATATTGAAGCTCGTAGTGTCAGACTCCAGAAGTTATGGTTGGAGCATGGCATACAGAAGCAGAAAGTATCAGACCCAAGGGGCTGTGGTTGGAGCAAATCAGGCTGATGCAAGTTATGTCAGTAGGGGTGTTTGGTGCAAAGGAGGCAGAAAAACTCAGTGGAGACATACCAGTGGTGATGATTGTGGCAAAGCAGGCAGAAGAAGTAAATGGAGTCATACCCCAGTGGTGGTGTTTTGCAAATTTCCTCTGCTTGCTTTGCCACAAAAACTGAAACCATCACAAAGGTATGACTCTACTGACTTCCCCTGCATGCTCTGCCTCAACAAACATTTGGGATGAAACTTGCAGGGGAAGACATTGGAGTCATTCCCCAATGGTGGTGATTAGGGAATGGCAGCAAAGGATCTCAGTAGAGTCATGACCCTGCAGTGATATTTGGGAATAGCAGGTAGAGGATATTAGTGGAGTCATGGCCCTGCAGTGGTATTTGGAGAAAAGCAAGCAGAGAATCTCAGTGGAGTCATGACCCTGAACTTGTGTTTGGGGAATAGCAGGCTGAAGATCTCAGTTGTGGCATGACCCTGCGGTCACGTTTGGGGAAAGGCAGGCAGAGGACCTCAGTGGAGTCAGCGTTATTCCCCAGTGGTAGTGATTAGGGAATGGCAGCAAAGGATCTCAGTGGATTCATGACCCTCTGGTGGTACTTGGAGGAAAGCAGGCAGGGGATCTCAGTGGAGTCATGACCCTATGGTGGTGTTTGGAGTAAGACAGACAGAGGATCTTATTGGAGTTATGATCCAGCGGTGGTTATTGCAGCAAAGCAGGCAAAGGAAATCTATGGATTCAATGCTCTGCAGTGGTGCATGCAGAGAGGCAGATTGAAGAGGGATGTTTCAGACCCTTGTGATTGTGTTAGGGGTATGGAAGTGGAAGGCTGATCCTGGATGTACTGTAGCACAAACCTGCAGTGATGTTAGGAGCATGACAGTGGAAGGCTGCCACAAGATGTGCTGTCTGACCTATTTGCTGTTGTTTTTGGGGTATGGCAGTGAAAAGCTGCTGCTGGATGTGCTAACAGATCTGTGTGCTGTTGGTGTTGGGGTATGGAAGTGGAAGGATGATTATGGATGTGCTGTTAGTCCCCAGTGTTGATAGGGACATAGGAGGAGGAAGTAGGCTGAGTCATATTGCGGCAATGAAGATACATCAGGCAGGATTCATGGCAAGAAGGGAAGTGAAGAGAAGGGTTGACCACTCCCGTGGGTCCCTTTTTATTGTACATACATCCATAGCATACAAATGTGCCATCACATCATTGGCTCCCCTCTCCATAGCATAAAGACGTGCCATTATATCATTGGCTCTCCTAACCATAGCATACAGACCATTGGCTCAGGGGGTGTGTACAGATCATTTCATTGGCTGCTGAAGCCTATACCATATATGTGTCTGCCTTCTGCCTGCAGCTGAATACGTGGCAGCTAGATATCCTCTCCTAAGCAGTGAGGGTTAATTATAAGCTAGAGATTTAAGATGAGCTAGTTTTGCTGCATTCAGTGCAAAGGTCAGAGAGAAGGGAAGTTAGAGTTAACCCCTGATATGGCCTGCTGGCAAAGCTCATGATTCCCCACATCTCACCTTTTCTGTTTTTATTTAAGCAGCATAACAAATATCTCTGTATCCATGCTTTAGACCCCTACTGAAACCTGCTATGCTTTGCGTATGAGCTGGAGATAGGAGGGGGGGGGGGGGGGGGGGATATGGAGAGAAAAGCTGAGTCGGCGTGGTGTGCCAGCTGCCGCAGAGCTCTTGAGTCTCCACATCACCCAGAGCTGGTGCAGCGTGGTGTGCCAACTGCTGCAGGGCTCATGATTCCCTATTAAGCAGCATACAAGACATCTTTGTATCCAGGCTGAAAGCAAGATTTCAGTATGGATATGAGGTTGGGTATGCACTGAATACAGCAGAACAGGCAAATAATTAAGACAATTACAATCATTATAATAGGAATCATCTTTTTGAGCTAAAACGGTGTCTAAGACATAGCGGTTCTGTAATGCTACTTCTCTCATTTGAGAGACTTCTGTTGTGAGTAGTTTTAATGCATGGACTGTCAGATTAAATAGGGCAGTCGTCCAGTTAGCTAGGATGTGTAAGTCCCTGTAATTATCTATGGGAATCTTGATCGCCTCCCTTTTGTTACGGAGTCTTGCTTTAGGTAAACTGTTGACTGCATAGTATGAGGGGAGGATGTAGCCTAGAGTGCATCTGCCTGTCCAATTGGGGGGAATTCGCATATATGCTCTATGCCCACATAACATCCAAATGTTTCCTAACAGATTAGTTGACATGTCATTGGTATTTTTAATTTGTGTTATCATTTGGGCTACATAACTACAAAGGGTAAATCCCTCGTCCCCTCTATACTCTCTGCACCTGCTTGGGTCTCCCACTGCACATCCTGAAATCTGCCAATTGCACATATATGTGGTATAATTATGTAAGTGTTCAGTGATTATGGGCCTGTCTGTGTGTGCGTTAAAATGTGTTCTATTCATGGCTTCTTGTAATACAAAGGTTCAGTTACAATATGGATATTTTCCCACCTGAAGCCCCTTACCATCGCCTGGATCATATTCCTAACAAAGTGCAGCAGTCTCTTGAACACGGCTACCAATGTGTAGTATGGTATTATTAACTGGAGAGTTAATGAAAACACCTCTCTGTAAATGATAATTAGTCCGTACTGTAAGGTTAAATGGTACGGCATGCATCAGTAGTCCTCCGCAGGTATGGGTCGGCATGTGCATGCAGATCCAACTGTCTGTTCGATTCAACAGGTATGAAAAGTTCTGTGCATCGAGGATGTACATGTTGTTCCGCCATAGTCCTTGTTCAGAAATCACCATGGCAGGAGGGAGAAATAAAGCAAAAGAGGAGGGTGCAGAACACAATTGTTAATGAGTTGGCATTCAGGCAAGAAAAGGCAGCTAATAAGTTCTCTGGAGTTTTCTCAAGGCCTTGCTGTTCCAAGAGTAAAACGGGAATGACTGCAGCTATACGTATGTAAAGGTATCATTCACTTTTAGCTGTGGGATTTGAGGGCTGGAGTAAGTTCCATAAATGTCATAGTCAATCCTTCAGCAAGGTGTATCAATTTTTCATTCACCAAGGCCTAATTGTGATATGTGCTTCTTATGGCTTCGAGTACCTAATATAGGAAAAGAACTGAAATTCAAATTAATTAATGAGGAAATTTCATCATGACTATAACTTTTCTATTACTAATCTTATATAATGTTTTCCCACTTTATTATTAAAACAATGAAGAAACAACTTAAGTGTCATATCAAGATGTATCAGAAATAAATTTAGATCAAAGATCAAAAATCAAAAAGGTGTGTGAGAAATGTTTGAAAAATGTTAAAATAAGCTGCAAAGTGTTCATCTTCACATCTCTCATGGCAGGAAGGCTGTCAATCTGGAAAATATTAAAAACTGGCACACAGCAAAAAATTATTAAGGTAATGATTAAAGTGAAATTTTTACTTTTTTAACCTTGGAGAATCAATTCTATTATTCAATTTAATAAAATCAATTTGGATTTGCAAGAAAAGGCTTGGGAGGGATTGCTTTAGATGTAGCAACCTCTGTCAGTAAATATTTTAAGGTTCAGAATTCTGTATAAAATTTAGAAAAAGAAAATAAAACTGAAGTTTCCTTAAGACAGGAGGACTGTAGACCTGAAAAATAAAAACTAGTATACAACAGAATTATTAAAATAATAATATAGTACAACTGGTAGAATAGCATAGCGCCTCCTAGTGGAGGCACCATCATTACTTTATAGATTGCAACCTGGAACAATAAATTCAATCAATAATACTCTGAGCTTAAATTCAATGTGGAATATCAGAATACAATATCAATTAATTATTAGAATAGGAACTTAAACATGCTGTTCGCTCAGCTCTGTCTGCTACACGCTAAAGCGACTGTTACTACTATTAAATGTCCTTGTCAGTAACCTCAGTTCAGTATTAAAGAAGTTTGAAAGTATTGAAAAGGTTCAGTATTGAAGGTTGAGGGAGAAGGAGGTTTGGATCAGCAGGAGATCTGATCTGTTTCGTGCCCTCCTTTGAAAGCTGCAGCGCACAGTTAAAGAACTGTATCAGAGATATAACAGATACAGAAATTAGGGAGAGAAACTGCAGTACTAAGTCCAGTTTTTTCTTTTCAAAAGTTCTCCCTTCCCCTTATGAATGGCAATTAAGAGTTAACAACAGAAAGACAGAGTGAGGGGGATGTCTAGTGTAGGGATGTAGAACAGTGTTTCTCAAGAGAAAGTAAACAGAGGAGAGAACTTCATTCAATGAATCAAGTCTAGAGGTACTGAAAGGCAGCACAGTATAACATTAACTTAGTTAAATTATAATCCTTATACAAGAAATGTAGCAGCAAGTGATAACATAACTAGATAACGTCAATCATAGACAATGAGACCTGCAAGGATTTGCTGATCTCTTGTAAACAGATTCTATCTTAACTAACTTTGTCCTAAAACGAATACTGCAGTAAAAATACAAATTCTGTGCATTGGCAATGCAAGCAATTGCTATAAAAATTAAGGCTCAGAGAAACAGAGTCATCCTAAATCTGGTCCTATTTAACTTTGTCAAAGGGGAACATTTCACATGAAATTTACAGTGTCCTGTCCAAGTTTCAGTACAGTTACAACATAAGGCTCTGCATAGACTTTCTGTGGGGAAATGCTCTCTAAGTATGCAGACTTTCTGTAACTGAATAGCAAAGCCCAAGATAAAGATTCCTTCCAGGTTTGCTTTGTTTGCTCAATTACTTGGTGTAATCTGGTTTGCAATAGGTCATTGTACTGTCTTATTAGATCATTTCTTTCATGTTGATACTGTTTTTGTTTGTAACGCCACTGTGATATCAGGACTGCGGCTGCCTGGCCCAAGGTCATATATGCTAATTTCTTTGAAGATCTGGAGGCATTGTTACTGCTTATGGCACTCCGGGCGGTATTCAATTCAATTGCTGTCAGGGATCCCTCTAGCAACCCTCGGGTGTAAGAGGAGTGGAACCCTGTCTCCTTGATACTTGTGCAGAGTTCTCTAAGAACACTATAGGGAAGGGCGGACCAACTATATTCTGTCCCACCTAGTTCTTTGGTCCTTTCTGTAATGGGAGAGGCTTGAATCCCTTCCAATAATTCCTCCCTTGTGAGATTTCCATTCACTTGTTCTAGGTGAAACCCCATGCTGACCGCAGCACATAAATCGTTACAGGGAGCGGCGGTTTGAGATGGTAATTTACCTAGACAAATCGGTGATGCAGAATCAACGACTGTCGCAGGCAATGGCAGCTGGGGGTACAGGGAGCTGATGGTTGGTGGGGGAAGGGCTTGCGGGTAAGGTGGAGGGAGGCTAGCTTCTCTGATTTCAGTGTCTTTAGTTTCCTGGGGTTTTTTATCTGAGGTGGACGCAGAGGAAGCCACAGAAGCCGTGGTTGGGGACGGTGCCTTGTGAGTGTGTGTCCCCAGATGTTCTATCGCTTCTGTGCATTTTTGCCAGAGCAACAATTGCCTTATAGGAGCTCGTGGGGGTGTATGCAGGCTGTTGCCTATCTTAATCCAATCTTGGACATCCAGAGTTCCAGCCTCTGGCTACCATGGACAAAGGCAGGCTATTTCACTTATCAATTTTTCTAAGTCCCCTAGTCTGACTTGTGCTATTTCTCCCCTGGTGATGAAATAATGATTCTTTATTATTTTCTGCAGCTTTCTTGCATGACACGTCTGCTTAGCTGACAGTTTCCCCCCCATACTCACGATTGTTGGGAGCAGACTTGCTGAAAAATTACTTACGATTACGGGAGCAAGTTTGCTGTTGCGGTGGCCACCTAGGCTGTTCCAGCCGAGTGAGCAGAGGCTATCACGGCACGGGTCACCAGATATTACGACAATGAAGACACATCAGGCAGGATTCATGGCAAGAAGGGAAGTGAAGAGAAGGGCTGACCACTCCCATGGGTCCCTTTTTATTGTACATACATCCATAGCATACCAATGTGCCATCACATCATTGGCTCCCCTCTCCATAGCATACAGACGTGTCATTATATCATTGGCTCTCCTAGCCATAGCATACAGACCATTGGCTCAGGGGGTGTGTACAGATCATTTCATTGGCTGCTGAAGCCTATACCATATATGTGTCTGCCTTCTGCCTGCAGCTGAATTCGTGGCAGCTAGATATCCTCTCCTAAGCAGTGAGGGTTAATTATAAGCTAGAGATTTAAGATGAGCTAATTTTGCTGCATTCAGTGCAAAGGTCAGAGAGAAGGGAAGTTAGAGTTAACCCCTGACATGGCCTGCTGGCAAAGCTCATGATTCCCCACAGAGTCAGGTCCCAATGCTATTTTTGGGGACATGGCAGGGGTCAACAGCATGTTTCAGGCCCCACTGTTGTTATTGATGATATAGTAAGAGGCATCAGAATTTACCAGGGGTCATAGCAGGAGAAAGTAGGATATCAGGCCCCAGCATTGTTGTTGGGGACATGACAGGAGACAGCAGAATGTCAGGCCCCAGTGTTGTTGTTGGGGACATGGCAGAAAGGAGCAGGATTTTCCAGAACCCAGTTTGTTGCTTGGAACAAGGCAGGAGACAGCAGGATGTATCAAGCCCCAGTATTGTGGTTACGGACATGGAAGAAGGGAGCAGGATGTGTCAGGCTCCAGTGGTGGTATATAGGGTAAGACAGGTGGATTATGTTAGTCCATGCTGGTCCCACTCATGGTACATAAGGCAAGGCAGGCAGATGGTATCGGTGCATGATGGCCCCAGTGTTGGTATATAGGGCAAAGCAGGCAGATGGTATCAGTTTATGATGTCCCTATTGATGGTAATAGGGCAAGGCAAGCGCTATGATGTTCATGCATGTTGGCCTCATTGGTGGTATAGAGTGACGGCAGGCTGATAGTGTCAGTATATGATGACTTAGGCCTTGACACTGGTTCTGACTTGTGGATTAGACCCCAAGCCTGGCCCTGCACAGAGGCTGAGGACCTGCACTAGGCCAAGCCAGAAGCCTAGGCCTTGATTCCAGGCCTGGCCCAGGGGGCTAAACCTTGGTGCCAGGCCTGAACTGGGCAAGGTCTCGTTTCCATGCCTGGCCCAGTGTCTAGGCCTGAGCACTGGGTCAATTTGTGGACTAGGTCTCAGTGTAGGCCTTGGTCATTTTGCTGTGCCCAAAAAAGGGGGCCTAGGCTAGGTCTCTGCCTCAAGCCCAGCCCAGTGCTCAAGCCTGATCTTGGGCTCAGCCTCAGTGTATCGGCTGGCCTGGGATGCATAATATATGGTCAGTTCCAGGGCCTAGGCCTGAGTGCTTGGCCTCGGCACTGGGCCCAGCCTGGGATTAGGCATCAGCGTTGGGCAGTCTTTTGGCTGGTGGAGGCCTGTTATTGTCTTTTGAAAAATGCTTTGAATCGGAATATACCCCAGATTTTTTGGATATTTTCATTGGAGGCTATTTTTGGTTTATTCCATTCAAAATGTATTTTTGGAATTCATAATAAAATAATGTATATCCCTAATACAGTAGGTAATGTTGAAACCTCCCATAAGAAAGGTATGTGTACTTACTTCTGACCCACTCCAACCTCATGTACAACTGCACTAGCCACTCCTCCTCTAAGCTGTGCAACTCCCAGGTTTTTTTATTTTTATTAATTTTATTCTGCTTTTCAGCACTTCAAAGAGCATTGCATTTAGGTACCTTAGGTATTTCCTATTCCCAGAGAGTTTACAATCTAACTGGGAGATATATCAAGCCGCGATGGGGCTGTAACGAGTATTAAACAGCGTATATTATGCTCTCTGGGGCAGATTTTTAAAGTTATGCACGCACGTGCGTCCTGGGGCTTTGCGCGCGTAAAAACGGCTGGATTTACGTGCGCAGGGCTTTTAAAATCTGCACCTCTGTGTATACATTTTCTTGGAAACATTCTGTGCAGAAATTAACAGTTTAAATGTATGCAGGTAGCTTTGGTGGGTAATTTTTAAAGGCAAAGTATGAGAGTATCCTCCCTTTTAAAACTGGTGTAACTTATGCACATATTTGATGGAAAATTTGTGCAGTTAGTTAGAATATATCTAGACTTGTATTCTAGAGTCCAGTTTTTCCTCTGGTATTTTCAGAATAGTTATAATGGAACATGGAAAATGTAGAATTTATCCTTTCTCACAGGACAAGCAGGATGGTTGTCCTCACAAATGGGTGACATCGAGGATGGAGCCCAACCACGGAAAACTTCTGTCAAAGTTTCTGGAACTTTGACTGGCCCCTACTGGGCATGCCCAGCAAGGCACCAACCCTGCAGCCAGTAGGGGTCCCCCTTCAGTCTTCTTTTTTCGGCTAAATTTTTGCTCAATGGCCATGGCGTCGGGGTTCCGTCGGTGCCCAGATTGTATGCATACCATGTCTATCACAGACCCTCACAGAGTCTGTGTATTGTGCTTAGGGAGTGAGCATGATGTCCTGACTTGCACCAAATGTGCCCTTATGACACCAAAAGGTCGCAAAGCCAGAATGGAGAAGATGGGACTCCTTTTCCATGCTCACACTCCGACGCCGTCCATCGCATCGACGTCCTCGGAACCGGCACCGTCGAAGTCCTTCCATCATCGGGAACCTCCCGGTGACCGTCTGCCATCGACGTCTCCACGGCCATCGACTCCCGTCCCTTCCTCCGAGGATCGTGGGGATCGGAGGGAGAAGCATCGTCATAGACATCACAAGTCTCGGACCCTCGAGGAATCGAAGTCATCGACCTCGGTACCGTCCGAGCCTCCACCGAAGAAGTCTCGATCAGAAGCGGCACCGTCCACTTCTGTTTCTGAGACATTGAGGCAACCTCACCCCATCGGGGTTTGGGAGCCGCAATTCCACCGGTGACGGTGGTCCCTCCGGCTCAGCCTCAGCCTCCCTCTTCCGCGGAGCCGGGTATTGTTACCCCAGGTCTCTGGGAAGAACTGGACCGGCTGGTCCAGGAGGCCATCGACAAGGCGATGCAACGGTTCCAGACTCCTTCGGCACCGACTCCGCCACCGAGAGTGGAACCAGTCATCGACCCGATTCCAGCAGCGCTGGCACCGCTGCTCGCTCAGATGGAAGCGCTCATGACTGCCCTTCCACCGGTGATGCCCGGGTCACCGACAGCACCGGTGCGCTCCCCGATGCCAACTTCATCGGGTGCAGAAACACCGTATCGAATTCCTCCTTCGGGAGTAGTTCCATTGGTGCCGTGTCGTCCCTCGCCACCGATACATTCCTCCGGGGCGATACGCACATCGGCTCCATCGATGCCTTCGATGCCGGCACCGATGCCTCCAAGGGTATTTTCGATGCCCCCGGTGGTTCCTTCGGGTTTCTCGGAGCCTCAGCCGGGGCCTTCATGTATCCAACCCCCTCGAGGTCCTACAGGTCAGCAACCTGATCCTTATGACACCTGGGGTGATGATTCTTCTACGGATACCGATGATTTACCTTCACCACCCTCTCCTGCTGAAAGCAGAAAGCGTTCTCCTCCTGAGGACCTCTCTTTCACCAATTTTGTGAAGGAAATGTCAGACCTGGTCCCTTTTCAGCTTCAGTCAGAGCAAGATGACAGGCACCAAATGATGGAGTTACTCCAATTTATAGATGCCCCAAAAGTCATCACTTCCATTCCAATTCATCAGGTTTTTCTGGACCTTCTAAAAAAGAACTGGGAAACTCCTGGATCTGTTGCTCCAGTAAACAAAAAAGCGGACTCTACTTACCTCGTACAGTCAGCACCTGGCTTTCAAAAACCTCAGCTAGACCACCACTCTGTTGTGGTAGAGTCAGCACAAAAGAAAGCTAAAAGAATGAAGCCATACTCATCCATACCTCCTACTAAGGAGAACAAGTTCCTAGATAGTATAGGCAGAAAAGTTTACCAAGGGGCCATGCTTATTTCTAAAATAGCTTCTTATCAGCTGTATATGACCCAATACAACAGGGTCATTTTTAAGCAGATACAAGAATTTTCAGATACCTTACCAGAACAATTCCAACAACACCTTCAAACCCTTGTACTTAAAGGTTTTGAAGCTGGAAAGCATGAGATACGAACATCTTATGACATCTTCGATGCTTCCACTAGACTGTCTGCCACAGCCATCTCAGCAAGACGTTGGGCTTGGCTAAAGTCTTCTGACCTTCGCCCGGAGGTTCAGGACAGGCTCTCCGACCTGCCCTGTTTAGGGGATAATCTGTTTGGCGAGCAAATTCAACAAATAGTTGCTGAATTAAAGGATCATCATGAGACCCTTAAACAGCTCTCATCGATTCCTTCAGACTTCCCTCCTAAACAACCATTTAAGAAGGAACCTAAAAAGTCATTCTTCCGTCCACGGAAGTATTATCCCCCACACATCAAGTCCAGGTCAACGAGGCCGTATCAAAAGCCTCAGCCTCGTCAACCTCGAAAGCAAAAACCCACACCAGCTCTGCAACCAGGCCCTGCGTCGGGGTTTTAACTTTCAATTAGAGAGCAGATGCCTAATCCCTCTACCAAACATACCTGTAGGAGGTCGACTAAGCCACTTTACAGAAAAATGGCATCACATCACCACAGATCATTGGGTGCTAGCGTTAATTGCACAGGGTTACCATCTAAACTTTCTAACTCTTCCTGCGGACTCTCCACCTCTGCAAGCGTGGAGACTTACTAACCACTCTGTTCTTCTAGAGAAGGAAGTTTCTCTTCTCCTCCAGTCCAACGCTATAGAACCCGTTCCTCTGTCCCAACAAGGACTAGGGTTCTATTCCAGGTACTTTCTGATCCCCAAAAAGTCAGGAGGACTTCGACCAATCCTGGACCTGCGGGCCCTCAACAAGTACCTTCAAAGAGAAAAGTTCAAGATGATAACCCTGGGCTCGCTTCTCCCTCTGCTGCAAAGAGAGGACTGGCTCTGCTCTCTAGACCTCAAGGACACTTATACCCACATTGCGATAACTCAATCTCATCGCAAATCCCTCAGATTTCTAGTAGGCCAAAACCACTATCAATACCGAGTGCTCCCATTTGGTCTAGCATCCGCTAGACCAAATGGGAGCCGCAACCACTACGAGACATTTTCACCAAATGTCTCGTAGTGGTTGCGGCGTTCCTCAGGAAGGAAGGCGTCCATGTCTACCCCTACTTGGACGATTGGTTGATCAGGGCCCCAACCCAGCAAATCGCTCGGTCTTCCCTGACCCTGACAATTCGAACTCTAAGTTCTCTGGGATTTCTTGTCAACTACGAGAAATCCTACTTACTCCCATCTCAAACCTTATCCTTCATTGGAACAGACTTGGACACCTTACAGGAAAAAGCCTTCCTTCCTCATCAACGTGTCCAAACCCTGGTGTCCCTAGCTTGCCAGTTGCAGTCTCAACCCACAGCAACAGCTCGCCAATTCCTCATTCTACTGGGACACATGGCCTCTTCAGTTTATGTGACTCCAATGGCCCGTCTTGCCATGAGAGTCATGCAGTGGACTCTGAAATCACAATGGATCCAAGCCACACAGCCTCTGTCGACCATTGTTCGCATCACCAATGCTCTCCGTCTGTCTCTTGCCTGGTGGACAAATCAATCCAACCTCCTCCAAGGCTTGCCCTTTCATCCACCAGATCCTCAAATAATCCTCACCACCGACGCTTCCAATGTTGGCAGGGGAGCCCACGTAAACAATTTACAAACTCAAGGATTCTGGTCTCTAGAGGAAGCCAAACACCAAATAAATTTCCTGGAGCTTCGGGCAATCCGATACGCTCTCCGGGCTTTTCAAGATTGCTTATCAAATCACATAGTCTTGATTCAGACGGACAATCAGGTGGCCATGTGGTACATCAACAAGCAGGGAGGCACAGGCTCCTTCCTTCTCTGTCAGGAAACTGCGCAGATTTGGGCAGAAGCCCTCTCCCGTTCGATGTACCTCAGGGCCACCTACTTGCCGGGAGTAGAAAATGTCTTGGCAGACCGGCTGAGCCGTGTCTTCCAACCACACGAGTGGTCACTCAATCCCTTGGTAGCGACCTCTCTCTTCCAGAAATGGGGTTATCCCCACATAGACCTCTTTGCGTCCCCTCAGAACCACAAAGTGGCCAATTACTGCTCTCTCATTCGGACTCAGCACTCTCGGCCCAGGGATGCATTCTCCCTCCCGTGGTCAACCGGTCTGCTTTATGCATTCCCTCCACTTCCTCTTCTATCGAAGACTCTTGTGAAGCTACGTCAGGACAAGGGAACCATGATCCTGATCGCACCTCACTGGCCACGCCAAGTGTGGTTTCCTATACTCCAGGATCTCTCCATCCGCAGGCACATTCCCTTGGGAAAGGACCCGCATCTGATCACTCAAAACAACGGATGCCTCCTCCATCCCAATCTCCAAGCCTTGTCCCTGACGGCATGGATGTTGAAAGGTTAGTCCTTCAACCACTTAACCTATCGGATTCAGTTTCTCATGTCCTCATCGCTTCACGAAAGCCTTCCACAAGAAAATCTTACTCCTATAAATGGAAAAGGTACACATCATGGTGCACTTTTCAGTCCCTTGATCCCCTTTCCTGTCCAATTCCTAAATTTTTGGACTATCTTTGGCATTTGTCAGAATCAGGTCTGAAGACCTCCTGTATTAGAATGCATGTCAGTGCGGTAGCCGCCTTCCATAAAGGTATCGGGGGTGTCCCTATTTCAGTACAACCCCTTGTAACACGCTTTCTTAAAGGCTTGCTCCATTTGAAGCCACCTTTACGTCCTCCGGCCCCATCTTGGGACCTTAATCTGGTTCTTGGTCGCCTTATGAAACCACCCTTCGAATCTCTTCACTCCTGTGACCTTAAATATCTTACATGGAAAGTGATTTTCCTTTTAGCTATCACTTCAGCTCGCAGGGTTACCGCCTGCAGGACCGGGCGGTACTCCGCACTCACCCTAAATTCTTACCTAAGGTAGTTTCGGAGTTTCATATTAATCAATCCATTATACTACCTATTTTCTTTCCCAGGCCCCACTCCAACTCCGGGGAACAGACTCTGCATACCCTCGACTGTAAACGTGCTCTAGCTTTCTATCTAGACTGTACAGTTGCCTACAGAAAGAGTACTCAATTATTTGTCTCTTTCCATCCTAACAAGTTAGGGCAACCTGTGGGTAAGCAGGCTCTTTCCTCCTGGTTGGCGGACTGCATCTCTTTCTGCTATCAGCAAGCTGGCATTCCCTTTCAAGACCGTGTTAAGGCACACTCTGTGAGGGCCATGGCGACTTCAGTAGCTCACCTTCGATCGGTGCCGCTTCCTGACATCTGCAAGGCTGCTACCTGGAGTTCTCTCCATACATTTGCAGCCCACTACTGTTTGGACAAAGCTGGAAGACAGGATTCCATCTTCGGCCAATCTGTCTTGCGTAACCTTTTTCCAACATGACGTACCAACACCCTTCCGCCTACCCGGTGGGGTGCGGATGTCCTCTACCAAATTCCACCCCAGTTGTTGTGCCTGTTGCACGCCGTTGGGTACTTTTGGTGCACGTTCGGACATCCTCAGCTCAGTACTCACCCATTTGTGAGGACAACCATCCTGCTTGTCCTGTGAGAAAGCAAATGTTGCTTACCTAATGTAACAGGTGTTCTCACAGGACAACAGGATGTTAGTCCTCACGAAACCCGCCCGCCGCCCCGCTGTGTTGGGTTCGTTTTCTTATTTTATTTTTCGGCACTGCCTGTAGCTTTGAAACAAGACTGAAGGGGGACCCCTGCTGGCTGCAGGGTTGGTGCCGTGCTGGGCATGCCCAGTAGGGGCCAGTCAAAGTTCCAGAAACTTTGACAGAAGTTTTCCGTGGTTGGGCTCCATCCTCGATGTCACCCATTTGTGAGGACTAACATCCTGCTGTCCTGTGAGAACACCTGTTACATCAGGTAAGCAACATTTGCTTTTTGACAGATGCATGTGTAACAGTTCTCTGCATCTTTAGCAAAACGTTTCAGGTGGCTAGAAAGTTGAGCATTTTGGGATCCTCCCCCCATCCTTTTTTGGGATGGGATCAGGGGATATAGCTATTTTCCTCTCAGCATGCTCAAGAAGGATGGGGAGAGATGCCTCTCAAGTTGGAGATTTGAGAGGAGGGTTTCTGTGAGGTTGATGTTGTGGTAGGCCTCAACGCTTGCCAGAGGAAGATTTTAGAAGACTTTTGAGAGATTTTTTGAGAGTGTTTTATAATGTTTTCACAAAGGCTGATCTTCCGTGCCAGCAGCTCCTCAAGAACGGTACATTGCTGAGTCATCACAGGTGATTTTCTTAGATTCTAACAAAACATATTCCATTATATATCTTGGTTGACTGCCCCTGCTCCCCCACTCCATACAAAAAAAAATAGAACTGAACCATAAATGTATTTGGAAGAAATGTAAATGGAGTAGGGTTGAGACTGAGTGTGGGCGAGCTATTTTGACTTCCTGCCATTAGATTTTGCTGACAGTTCCGAGCTGAAAAGTGTAACTGTATTACTTTTCATAAGGAAATCATATATGTATTTAGATGTTTTTGCTTAATATTCTTTCCATTTTACCCCTTGTAATCCTTACAGCTAATCAAAATGGGAGAAATGGAAAAGGTAAATCACACTGAAGTGACAGAATTCATCATTCTGGGGTTCTCTGACCTTCCTGAGATGCAGCTTCTCCTTTTTCTTGTCTTTTTGATTATTTTTCTGATGTCCATGATGGGGAACCTTCTTATTATTTCTGCAGTATGCTCTGAACCTCATTTACAAACTCCCATGTTCTTTTTCCTCATCAACTTGTCCTTCCTAGAAATCTGTTATGTGACTGTCACAGTGCCTAAATTGTTAGCGATGCTCATAACACAATATAAGATCATCTCTTTCACACAATGTATAATCCAGATGCATCTCTTCCTGTCCTGCACAAATATAGAATTCTATCTTCTCACCTCCATGGCTTATGATCGTTATGTTGCCATCTGCAATCCCTTGCGTTACACCGTCATCATGAACAGGAAAGTCTGCCTAATTCTTGTTATTGCTTCGTGGATGACTGGTTTTCTAAATCCAGTTCCCCACACTCTTATTGTCTCACAATCATCTTTCTGTAGCTCCAATGAAATTAACCATTTCTTCTGTGACCTGACAGCACTGATGGCCCTGTCATGTTCAGGGACTTCTGTCATTGAAATTATAATCTATATTGAAGGTTCAATATTGGTTTTTACTCCTTTCATGTTAACAGTTACATCGTATGTGTACATTATTTCTGCCATCCTGAAAATCCGCTCTGCTAAGGGTAGACAAAAGGCCTTCTCCACCTGCTCCTCCCACCTCACAGTTGTCATTTTATTTTATGGAACCTCTTTTGGTGTGTACATGAGACCCAAGTCTGTCTCTTCCATGGATGTTAACAAACTGCTTACTGTAGTGTATATAACTGCAATTCCACTGCTCAATCCTTTGATTTACAGCCTCAGAAACAAGGAGCTGAAAGAAGCCCTCTGGAAAGCAAGCAGAATATTGAAGAACTATTTTTCTCAAGAATTAATAAAACTCTTCACACAGTATTTGGTGGCAAAATCTCAACAATGAGTGGAAAATATGTGAAGAGACTGATGGAAAATCAACTCATAGATGAAAAGAATCATGCTATCTCCAAAGAAACAAAAGTAATAACACCTGTGCAAGTGTGCTCATATTTGTAGTAAATGATGATATTTTGTGGTTTCCTTTTATTGCTTCTTTATGGATCTCTTCCTATCTGCAGCATCATCTCAGGTTCTAAACTGGACAAGAAGTTTTATCTATTTATCTCTTTATCTTTGTATCGTGTATGTACTGTATATCTATTTAGATAGATAAATAAATAGATGTAAACTCTGAGCCCGATATTGAAAACGACACTTAGCCAGCTAAGTGACGCTGCTGAATATCTTGCTATTTATCTTTTTTATGATTCTTTGTTGTGATCCTCTCTGGAAAATTGATTTCCAGAAATTGCAGAATATGTCTTTTAAATATATTAAATATAATACATATTTTTTGTTTTGTGCATACATTTATAAAAGGCTTGAGTCTAGATTACCCCAAGGTTTCATGTCTTAGAGACAATAGGAATGGATAGGTCATCTAGCAACGGATGGGAAGGAGGACTGCAAGCAGAGTGGGGAATAGTGGAAAGGTAAAGGATTTCTGTTTTAGATGTGTTTAATTTAAGGCGGTTATGAGATAGCCATGTGTTGATGGTTTTAATATATAAACATACGGTGGAGAGTGTAGTGGACCAGGATGAAGAGTAAAGTACGAAAAACTGGATGTCATCAGTGTAAATCTTAAATTGAATATAATGAGGCTTTTGAGTAGATGGCATAGCGATATTAAGTAGCTGGTAAACAAAATGGCAGAAAGTGAGGACCCTTGAGGGACACCGGAAGAAGGGGTGTACCATTCAGAATGATTGGATAAGTATGAGCAAAACCGGTTTAAAACAGTGTCTGCCAAGCCAATGGACTCTAATTGAGAAAGAAGAATTTAGTGGTCTAATGTATCAAAAGCAGCTGAAATATCTAGTAGCACTAGGATATAGTCAGTGTTGGCATCGAAATCTCTAATTAAGGTGTCAAAAGAGAAAGTAGTAAAGTTTCTGTGCTATGGCCTTTATAAAATCCATGTTTATTCGGATGAAGAAGAGCATTTTCAGATAGATAGTTGGTGAGTTGATGTAAGACCACAGATTCAAGTATTTTTGCTAGTGAGGTAAGACATGTGATAGGACGTAGGTTGGAGAGGTTTGAGATGTTCTCATTTTTTTTCTTTGGAATTGGGTGAATGGATGTCTGTTTAAGCATATCCGGGAATATACCAGAGTCTAGAGATTGATTTACAAGTTGGCATAGAAAATTGCTTGCAAAGTCATCTAGAGCTTTTAATAGTTGACCTGGACAAGGTTTAAATGGAGAGGATGAGATTTTTGTTTTGCACAGTATGCGAGTAATAGTTGAAGCATCTACATGAGAAGAAACAGACCAATTGCAGACAGGTGGTGGAAAAGTGGATTTAGGGTTGGGGAGCTGTGGGAAACTATTTGTGATTTTGGAAATTTTGTCTTGAAAATGAATTGCTATACAGTTACAGAGACAATTACCGACTTCAGAATGAGAGGTTTGTGGGATAGTCGTTAATGTCTTTACAATGTTAAAAAGAACAGAGGGATTTCCGTTAGCAGTAGTTATTTTATGAGTTTTTTTAGCAGTATCTATTTCTTTTTTATATTTTCTTAAACAGTAGGAGAATCAATTTTTGGCAGAGGATGTGCGATACTTTCGCCAGTGACATTCGTGGTGCCTAAGAGTAGATTTCAGAGTTCGAAGAGAGGAAGAGTACCAAGGAGCAGTAGGTTTGGGTTTTGGAGTATAAGGAATTAGGGGGGCTATAGCTTTATTTATTTATTTTATTTCAAATCTTTTATATACCGACGTATAGCAGTCTGCCTTCGCTTCGGTTTACATGAGAACAACTTGTTACATCCAGTTAACATTAGAACAGTAAAAATTTTACATTTGAATGAGAGACTTCTTAATGGTTCATATAACATATTCACAGAACAAAAAATGGTTGATTATATAACATTTTAACAGAACAATTCTAACAGCAGTTGATAGAATGTTGGGGCTGATTTAAGAGTCCGAAATTCGGTAGGTGGTGAGGATCAGATCGTTAATTGGTTAAACAGGGTTACGTTAGCAGCAGATCGTGGGAGGAAGAGAGATGGGGAAAGGTGAGAGGGGGGAGAGGAGGAAGATAGACAAGTCTAGTGTGAGGAACCGAAAAAGGGTAATGGTTCATGGAAGTTGTATGCTGCTTAGCCCACACCGTCTCTGAACGTTTGGCTGAATATCCAAGTTTTGAGTTCTTTTTTGAAGGATTTGATGTCACTAATTGAGCTTAGGTATTGTGGTAAGGAGTTCCATAAGTTTGGTCCAGCTATGGAGAAAGCTCTGTTCCTAGTGTTAGTAAGTTTCGCTAAAGGAAGAGAGGGTATTTCTAGGTTTAGTTTACAGGCGGTTCTGGTCATTCGTTGAGGATTGTGTTGCTGAATCATGTTGAGTGCGATGTTGTCTGTATGGTGAATAGCATTGTGAACAATTGTTAGAGTTTTGAATTCAATTCTCTGCTCGATTGGAAGCCAGTGAAGATTTCTCAGAACAGGTGTGATGTGTTCTGATTTCTTCTTGCCGGTTAAGATTCTGGCTGCGGCGTTTTTGTAACAGTTGCAGTGGTTTTAATGTAGATTTAGGTAGGCCAATCAGGAGTGAGTTGCAGTAATCGAGGCTGTTGAAGATGAGAGATTGTAGCACTGTTCGGAATTCATGTTGGTGAAGAAGCGGTTTTAGGTGTTTCAGTATGTGAAGTTTGTGAAATCCTTCTTTGGTTTTATTTGCGATGTTCTTTTTTAAGTTGAATTCGTTGTCAATCCATATACCGAGGTCCTTTGCTGAGTTTTTCAGTTGGATGTTGATGTTATCAATTTGTAGGGAGTATGTTGGGGTTGTTTGTTCTGAGTTGTTTCTTCCTATGAGAATGCATTCAGTTTTATTCATGTTGAGGCATAACTTTAGTTGGTTCAGCATGTTTCTGATAGCAATTAGGTGTTTGGCTGCAGTGCTCAGGGCCTCTTCTATTGTGGTGATTACTGGGATGAGTAGTTGGATGTCGTCGGCGTACATATAATATGTTACACCGAGACTTGAGATGAGGTGGCAGAGTGGGAGTAGATAGATGTTAAAAAGAGTGGCCGAGAGGGCGGACCCTTGTGGTACACCAGTTTCAAGTGGAAGGGGATTTGAGGATTTGTTGTTAATGGTTACCTTGAAGAATCTGTCTGTTAGGAACGATGTGAACCAGTTGAGGGTTTTGCCGGAAAGACCAATGCTCGTAAGTCTTGATAATAGGCTTTTGTGGTCTACAGTGTCAAATGCCGCAGAGAGATCAAGCAGTATTAGAAGGTGGCTTAGTTTGTGGTCGAAACCCCTTAATATTTTGTTTGATAGGCTGACGAGCAGAGTTTCCGTACTACGATTTTTCCTGAATCCATGTTGTGCAGCATGTAGAATATTGTTGTTCTCTAGGTGATCATTGAGCTGTATCAATGCCGCTTTCTCAGTCATCTTTGCGAGTAAGGGGAGGTTGGAGATAGGATGGTAGTTGTTCAAATCTGCAGGATCTAGGTTCTTCTTTTTTAATATAGGAGTGATAGTTGCGGTTTTTAATTCAGTTGGAAGTTCACCTTCTTCGAGTGATTTGTTGATGATAGCAGCTATGGTTGGGGCGATGATGTGCGCCATTTCTTTCAGATTACATGTTGGGATTGAATCTAGTTCGTGAAGTGCTGGGTTGATTCTTCTTAGCATTTTTTCAGCAACAATGTTAGATATTGGATCGAATTCCGACCAGGGGGGTTATGGAGTTTGTTTCAAATTTTTCCTCTGTGGAGGAGGTGTTGATGAAGGTGCCTGTTATTTTGCTTATTTTGTTTTTAAAGAACATGGCTAGGTCTTGGCTTAGATTGTTTGTTTTGGTTGTGGTGGCGTTGTTGCTGTTCTCTTCAATGAGGTTTCTGATGATGTTGAACAGTGCGTTCGAGTTATTTGAGGAGTTTTTTTATCTTTAGACTATAGTAGTCACGTTTGGTGTTCAATATCGTATTTTTGTAAGTGGCAAGTTGTGTGCGGTATCTTTGAAGGGTTGTTGAGCATCTGGATTTTCTCCATTCTTTTTCCATTTTTCTGAGGTTTGTTTTCATTGCTCTGAGTTGAGAGTTGAACCAAGGGGTTTTTTTTACCTCTGGTTTTTTTTTAGCTGTTTTGTTTTTACGGGGTTTATGTTATTTGCAGTTGGTTCAGTAATGTGAAACCAGGATTGTATAGCACTGTTGATGTTTGAGAGGTCTAGGTTTGCAAGGTGATTTCCTAGCTCTTGTTGGAGTAGGTTTAGTTGAAAGGGAGGTCAGTAATTGAATGATGTCGTATCATTTACATTTGTTATGTTGTTGGTCTGTGCATGTGTTCTGCATTGTAAGAGGACGTGATCCGACCAGTGGACTGGGCTGGCTGAGATGGAAGTATCAGAGAAGTGGTGATTGGTGAAGATCAGGTCCAAAGTGTGGCCCGCTTTATGAGTGGGTATGTTTACTTGTTGTTTCAGGTTAAAGCTGGATAGCATGTCTAGTAAGGTTTGGCAGTTTTGTGATCTGGGGTTGTTGTCTAGTATGTGAAGGTTGAAATCCTCGAGTATTATAGAAGGTTTTTTTGTGCTGATGTTAGTTATTAAGTATTCTAGGAGTGGGGATATATTATTATCTAGAAGCTTGGGAGGGCAGTAGACTAGGCATATTTGTAGGTGTTCTGCGTCAAAGAGAGCAATTTCATATTTCTTGGGGAGGTTGTGAGGGATCAGTTTCACGGAGAGATTCTTTTTTATTATGAGAAGTAGTCCACCTCCTCTGCGTGATTTACGTGGGATAGAGAATAAGTCGTAGTCGTTAGTTATCTGATTCATTAGTACTTGATCAGTATTTTTAAACCAGGTTTCTGTTATTGCTATGAAGTCGGGATTTTTTTCTTGGATCAGGTCAGTAATTAGTATGAATTTTTTGGTTAATGATTGGGCGTTTATTAGAAAGAAGGTGAGGTAAAATACGTTTTTGATGTTTTTCTTAAGTGGGATGTTGATCAGGTGCCTAAATCTTGTCTGAAGAGTCGATTTGTTGGTGGAAATCATGGTTGAGATGCTTGGTATTTAGCAGATCAATTGCCCTCTGGCTTTTGATGTCGTTGGGTGAGGGATGTTTTGTTGAGAATGATGATTCTTGGCTGAGTGATAAAGGCCGGGTGTTGTGAGGCACTGAGATACGGTCTTGTGGGGTGTTGAGTCTTGGTGTAAGGGGTGGATGGATGACTGCTGGTAGGGCTTTGGATGAACGCCTGTTCATGTATATGTTGGTGTTGGTTCAAGGCAGCTTGTTGAGATGAATGTTGGACGTACTTATGGTGGGGTTCGGAAGCGGGTTGGGTGGATTTGGGTGCTTGTTGGACAAAGTCAGGTTGGGTTCTGGATGAGGTCTGGATGTTAGCTGGATGGTGTCTGGATGGTTGTTGGATGAGGTTTGGACGGCTGTTGGATGAGGTCGGGAAAGGTGAAGGCAGTCTGGATGGGCGCTGTATGAGGTCTGAATGGTGTCTATATTCAGTATAGGGTGTAAGATGTCTGACGGTAGGATGCTGCTGGATGAGACTGCGAGGAGTTTTAGATGGTAACCGAAGGAATGTGTGATGAATTTCAGAGTTGAGGTATGAGAGAGATGAGTAGATATTTGTAAGGGGAGGTCCGGAGTTAAATGGCAGTGTCTGAGGTCATGAGGGATTGTAGGTGATTTGATTGTGGGTGTTACTACCACCTGGGGCTATGGGCATATAGGTTGTTAATTGGTAAGTATAAATGGAGGAGAGTTGATATTCGTTGTGCTGCAAGGCTTTACTACTGGGGCTTCACTACAGGGCTGCACAAAGGGGCGCGCTCCTTTGTCGTGCTCCTTCGGTGTGCGACGCCGGGTGTGCGGTGCCTGGAGAGCGATCGGGGATTTAAATCCCCTCCTTAGTCGCGTTCGTGTGATGTCAGCGGCGTGACTCAATCGGGTGCCGGCTTTCGTTAGGCAGTGGATTCGTGCGGCCTCGTGGCCGTCGGTGGTAGGGCGAGAATTGAGGGCCTTACCCCGATGGGTCCCGGTGCCGGCTGCGGGGCCCTTTTTCCCAGCCTCTACTGAAGATGGTGCAGGGAGCGGCGGACTTCCTTCGGGTTCGACGGCTCGCTGGTAAGAGTAATGTTGATTGCAGAATACCATGCTGATACAATACTGTTTACATCAGATTCAATCGTTAAGGGCATTTTAGGTAGGAAGGGTTCAACAAATGTTTCTGTACTTATTTTCTTTCTTTTGAAGTAAGTGTTGTTTTCCTTTTTAGTATTGGAGTATGTATTGCCTATTGTTTTAACGAAGAGGTGAATAAGCGAGTGATCAGACTAGGCTACAGGGTATATGGAAAGTGCAGTTGAGGTTCGAGAAACAAAGCAAGGGTTACAGAATAGGGATGTGCACCCAAAAAAATGTCATTGCATTCAGGATACGTATTCGTTGGGGGTCATTTCCGTTGCATTCGGACATATGAAGAATCCGATACGTCGATATGTGAATACGTTTTCAGTTCCCATTAAAGTCAATGGGGGAAGGATTTCCAGCCTATTTTTGGCTGCAGAATTGGGGTTTTCTTATCAATTTTCATGAAACATCTGGGGAGCAATCATCACAACAACAAAAGAGCTCCAAGTTACTTAGACTCTGGCAATAGGGATGTGAATCGTGTCCTCGATCGTCTTAACGATCGATTTCGGCTGGGAGGGGGAGGGAATCGTATTGTTGCCGTTTGGGGGGGTAAAATATCGTGAAAAATCGTTAAAAATCGAAAAATCGAAAAATCGAAAAACCGGCACATTAAAACCCCCTAAAACCCACCCCCGACCCTTTAAATTAAATCCCCCACCCCCAATAACTTAAATAACCTGCGGGTCCAGCGGCGGTCCGGAACGGCAGCGGTCCGGAACGGGCTCCTGCTCCTGAATCTTGTCGTCTTCAGCCGGCGCCATTTTCCAAAATGGCGCCGAAAAATGGCGGCAGCCATAGACGAAAAAGATTGGACGGCAGGAGGTCCTTCCGGACCCCCGCTGGACTTTTGGCAAGTCTCGTGGGGGTCAGGAGGCCCCCCACAAGCTGGCCAAAAGTTCCTGGAGGTCCAGCGGGGGTCAGGGAGCGATTTCCCGCCGCGAATCGTTTTCGTACGGAAAATGGCGCCGGCCATACGCGTATGGCCGGCGCCATTTTCCGTATGGAAAATGGCGCCGGCAGGAGATCGACTGCAGGAGGTCGTTCAGCGAGGCGCCGGAACCCTCGCTGAACGACCTCCTGCAGTCGATCTCCTGCCGGCGCCATTTTCCGTACGAAAACGATTCGCGGCGGGAAATCGCTCCCTGACCCCCGCTGGACCTCCAGGAACTTTTGGCCAGCTTGTGGGGGGCCTCCTGACCCCCACGAGACTTGCCAAAAGTCCAGCGGGGGTCCGGAAGGACCTCCTGCCGTCCAATCTTTTTCGTCTATGGCCGCCGCCATTTTTCGGCGCCATTTTGGAAAATGGCGCCGGCTGAAGACGACAAGATTCAGGAGCAGGAGCCCGTTCCGGACCGCTGCCGTTCCGGACCGCCGCTGGACCCGCAGGTTATTTAAGTTGTTGGGGGGGGGGGGGGGGTTCGGGAGGGTGGGGGATTTAATTTAAAGGGTCGGGGGTGGGTTTTAGGGGGTTTTAGTGTGCCGGCTCACGATTCTAACGATTTATAACGATAAATCGTTAGAATCTGTATTGTATTGTGTTCCATAACGGTTTAAGACGATATTAAAATTATCGGACGATAATTTTAATCGTCCTAAAACGATTCACATCCCTATCTGGCAAAGTGGCACCAAAGTGGCATGAATAGCCTAAGGCACTGTAAAGGTGCAAAGGGGTACCAGAAGTGGCAAGAGTGCTTTAACAGAGGCACAAAGCAGCAGTGAGAATGTCAAAAACACACCACAGCTTCAAAAGAGAGTACCGATAGCAGATGCATGATCCATCGAAGGCAGCACGACAGGCAAAGCGGCAAGACAAGTGACATTGACATCCAACAGCACATGAAGGGGGAACATAGCAAGCAGATAGACTAGCACCAACACACTGAGGAACCATGAGAGTGGCAAGAACACCTCAAGGAGTTAAGTGAGTCATCTGGTGTATGGCAGCAAAGCAGAGTGGCAGAAAGCTGATAGGGGCAAGACAGGCTGGCAGAGTGGAGGTAGTCTGGTCCATTTGGTTTTGATAGGGGAAAGACAGGCTGGCCCAGGAGAGAATCCCCTTTCCTTTGTGCAGGAAACGACTCCCTAGAATGGGTTCACCCCTAGAGTGGGGTGTTTCCGTTGGCGTCTAATGAATACAGTTGGCGTCTAGTGAATTCCGTTGGCGTCTAGTGAATACCAACTGTACTTACGCACTTCAGCTGATGACAAAGGAACTAGGGATGTGAATCGTTTTTCAACGATTAAAATTATCGTCCGATAATTTTAATATCGTCTTAAATCGTTATAGAACACGATACAATAGAAATTCTAACAATTTATCGTTAAAAATCGTTAAATCGTGTTAGTGCGCACTAACGGGAGTTAGTGCGCACTAACAGAAAATGATACAAATTGACACTTTCCAGGTCAGTAAAGGTCAGTTAGGAATGAATATGTGTTCCTATTGGCTGGCTGCCCTCTTATCTATTGATGTTACCAAGGTTCGCACTGAGGTGATGGTTGGGGGGATGGGAAATGGAACTGGAAACTCACGAACACCAACAGAAAATGAAACAAAGTGTTGACACTTCCCGGGTCAGTAAAGGTCACTTAGGAATGAATATGTATTCCTATTGGCTGGCTGTGCTCTTATCTATTGATGTTGTCAAGGTTCCCACTGAGGTAATGATTGGGGGGATGTGAAATGGAAACAGTTGGAAGCTTGACAAAAAAGTAATGTGATGATCATCACTCATGTGACTAGAATTTGTTTGTTTATTATTTTTGTTAGCAGGCATTTGAAATGCTAGTGCATGTTGAATTTGCCAATCACTGTGCATTTTAGAAAGGTGGTCCTGGCTGGAACTATTATACACAGTTCAAATATATGTGGTAATTGATTGTTGGTAAGTGTATTTTTTAAGTAGCCACACTGGCCACCAGTATGTTTACTTTTCCTCCTACTTAACTCACTAGCTCAACTTTATAAGAAGGGCTTCTCTGCTTGTGTGTTGCTTTTGTTTGGTGTGAGGAGAGCAGAAACATCAGATCTTTATTCAATCTACTACAGTCAGGCAGCTCCCCCCTGTCTGTGAAGCCAGCCTCTCACTAGTAATGCAGGGAAGGAGCTGTTTCAGCCTCACCATCCTCCTCCCCCCTCCCCCCTCCCCTCACCCACACACCATTCACTGGCTGGGACATGGGGGAGGGTCAGGCAGCTCCCCCCTGTCTGTGAAGCCAGCCTCTCACTAGTAATGCAGGCAGGATAGGGCACTGCATGCAGGAAGATCACAACACCCCTGGTGTCAGGGTTAGGGCACTGTGTGCAGGAAGATCACAACACTCCTGGTATTAATAGGGATAGGGCACTGTGTGTACATGAAGATCACAACACCCCTGGTATCAGGGTTAGGGCACAAGTTCTAGTCACATTGACTGATCACATTACTTTTTTTGTCAAGCTACCAACTGTTTCCATTTCCCATCCCCCATATACTGTCAGTGGGAACCTTGGTAACATGAATAAATAAGAGGGCAGCCAATAGGAATACATATTCATTCCTAAACTGACCTTAACTGACCTGAAAAGTGTCAAATTGTATCAATTTCTGTTAGTGCGCACTAACTCCCGTTAGTGCGCACTAATCAGAAAAAACGATTTTTAACGATTTTTCAACGAAATAATCGTGCCAAACACGATTTTCTTCTCCTGCCACACGATTTCAATCGTTAAGACGATATGGCACACGATTCACATCCCTAAAAGGAACTTGAAGAGCTCTCAGAAATAAGAATACTGCTACTCAAGTCCAAATCTGCAATATCAACCTATCTTGACTCTGTACCGTACAGTGCCTCTGTAAACAATGGGAACACAGAGGATGAACTAGAGTACAACTACCACCAGTTTTCTATAGCACTAGAAACATTAATGAAGCAACTAAGAAACAGCTTGGGAAAATGGCCCGTATTACGAAGGTCATGAAAACTATATCCTAGCTCCAAGCTGGACAGACAGGCACAGCGTTAGAAGTCGAACCCTGGTAGGGACATAAGGCCTGGATGAACAGGCACAGCAATCGAGGTCAAACACTTGTAGGAACACAAGGCCTGGATGAACAGGCACAGCAATCGAGGTCAAACACTTGAAGGAACACAAGGCCCGGACTGACAGGAAAAGCAGTCGATGACAGAAGTCAATCCTACCTAGAGACATAAGGCCTGGATGAACAGGCACAGCAATCGAGGTCAAACACTTGTAGGAACACAAGGCCTGGATGAACAGGCACAGCAATCGAGGTCAAACACTTGAAGGAACACAAGGCCCGGACTGACAGGAAAAGCAGTCGATGACAGAAGTCAATCCTACCTAGAGACATAAGGCCTGGATGAACAGGCACAGCAATCGAGGTCAAACACTTGTAGGAACACAAGGCCTGGATGAACAGGCACAACAATCGAGGTCAAACACTTGTAGGAACACAAGGCCTGGATGAACAGGCACAGCAATCGAGGTCAAACACTTGAAGGAACACAAGGCCCGGACTGACAGGCAAAGCAGTCGAGGACAGAAGTCAATCCCACCTAGGGACATAAGGCCTGGATGAACAGGCACAGCAATCGAGGTCAAACACTTGTAGGGACATAAGGCCTGGATGAACAGGCACAGCAATCGAGGTCAAACACTTGTAGGAACACAAGGCCTGGATGAACAGGCACAGCAATCGAGGTCAAACACTTGTGGGAACACAAGGCCTGGATGAACAGGCACAGCAATCGAGGTCAAACACTTGTAGGAACACAAGGCCTGGATGAACAGGCACAGCAATCGAGGTCAAACACTTGTGGGAACACAAGGCCTGGATGAACAGGCACAGCAATCGAGGTCAAACACTTGTGGGAACACAAGGCCTGGATGAACAGGCACAGCAATGGAGGTCAAACACTTGAAGGAACACAAGGCCCGGACTGACAGGCAAAGCAGTCGAGGACAGAAGTCAATCCCACCTAGGGACATAAGGCCTGGATGAACAGGCACAGCAATCGAGGTCAAACACTTGTAGGGACATAAGGCCTGGATGAACAGGCACAGCAATCGAGGTCAAACACTTGTAGGAACACAAGGCCTGGATGAACAGGCACAGCAATCGAGGTCAAACACTTGTAGGAACACATGGCCTGGATGAACAGGCACAGCAATCGAGGTCAAACACTTGTAGGAACACAAGGCCTGGATGAACAGGCACAGCAATCGAGGTCAAACACTTGTAGGAACACAAGGCCTGGATGAACAGGCACAGCAATCGAGGTCAAACACTTGTGGGAACACAAGGCCTGGATGAACAGGCACAGCAATCGAGGTCAAACACTTGTGGGAACACAAGGCCTGGATGAACAGGCACAGCAATCGAGGTCAAACACTTGTGGGAACACAAGGCCTGGATGAACAGGCACAGCAATCTAGGTCAAACACTTGTAGGAACACAAGGCCTGGATGAACAGGCACAGCAATCGAGGTCAAACACTTGTGGGTCCACAAGGCCTGGATGAACAGGCACAGCAATCGAGGTCAAAAACTTGTGGGAACACAAGGCCTGGATGAACAGGCACAGCAATCGAGGTCAAACACTTGAAGGAACACAAGGCCCAGACTGACAGGCAAAGCAGTCGAGGTCAAACACTTGTAGGAACACAAGGCATGGACAGTTGATATCAGGCACAGCGTTTCATGTCAGGTACATGTGCTGCAGTGCTTATATTATCTGGAGCATAGGAGGCAATTGGAGCTGCTGCAAGGCTTTGAATTGCTTTTATTCATCTTGCCATTCACAGGTAAAATTTGGAAACCCAAGCAAAGGCAGGTTTACTTTCAAAAACACTAGCATTTCCATCAACTCTGTTGCCAGCCTTGAGCGGTGAGGGCTCATGATATCCCCTGTCATTGAAAAGACACGTTCACTGGGCACACTGGTTGGTGGACATGACAGATATCGCTGAGCCACTTTGGCTAGGTGTGGCCAGACAGTGGACTTGTGTGCCCAATATGCCAGCAGATCTGTCTGCATTTTCTCTATCGGCTCTGAGAGATACCGTGTCACTGACAGCTGTGCTGCTGTCTCCTCTGCTTGGGCGGGCTCAGAGTCACTCAATCCAGCTGCTTTCTCTCTCACCCGTTGCACAACTGATGAATCTTTATGGGCAACATGCCTTGGGCGTTCTGACGTGGAGGAGGAGGTACTATCTGTTGTGACACAGTGCTGCTCCTGCTTGGGCTGGCAGCACAACTCTCTGACGTGCCTGCTGTTTCCACCTCTGCTTCAAGCCTAATCTGTCTCCGCCTATGGCGCTCCTGTTCACGGACCTTTGCTAACAGCAGCTCCTTCACAAATGACAGACAATTGGTCTATAGGGCGAGTTTACCTTTCACACGGGGATCACAGACAGAGGCGAGCATGTATGTGCGGTCGTCTGTTAAAGGCCTTACTCTATCCTTCACCTGCTGCTGCAAAACTTCCAGACACTGCAGCACCTCAGCAGTCATTCCCTCTTCCTGTTTAAAGGCCTCCAAATGTTCATGCAGGAAATTAACTATAGGGATGATGTCAGCCAAGGTGGCACTTCTGGAACTCAGCTCACCCGTGACATCCTTGAAGGGCTGCATAATTTTTACCAGCTGACTCATGACTAACCAATCATGATGCCCTAGGGGATTCTGCACACCTATGTCCATTGTACCAGAAAGTTCATGAAGGGGTGTCTGCAGCTCCAGTAACCTCTCCAGCATCATAAAGGTGGAATTCCACCGGGTGGCAATGTCTTGAATGAGATGCTTGTGAGGCATATCCAAATCAGTCTGCTTTTGTCGGAGAACCTGCCCCGCCTTGACACTTCTGTGGAAGTGTGCTGCTATATTCCTGCACTTCTGTATTAACCTATGCAGGTATTCATTCTCTTTGTCATTGGACTCCAAGCCCAGAGCTGACTTCACTACCAGGTGCAGAGTGTGTGCAAAACATCGGATGTCCTTAAAGCGCCCATCGGTTATTGCCTTAACCATGTTTGCACTATTGTCTGTGACAAAGAACCCTGTCTGCATTTTCCTGTCTCGCTGGTGTAGTTGCCAGCCCTCCAGCATCTGTCTGATGCATGCTAAAATATTGGCTGCGGTATGGGCCTGGTCCGTCAGGTGGGTGTGCAGTAAAGCCCACCTCCACCCTGATACTTCTTCAGTAATAGATCTGCTGGCTGCTCCTGCCTCAACCATGTCCCACCAGTGTGGTGTCAGAGAGAGGGAAGAGTGTGCAGTATTCATGGCGGTCCAGATATCGCAGGTGAAATGCACTCTTCCATCTGCCTTAGCTAGCAGTGCTTGCATGCGACTGCGACACAGCTTGTACAGGCTGGGGATGACCTTTCTTCTAAATGTGGTTCTGCACGGGATTTTGTAATTTGGAAGTACGACCTTCAAAAAACGCTTGAAACCCACATTCTGCACTAGCTGCAAGGGCTGGTCATCAAGGGCAATCATTTCCCCAATGGTCCTGGTTACAACTTTTGAGGCTGCCTGCCTCCTACCCCATTATGGGTAGGAGGCAGGCAGCCTCCTACCCATAATGGGTAGGAGGCTGCCTGCCTGCCTCCTGCCTGCCTGCCTGCCTCCTACCCATAATGGGTAGGAGGCAGGCAGAAATGGGGTGGAGTGCGGTAACGCACTCCACCCCATTTCCTCCATGGTGGATTGTCGCTTCCGCCACATGTCAGGGGGTTGCTGGCCTGCCACCTGACTGCTAGAAGGGGATGAGGGCGTGGGCTGACTCTGCTGCTTTCCTACCACTGCACACTGGTTGGAAGAGGTCCCCTGACTGGAACTGCCACCATCCCCAGATGGCAGTAATCTTGTTGGGTGTTGCCTCTTCATATGATGGTTCATGCCAAAGTTAGATAGATGTCCCATTTGCTTGCCTCTGCTAATATCCCTGGCACAGTAATTACACCGAGCATAAGTCAGGTCTTCCGTCACTTTAAAGTGTTTCCAGATCGGAGATGTCTTTTGTGATCCTCCCCTCTCTAACACCTTGGGGGTGGATGCTGGCACTGGAGTTGAGGTAGTGGGTGCACCCTGAGAAGCAATGCCAGAGGGGGCATCAGTCACCCTCTTTGCCTGTACTAACTGCTCTTCCTCCTCCTCGTTATCACTGTCATCTCTCCCCTGCTGCACATTTCTGGAGGCTAAGACAGGACTAACTGATTCTACCGAAGATTCGTCAGCTATTACTTCTTCCGTTTCTGATGAGAATCCCACACAAGAAGATTCTTCATCTGAATCAGAAGCAAACAGTGACTGCGCTACCTTATCAACGCTAAGTATTAGTTGAGACTTCTGTCCCCCTGCTGCTTTTGGGTGTCTAGATTTTGTCTGGCATGACTCTGCCTCCCCTTCCCTCACCTCCAAAACTACAGGGCCAGAAACAAGTGGTGGTGATGGCGATGTATCATGGTCAGATTTCATTTTTTTTGGCATGGAACTGCCATCCCCTACAAAGAGTTTAGATTGCGACAGTTGCCTTTTTAGCTGTACTGGTGGTGTTGCACTTGTGTCTTTTGAGGTGCCTCCTCTGCCAGTCCCAATCACTCGATTACATCTCTCTTTCCCTGACATTATGGATTTAATGTGACTGAGTAGTAACACTGCCCACTGTCACGGTGCCTGGCTGTGCACTAATGTGTGTGGCGTGTACACAGAAGCTGCTTGCTTGTAAGCACAAAAGAGGCACACTCCCTGGGCACTTGACTGCACAGACCCACTCAATAATAAGGTTCAGTCTGTTAAAAATGCCTACTGTCCACTATCACGGTGCCTGGCTGTGCACTAATGTGTGTGGCGTGTACACAGAAGCTGCTTGCTTGTAAGCACAAAAGAGGCACACTCCCTGGGCACTTGACTGCACAGACCCACTCAATAATAAGGTTCAGTCTGTTAAAAATGCCCACTGTCCACTATCACGGTGCCTGGCTGTGCACTAATGTGTGTGGCGTGTACACAGAAGCTGCTTGCTTGTAAGCACAAAAGAGGCACACTCCCTGGGCACTTGACTGCACAGACCCAGCCTGTTAAACTGCCCAGTGAAGCCCAGTGCACTGAGAGACTAAGTAATTGGAATTAAAAAAGGCAGGAACTTTTGTCACTCCAAAAAATGGATGAAATTGAAAATAATATATCTCTCCAAGCCAGCCCAACACCCTAAATGGTGGTCAGTGCTAGCTGACCTAGCACAGCTTCTCTCCTCAGTCAGAGATGACCAAAATAAACAGCTTGAAAGAAACAGGACTAGCAGTAGCTGTAGCTGACCCTGGAACTGCAGCAAAACAAAGAATAATTTTCTTTCCTTTACTAGTAGCCTATCTCTCTTAGTTCAGCCTCCTCCCTCTTCCACCCAGCCCACCTACCCACAGCATCGCTGGAAATAAGTGCGTGGCTTCTCGTGCTGATGTTTATATACTGCTGGCTCATCAGTAAAATCGACAGAGAGCACTGAATGACAGCGCTATTGGCTGCATTCAGTGCAGCTCAGAAAATGTCAGCGCGAATACGCTGCATTCCGGTATCCATGCCGACCTGTCCGACCCTTTCCTGTGAGTCACTGTGACTCACAGGAAAGGGTCAGACAGGTTGGCATGGTTACCGTAGTGGCACTGCCATTTTGTGCAAATCATAGGTAGCAAGTAGCTAATGGGGGCGAAGAAAAGCGCGCGCCGCTGGGCGCACCGAATTAAACAGAAAATACGTTAAATACGTGGGGAGTTGCGATGCATTTCGCCTCCCCATGTATTTAACGGATAGGACAAAATACGTTGCGGATCGCCAATACGTCGAAAACGGATGCACACCCCTATTACAGAACACAAGGTCCAGAGTACAGCCTATGTTATGGGTGGGAACATCAATTAGTTTTTCCCAGCCAAGGCCACCCATAGCATCTAGAAAAGAAAATGCAGAAGGATGAGGGTGAGAAGGGTCTAGATGAATGCTGAAGTTTCCAGCAAATATGATTTTTGATAGGTCAACTGGAAAAGCTGAGATAACTTCAAGTAAAGGAAATGGGTCAGAGTAGAGTGCAAGAGACCCGGAGGACAGTAGATGATCACAAAGTTAGCAATTAAATTGGTGATGAGTACATTTTCGTAAGGGTAAATCTGGAGGTAGAGACTTTTTATAAGGCAAAAGAGAAGATTTAATCCATGCAAGTAGCCCTCCTCCATGGCAGCAGGGCCTAGGATCAGGGAAAGGGATATACTCAGGAGGACATAATGAGTTATCGTAACAGCATTGTTACGCGGATAAAGTGGAACCAGATCGAAGAGCGCTTACCTCGTGCAGGAGTGTTCGTTGGAATGGAATGAAGACAGTCCAAATTCCAGGCAGGCAGCTGAGCAGGGCAATCCGTAAGGCAGTCCAAGATCAGGGCAGGCAGCAGAGCAGGGTAATCCGTAGGCAGTCCAAGTTTCGGCAATCAGAAAACACAAAATAGAAGTCAGCAGCAAAACCACAACAAAATAACGTAGTGGCTGAAGCAGTGAGCGTGGGAGAAGGCTCTGCTCAAAAAGCCAATCTCCCGCGCAAACAGAGCCCCGGTCGGCGTCTGACGACACAAGGGGCGTGGCCCAACCTCGGACACGCGAGGATAGGCTGCCCGCATCGAGGGAGGGAACCCCCGACGTCATTAGGGGAGGACCTCCTTATTGGACGCGTCTTGGCGTCGCCGTCGGGGAGGGGAGCCTGAGGCCCTTCGAAAGGGCAACGCCCCGCTTGACACGGGGCCGGACCGTCGACATCGGGGACGGAGCCCCGACGCCATTGGCAAAGGTAACAGTACCCCTCCTGCAAGACCCGCCCCTCCTCTCGTTAGACCTGGGCTTAAAAGGAAATTGGTGATGAAACCTCTTAAGTAAGCGAGGAGCATGCACATTAAAAGAGGGTTCCCATGTGTTCTCCTTTGGGCCAAAGTTCTTCCAAGAGATTAAATATTGCAGTTGCCCCTTAACTCTTCTGGAATCCAAGATCTCCTCTACCTCAAATTGATCATCGTTTTGTATGATGCGTGTAGCAGCCTTCCGTCCTCTGTTGGGCCAAGTGAAAATGGCAGGTTTAAGCAAAGATATATGAAAGGCATTGTGAATCCGCAAGGAGGGTGGTAAACGTAGTTTATAGGTGACTGCGTTGATCTGCTTCAGGATAGCGAAGGGACCCACGAAGCGAGGGGCAAATTTAGCTGAGGGTAAACGTAAGCGGAGATGGCGCATACTCAACCAGACAAGATCACCTTGTCGGAGTGGAGGAGCAGGACATCGAGTCTTATCTGCCTGGATTTTCATTTTGAGCGCGTTCTTTGCTAGTAAGGCCCATGTTTCAGTCCACAATCGGGTCATAGAAGCCATGGTTGAATTAACCGCAGGACAATTCGATGTACTGGTAAGAGGCAGGGGAAGATGTGGATGTCTCCCAAACACTAGGAAAAAAGGCGACTTCCCAGTGGCGTGACTCACATGATTATTGTGACAGAACTCTGCCCAAACCAGAAGGGAAGCCCAATCATCTTGACGCTGATTCACATAAGCTCGCAAAAAGGTTTTTAAGGATTGATTTGTCCTTTCAGTGAGTCCATTAGACTGGGGATGATAAGCAGAAGAGAATTCGAGTTTAATTTTGAGAAGTTCGCATAACTCCGTCCAGAATTGGGCTGTAAACTGTACCCCTCTATCGGACACAATACTGAGGGGTAGACCGTGTAGACGAAAAATGTGCTGCAGGAAGAGATGGGCTAATTCGGATGCAGAGGGTAAGCCAGGTAAAGGAATGAAATGCGTCATCCTGGAAAAACGATCCACAACGACCCATATGACCATATTACCCTGTGAAGGCGGCAGATCCGTGACAAAGTCGGTGGCAATATGCGTCCAAGGGGAATCAGGAATGGGTAGAGGTTGTAAGAGTCCCACGGGCTTCCGTCGAGGAGTCTTTTGTGCTGCACACACTGGACAGGAGTCCACATACTTCTTAACATCCGACTCCCACCTTGGCCACCAGTAGTGTCTGGAAACTAACTCCTTGGTACGGGCAACTCCGGCGTGGCCTGCAACTTGAGCATCATGGGACCAACAGAGAACCTTTAATCGTAAACGTTTCAGAATGACCGTTTTCCCAATAGGAACCGTGAATGTAGTTGCCAGCTGAATGTGAGCCGGGTCTATTATGTATCGAGGAGGATCCGGGGTGTCCTCCAGATCAAAACTTCTAGAGAGAGTGTCGGCACGTACATTCTTCTGTGCGGGTCGGAAATGCAGCACAAAGTTGAACCGGCTAAAAAAAAGTGCCCATCTTGCTTGCCGGGGATTTAACCGTTGGGCTTTAGCCAAGTATTCCAGATTTTTATGATCCGTATATATAGTAACCACATGACGGGCGCCTTCTAAGAGATGCCGCCATTCCTCCAAAGCCAGCTTAACGGCTAAGAGTTCTCGATCACCAATCGTGTAATTTCTCTCTGCTGGGGAAAATTTTTTAGAGAAGAAGGCACAAGTCACCACTTGATCCTCGTCAGTTTTCTGGAGAAGAACTTCCCCCACACCCACCGCGGACGCGTCTACCTCGAGAATGAAAGGTCTGGTGGTGTCGGGACGTCGAAGACATATGTCCTTGGTGAACTCCTCCTTCAGCTGCAAAAAGGCTTTGAGAGCCACCTCCGGCCATATCTGTATAGGAGCACCTTTCTTGGTAAGCACTGTAAGAGGGGCTACGAGGGAGGAAAAATTTGGAACAAACTGCCTATAATAATTCGCAAACCCCAGGAACCTTTGTAAGGCTTTCAAACCCACGGGTAGCGGCCACTGCAGAATGGCTTTGAGTTTGGCCGGATCCATGGACAATCCTCTGTTGGAAATAATATACCCGAGAAATGATAATTCGGTCTTCTGAAAAACACATTTTTCTAATTTGGCGAACAATTTGTACTCACGGAGACGTTGAAGAACTTGTCGAACATGAAGCTGGTGCTGTTGCAGAGTATCAGAAAAAATTAAAATATCATCTAGGTATACAATGACGTGAGAGTAAAGGATATCGCGAAAAATGTCATTGATCATATCTTGAAAGACTGCAGGGGCATTGCAAAGCCCAAACGGCATGACCCAATATTCATAGTGTCCGTCATGTGTATTAAACGCCGTTTTCCATTCATCCCCCTTTTGAATTCTAATCAGATTGTAAGCCCCTCTTAAATCTAATTTTGAAAAAATTTGAGCTCCTTTGATCCGATCAAATAATTCTGAAATGAGGGGAATGGGGTACCTATTTTTCCTGGTGATGCTGTTAAGTCCTCGGTAGTCGATACAGGGTCTCAAAGACCCATCCTTCTTCTTGACAAAAAAGAAGCCCGCCCCTGCGGGGGATGTTGAGGGTCGGATAAAACCTCGAGCTAAATTCTCTTTGATATACTGTTGTAAAGCTGTGGATTCTGGTTCAGATAATGTATAAATCCTTCCTCTGGGCGGAACCTTCCCTGGCAGTAGATCTATGGAGCAATCATATGGTCGGTGGGGTGGTAATGACTCTGCTTGTTGTTTGTTGAAGACGTCCTCAAAGTCCTGATAGGGAGCCAGAATGCCAGCAGAGAGCTGTGTGGTCTGGATTAGCGTCTTTTGGACCAATTGTAAACAATTCTGAAAACAGAATGGACTCCAGGCAGTGAGTTGTAACGATGCCCAGTCTAGAAGAGGTTGATGAACCCATAGCCAGGGTAATCCCAGAATGACTTGATTCATTGAAGATGGTAGAACATAAAGCTGAATGCGTTCTTGGTGAAGAATTCCAGTCTGTAAAATTACAGGCTTAGTGATGTAGCATATTCGTATTCCCACAGAACACCCGGAATCTGACGTAACTGTTAGGGGAGTCGTTAAAGGTTCTACCGGAATCCGAAAAGTCTTGACCAATTCTTCCTGAATGAAGTTGCCTGCCGCCCCTGAATCTATAAATGCATGAAATGGAACCGCTTCCTGCTTCAATCAGATGGTTACTGGAAGTAATAGTTGAGGAGAGGAAATGCCGGGACCCAGGGAGGCCTCTCCCACCCATCCTAGGTCCGGAAGTTTCCCGACTTGTTGGGACATTTATTAATAAAGTGACCAGGTCCAGCACAGTATAGACAGAGATTCTTTACTCGTCTTCGATGTTGTTCCTCCGGAGTTAAGCGAAACCTGTCGATTTGCATAGGTTCTTCGGTGCTCCCTGATGCCTCTGCTGCATGTGGAACCGCCAGAGGCTGCTGAAAGGTAGGAGCCAGACGAAAAGTCCTTCGAGAGGCGGCTCGCTCTCGTATCCTTTCCTGAAAAACAAGATCCAGTCGGATGGCGAGCCAAATTAATCCTTCTAAGGTTTCCGGAGGATCTCTGCCAGCAAGTTCATCCTTAATATTTTCTGCAAGACCTTGATGAAAGATAGCCAATAGGCTATCCTCTCCCCAGGCGAGTTCCACAGCTAAGGTCCGGAATTGAATAGCGTACTCTCCCACAGATCTTGAACCTTGCTTAATCTGAGGTAGAACATCCTGGTTCGTCAAAAATGAGTCGAAACTCCTTTAAGAAGCGATCCAAGTTAAAGAGGATAGGATCGTCTCTCTCCCACAAAGGAGAGGCCCACGCTAAGGCTGGTCCCTCCAATAATGAAAGGATAAAGGTAGTCTTTGTCTTGTCATCCGGAAAAGAAGCGGGTTGCAGAGAAAAATGCATTCGGCATTGGTTAATAAATCCTCTGCACAAAGTAGCAGTACCGTTGAATCGGGGCGGAGAAGGTACCCTGACGGGGTTAGGAGTTATCGTAGTACCTGTCAAGGGTACTGCAGGAGTATGGGCTAACGCATCCATATGAGCTACTAAGCGATCCAAAACCCCCGTTACTTGGTCGAGAACCCCCTGTTGTTGTTGAAGTCTGGTGGCCAGTCCGGGAATGGCCTGTAGCGCTGTCAAATCGACTGGATCCATGGCTTCGGCCAACTGTTACGCGGATAAAGTGGAACCAGATCGAAGAGCGCTTACCTCGTGCAGGAGTGTTCGTTGGAATGGAATGAAGACAGTCCAAATTCCAGGCAGGCAGCTGAGCAGGGCAATCTGTAAGGCAGTCCAAGATCAGGGCAGGCAGCAGAGCAGGGCAATCCGTGAAACAGTCCAAGTTCCGGGCAGGCAGCAGAGCAGGATAATCTGTGAGGCAGTCCAAGTTCCAGGCAGGCAGTAGAGCAGGGTAATCCGTGAGACAGTCCAAGATCAGGGCAGGCAGCAGAGCAGGGCAATCCATGAAACAGTCCAAGTTCCAGGCAGGCAGCAGAGCAGGGTAATCCGTAGGCAGTCCAAGTTCCAGCAATCAGGAAACACAAAATAGAAGTCAGCAGCAAAACCACAACAAAATAACGTGGTGGCCGAAGCAGTGAGCGTGGGAGAAGGCTCTGCTTAAAAAGCCAATCTCCCGCACAAACAGAGCCCCAGTCGGCGTCTGATGACACAAGGGGCGTGGCCCAACCTCGGGCGCGCGAGGATAGACTGCCCGCATCGAGGGAGGGAACCCCCGACGTCATTAGGGGAGGACCTCCTCATTGGACGCGTCTTGGTTTCGCCGTCGGGGAGGGGAGCCTGAGGCCCTTCGAAAGGGCAACGCCCCGCTTGGCAAGGGGCCGGACCGTCGACATTGGGGACGGAGCCCCGACACCATTGGCAAAGGTAACAATCATCAGTATCAGATAACCAGGTTTCAGTAATCAAAAAACAGTCTGGGTTATGTTCAGTTAGAAGATCATGAATAACAGAAGTTTTTTTTCCTAACCGATTGAGCATTACAGATTAATAAGGAAATTGAGGGAAATAATGCAATGGAATTAACAATAGAGGGTGCAATAGCAACTAAGGAGTTTCAGTCAGTAACCTTTGGTTTGCGGCGTAGGTTACTGAGGCATTCATATCTATCTTGTCTAGATATCGTAGGGATCGCCATATCTGCTAATTTGGTAAATGTAGGGCAGACAACAGCAGCTAAGAATATGGGTAAAAGATTGAAGGAAATAGAAAATAAACTACGTTTGGAAGGAGTGATATGCAGATAAGCTGATAAGCACACGAAGGGGCATTCAAAGTGGCATGCCCCTTTGTCATGCTCCTTCAGTGCGTGTCGCCTCCGGCGGTGCTTCTGGCTATTTATGCTGTCAACCCCAGATGACATCAGAGAGGGGGTGGGGAGGGAGAGAGCCCGCACAGCAAAAGAAGGCTCATCCAAATGAAACAGTCAGGCAGGCAGAATTCAGTGATATGGATGACAGGTAATCATAGTTTCAGCTCCAGATGACAAAACAGAGCTGACAAAGGCTCAGGCACTAAGCCCCTCTGGCGGTGCTTCGGGCTATTTATGCTGTTGCCCCAAATGATGTCAGAGAGGGGGTGGGGTGGGAGAACCCACACAGCAAGAGACAGCTCAGCTGAATGAAACAGTCAGGCAGGCAGAGGTAGGTGATATGGAGGACAGATAATCACAGTTGCAGCTCCAGATAACTAAACAAAGCTGACATAGGCTCTGATTGATATCTACCAAATTGCATGTTTTCTTTCAGTTTTGGGGGCTATTGATTATATGCATATGACTATCATGGCACATGCTGGGAACAAGGCCACCTTCCACAACCATAAGCACTTCCATTGCCTCAACATGGAAGTGCCAAGAATACCATTATGCCTGTCATAATGCGTGCATCCTCTCATAATCCGGAATTCATGACCACTTTAAGATTTGCCATGTCACTGACGGATGGCTTCTAGGTTTGTATACAACTTTCACAACTACTTTGCAACTAAACTCTGTCCTTTCTCCCTTTTTATCTCTCTAGGTGGTCTTCCTGTTTTGGCAGGAAGGCTGCTCCAGTCTTAACTATGGGCCAGCATACAGCAAAACATATTGGAACATCTCATTCTCCTCTTCTCAGGCCTTCTCTCTTACAAGTGATGGAAGATATCCACTCATAACCTGACTCAATATTCCTTTTGTATACCCAGATACTGTGACAGATGAACACTATAACTAGACCTACAAGCAAATTAGGGCAGACAGAGAGAGATCTTTTGGCTTACTCAAAACATGTTTCTGTTGTCTGAGAAGAAATGAGTGATGTATTTTCTATAACCGCATGAAAATCTGTGACATATTTCTAGTGTGCTGAATTCTCTATAACCTCGCTCATGGCCTGCTTCTTCCTGAGAGTGAGAATGTATTATTTATTTAAAGGCTTTTATATACCGATGTTCATGTACTGGTACATATCACGTTGGTTTACATAAAACAAAGTTGGAAATTACATCGAACAGGTAGGAAGGCACAAATAATGGGGCTAACTTTGAAGAACTTATAGATAAGCTAAGAAAGACTTAAAATTAAAATTATTACAGATAACTTATAACTTATTACAGATAGCAGTTAATAAATAAAAGTCCAAAACTCAGACTTAGGCCATAACTAACAGTATAGAGTATAACTAACAGGAGGATTTATGATTGCGGCATTAGAAATCTAGCGACTAGGAGTAAGAAATGCGTAAATCAATCCCAAGGGGGAGACCTTTAAGTGAAGGCTTTAGTGAAGAGCCAAGTTTTGAGCTTCTTTTTGAACGCTCAACTGCAAGTTTCAAAACGGAGGTCCATGGGGAGGGCATTCCAGTGAGAGGGGCTGGCGGTCGAGAATGCACGTTTCTTGAGCAGTGACTTGGCTGGAGGTGCATATAAGGTGCCTAAGTAGCTGGTTCTGATGGGTCTCAGTGATGCGTGAGGACGAAGCGGGTTGCTCAGATCTAGCGATGTTTGGGAATGAATAGTCTTGTGTGTTATGGTTAGTACTTTGAATATGATTCTAGATTTGATAGGGAGCCAGTGTAGATTTTTTAAAATAGGTGTGATGTGTTCACCTCTACTAGAGTTGGTTAGAATCCTGGCAGCCGAGTTCTGCAACATTTGTAATGGTTTGATGGTAACAGCTGGGAGGTCTATTAGCAAAGAGTTGCAATAATCAATTTTTGAAAAAAGGATTGTTTGGAGGACTGTTCTAAAGTCCTGAAAATGGAGGAGAGGTTTCAGCTTTTTCAAAATGTGTAGCTTGTGAAAGCATTCTTTCGTTGTGTTTTTGACAAATTGTTTGAGATTCAGCCTATTGTCGATTGTAACACCTAGGTCTCTTACGTGTGTGTGGGAGGTCCTTAGCGGTGTGATTAGGTTGTTGGTGGCCTGAAGGTTGTCATCAAGGTTGATCAGCATAAGCTCCGTTTTTGAAGTATTGAGGACTAAGTTGAGGCTAGAGAGGAGGGAGTTTATAGACTGTAGACAATTGTTCCAGTAGTTGATGGTGTTGGAGATGGATTCAGTGATTGGCAGCAGGATCTGGACGTCATCGGCGTATATGAAGTGTGTGATCTTTAGACTTGCGAGCAGATGACATAGAGGGAGAAGATAGATGTTGAACTGGGTTGGGGAGAGGGATGATCCTTGAGGGACTCCGAGAGTGGACTTGACCGGGTGAGAGTCCTTGTTGCTTATTCTGACCTTGTATGTCCTGTTGTTAAGGAATGATCTGAACCATTCGAGGGCTGATCCAGAAATGCCTATGTCTGAGAGCCGGGAGATAAGGATAGAGTGCTTTACGCTGTCAAATGCTGCAGATATATCGAGAAGTGCCAGGAGGTAGGGGGTCTTTTTCTCCAGTCCAGAAAGTATTCTGTCGGTCAATGAGATTAAGAGGGATTCCGTACTGAGGGATTTGCGGAATCCGAATTGAGCTGTTGTGAGAATCTTGTGATCTTCTAGGAATTCCGACAACTGTTTGTTAACTATTCTCTCCATAAGTTTGGCTACAAATGGTAGGTTAGCAATGGGGCGAAAATTAGCTGGGTCTGCTGGGTTCAGGTTTGGTTTCTTGAGGAGAGGTTTGAGGGTGGCTATTTTCAGCGTGTCCGGTACTAATCCTTGGGTTAGCGAACGATTGATGATCTCTGCTAAGGGCTTTGCAATGATGTTTGGGATGGTAAGTAGTAATTTAGATGGAATGGCATCTATCGGATGAGTGGAGGGTTTCATTTTTTTGAGAATCGATTCAATTTCGAGTGAGGAAGTGGGTTCGAAGGAATCTAGGTTTGCTTTCTGGCTGGAAGGGGGAGTGTAAATATTACAGTCCACAATGATGAAGATGAGGAGGCAGACAATATGAGAGAGGAGAAAAGGAAGGAGCTATAGAACCAAACTCAGCAAGGAACTTTCTATGAAAAAAATATTCTGATACAAAGAAATATCCAATGTGAATGCACATTTATTTAAAAATGAATGGAGATATATGTACATTGTGCAGAGGTTATTTTTTCAGGGTCGTCCCCTTTTATTTGAAGGGGCCACTGTAAGGTTTGGCTGGCCTAGTTTGCTGCTTCTTTAAAGCAGGGTATAATAATAGATGACTGTGCTTTTGTAAGCAACATTCACTGAGACCTGTATCAAGGGCAGAGGGCAATAGGATCTCCATGGTATTTTTTTTTTTTTATTTAAAAACTTTTCTATACCGTCGCTAAGTCATGTACTATCGCAACGGTTTACAAATAGGCACAAAATAAGGTATATATAGGTAGTTTAACGTACATTTAACAGGTGCCATTTACAAACGGTTACAATATCATTAAAAAAGTCAAAATTTTGGGTAGTGGTGGATTAGTCCAGGAAAGTTATTGAGATACTTCTATTTTGGTCTACATCTTAACTGTATTATGTCTTTGTAATATTGTAATGCCATTTATTCTTAGTTGCGCTTTTCTGTATTTCTCGTTCTCTCACTCACTCTCTACCCCCTTGTTTCTTTTGGAAAGGCTTGTTTATAGAGCCATGTCTTCAAGGTTTTCTTAAAGGATTTGATATCACTCTGTAATCTGAGTTCAGTGGGCATTGTGTTCCATAGAAAGGGTCCAGCCAGAGATAAGGCCCTTTCTCTTACTTGGGTTAGTTTTGCCGATTTTACTGTAGGGATTGTTAGTAGTGCCTTGTTAGCTGAACGAAGGTTCCTTTGTGGGACATGGACTTGTAGGGCTGTATGATGAATGACGTGAGTGTGAGCCTTTAGAATGTAATTGGTACAGCCTCATAGGTGAACCTATGAAGCCTACGCTGACAGCTAGCAAGCACACCCTGAAGCAGGACAAGCTAGAGTTCATCTTTACCAGTTGCCTCCTCTGCAGATTGAGCCCTTGGGTTCTGGCAGCCGGCAGGAATGAATTGGGTCCCAAGGGCAGTCAAGCAAGCGAGAGTCCAACGACAAGCTGAGGTCAGGGCAGGCAGCAGATAAGAGATATCAGAAGCAGGCCAGGAGTTGGGGCAGGCAGCCAGCAAGCATGGTCAGGTCCAAGGCTAAGGTCAGGTCCAGGCGGCAAGCAAGCATGTTCAGGTCCAAGGCTGAGGTTAGTCTAGGCAGCAGGCAAGTGTAGTCTGGTCCAAGTCCAAGGCAAAAGGTCAGTACCAGAAGAGGCCGAAGAAGGGACAAGGACAGATGAGGAAAGGCTGCTTGGGGTAGGCTGGGCAAGGCTAGATGAGTCAGGCTGGTCAAGGCAAGACTGGAACTGGATGTAGGAGCAGGAATGCTGAAACAACATACACTCTTCTAGACAGGAGACCCATTGCTGAGGTGGCGTTAGGCAGTCCAGGCAGTCCTTATATAATCAGGGTCTGCCGATGTCATCAAAGGGTGCTGAGGGACTTTTCCCACTATTTGCCCTTTAAGAATAAATGTGTACCATGTGCAGCCCCAGGGATGGACAGGAGCATCGTGATGTTTATGTATGTCATTGGAGATGCATCAGGATCTGGATTCATTGGTGACTGTGGCCGGTCATAGGCTTACCCTGCATTCAACAAAACATAACAGTAACCCCCCCCCCCCCACCCAAAGCCCCCTCCCCAGGCTTAAGGACTTGGGCTTACAGGGGAATAATCTATGAAACTCCTTCAATAATTGTGGTGCTTGAAGGTTCGAGGTAGGCTCCCAAGTATTTTCTTTGGGCCCAAAGTCCTTCCATGTGATGAGGTACTGAATCTTGTTCCTGACTCTTCAGGAATCCAGGATTTTCTAGACCTCGTACTGAGTGTCTTCCTCAGCCACTATTTCTGAGGGTTTAAAAGGTAGACTCGAGGGTCATGACAGGAGGGCTGGCTTTAATAAGTTCACATGGAAGACTTTATGTATCCAGAGTGTGTTGAGAGGCAGTCTTAACTTCCAGTGGCAGATATTGCTAAAGAGCATCATCACTCTTTGCAGGTAAAAAGGGAAGAGGTTAACCCTCCTGAAGAAGAGGAGGTTCAGTCTATGGAGATAGAAGGCAGATCCTCAGAAGAAATGATTTTAAGGGAAGATCCTGTTCACGATGCCAGTTCTCACCAATCAGATAATTTGTTGTAGTGACTCTCCCACTTTGGTGGCTGAGTAAAAAATAGTAAATAATAGGATTTCAGATGTTAATAAGAGAGTCACTATCAGATGTTATCAAAGTACTGATTGAGAGAGGAAAAATATGATTGCTCTTCTTCCTGATGGGTCTTCTTGCAAAAAATAAGGTACAGAACCCACCCATGCAGTCTCTCAGGGGTAGAGAGTGAAGACAGAGTCTTGATGGAAATAACTTAGAAACATAGAAACATAGAAATGACGGCAGAAGAAGACCATATGGCCCATCCAGTCTGCCCAGCAAGCTTCGCACTTTTTTTTTCTTATACTTATCTGTTACTCTTGGCTCTTAGTAATCCTTTGGTTCTATTTCCCTTCCACCCCCACCATTAATGCAAACAGCAGTGTTGGAGCTGCATCTAAGTGAAATATCTAGCTTAGTTAGGGGTAGTAACCGCCGCAATAAACAAGCTGCACCCATGCTTATTTGTTTACCCAGACTATGTGATTCAGTCCTTGTTGGTTGTTGTCTGTATATAGATCCACTTTTCTTCATTCCCCCTGCTGTTGAAGCAGAGAGCTATGCTGGATATGCACGAAGTATCAGACTTTCTCCCCTGCCGTTGAAGCAGAGAGCTATGCTGGATAAGCACGAAGTATCTGACTTTCTCCCCTGCCGTTGAAGCAGAGAGCTATGCTGGATATGCACGTAGTATCAGACTTTCTCCCCTGCCGTTGAAGCAGAGAGCTATGCTGGTTATGCATTGAAAGTGAAGTATCAGGCTTATTTTGGTTTGGGGTAGTAACCGCCGTAACAAGCAAGCTACTCCCTGTTTTTTGGGAATGCAAATCTTTTTCCACATTTCCTCTTGCCGTTGAAGCTTGGAGCAATGTTGGAGTCACATTAACCGTGTGTATGTTTATTGAATAAGGGTATTATCTCCAGGCAGTAACCGTCATTCCCGCGATCCACCCACTCTTCATTCACGTCCTCTAGACTTTATGGATCCACAGTGTTTATCCCACGCTCCTTTGAAGTCCTTCACAGTTCTGGTCTTCAACACTTCCTCAGGAAGGGCATTCCAGGCATCCACCACCCTCTCCGTGAAGAAATACTTCCTGACATTAGTTCTGAGTCTTCCTCCCTGGAGCTTCAAATTGTGACCCCTGGTTCTGCTGATTTTTTTCCGACGGAAAAGGTTTGTCGTTGTCTTTGGATCGTTAAAACCTTTCAAGTATCTGAAAGTCTGTATCATATCATCTCTGCTCCTCCTTTCCTCCAGGGTGTACATATTTAGATTCTTCAATCTCTCCTCATAAGTCATTCAATGAAGACCTTCCACCCTTTTGGTCGCCCTTCTCTGGACCGCTTCCATCTTGTCTCTGTCTCTTTGGAGATACAGTCTCCAGAACTGAACACAGTACTCCAGGTGAGGCCTCACCAAGGACCTGTACAAGGGGATAATTACATTCCCTTTTATTACTCGATATTCCTCTCTCTATGCAGCCCAGCATTCTTCTGGCTTTAGCTATCGCCTTGTCACATTGTTTCGCCGACCAGATCATTAGACACTATTGTAACTGTCTCTAAAAGTCAGTAAGGAGGTCCAGACAACTGATCCGTAAAGATAGACTTTTATTGCCAGCAAGATGCAGCTAAGACAAAGGCTTAGTACAACTGCATGCCCCTCCCCTTCAGGAACAGACTCTTATGCACTTTACAGTTCTTATCTTTTACACATGCGTTCTAAGCATTGCTGAGCAAGCATATTCCGGCTGAAGGGGCTACTGACCCCCTCCCTAGACACCCTGGAACTTTCGTGAAACTTCTCCCATGTTCTGCAGGAGAGGCTGCTGGGACTTGCAGTTCTGGAAAGGAATTCGCGAGTCTGCAGTAATACAGCCCGTCACATAATACATCCATTGTTCTATTCTAGGTTACAGCAGTGAAAGCTTATCAGAGAATAAGAACAGCGAAGCCAAAAAAAAATGAAAATGTGCAATGTGCTGACAGAGAGTTTCTCAATGTCCTAATTACAGCTGTATTGCAGACTGTAAGTAAACCCGTCATGAAGCAGGGAATTCTGGTACATGAAGTCCTTTGTCAGGTTGAAGCGTTCAGACCCCTTCATTCCCCCCTTTGATACTTATCATTCTCTATGAAAAGTATCACACCATCACAACGCAACTGTGGAGCTGAAAGAAACAGAAACAAGAAAAATTAGCAATTTGAGTTCTCAGGGGGCCCTAATTTCCCAAACAGTCCGATGGTTTCTTCACGGGTTTGAGACGGATGGGCCCTATTGGCTCCACCCCCCTTTGTAGCCCGAACTTGTCATGTATGGGAAGATGGTCCAGGATAAAACATGAGGATGGTTAAACAGGTTCTATAGGCTCAGAGGAATACATGTACAGTGACATGAGCTGCGTGGCTGTATTGCGTTCAGCAATGTCCTCCTTCATCCGACGAAGGCGATTTAAGCAAGAAAGGAATAATTCAGGGTCCTAAAAGACAAAACAGAATTAAACTGGCTAGGATAACAAACAAGCTCTTAAATCCACCGATCATGGAAAACCAACCATGGAATCCATTGGCCCATCCTAAGCACTAGGGATGTGAATCGTGTCCTCGATCGTCTTAACGATCAGTTTCGGCTGGGAGGGGGAGGGAATCGTATTGTTGCCGTTTGGGGGGGTAAAATATCGTGAAAAATCGTGAAAAATCGTTAAAAAATCGAAAAATCGAAAAATCGAAAAACCGGCACATTAAAACCCCCTAAAACCCACCCCCGACCCTTTAAATTAAATCCCCCACCCTCCCGAACCCCCCCCCAAATAACTTAAATAACCTGCGGGTCCAGCGGCGGTCCGGAACGGCAGTGGTCCGGAACGGGCTCCTGCTCCTGCATCTTGTCGTCTTCAGCCGGCGCCATTTTCCAAAATGGCGCCGAAAAATGGCGGCGGCCATAGACGAAAAAGATTGGACGGCAGGAGGTCCTTCCGGACCCCTGCTGGACTTTTGGCAAGTCTCGTGGGGGTCAGGAGGCCCCCCACAAGCTGGCCAAAAGTTCCTGGAGGTCCAGCGGGGGTCAGGGAGCGATTTCCCGCCGCGAATCGTTTTCGTACGGAAAATGGCGCCGGCAGGAGATCGACTGCAGGAGGTCGTTCAGCGAGGGTTCCGGCGCCTCGCTGAACGACCTCCTGCAGTCGATCTCCTGCCGGCGCCATTTTCCGTACGAAAACGATTCGCGGCAGGAAATCGCTCCCTGACCCCCGCTGGACCTCCAGGAACTTTTGGCCAGCTTGTGGGGGGCCTCCTGACCCCCACGAGACTTGCCAAAAGTCCAGCGGGGGTCCGGAAGGACCTCCTGCCGTCCAATCTTTTTCGTCTATGGCCGCCGCCATTTTTCGGCGCCATTTTGGAAAATGGCATATCTAGAGTCTGTATAGATATTTACAGTTTTTCCTTCTGCCAACTGCAGAGCTCGAGTAAGAGCAATTAGTTCAGCTTTTTGTGCAGACGTTCCTGGGGGAAGAGGTTGAGCCTCAATGATGTCATCCTCAGAAACTACGGCATAACCAGCGACCCGAATTCCATTCATAACCTGGCTACTTCCATCAGTGAATAAAGTCCATGCTCCTTGCCAGGGTTGGTCGCGCAGATCAGGTCGACTGGAATGTACTGTAGTCATAATTTCCTCACATTTGTGGGTAACTGGAGTGGGAGTTGGGAGTAAAGTTGCAGGATTCAGATTTTTACTGTCCTGTATTTGAATTTCTGGAGTTTCACATAACAAAGCTTGATACTTTACGAGACGAGAGTTAGTCATCCACTTTGGTCCATGAGTCTCTAGCAGTCCTTGGATGGTGTGAGGAGTTGTTACTTTCAGAGTTTGACCAAAAGTTAGTTTGACTGCTTCTGGAATTAGTAAGCATGCAGCCGCAATACTTTGAAGGCAACCTGGCCATCCTTTTGCAACGTTGTCCATTCCTTTTGACAGATATGCAACAGGTCGTTCCCATGATCCTAAAGTTTGAGTCAATACCCCTATGGCCATTCCTTTCTTTTCGTCAATGAACAGATGAAATGGTTTCATTACATCTGGCAGTCCTAGAGCAGGTGGTTCAATCAAGGTCTCCTTTAGTTGATGTAAGCTTGCTAGTTCGTGTCTTTCCCATTGAAAAGGTTGAGACTCTGCTTCTTTACCCCGCAACTTGTCGTACAGGGGTTGGGCAATAATTGCATAGTTGGCAATCCACAATCTACAGTATCCTGCAGCCCCAAGGAACGCTCAGAGCTCTTTCTTGCAAGTGGGTACAGGTTGATCTCTTATAGAACTAGTACGAGAGATTCCAAGACAACGAGTGCCTTCACGTATTTGAAAGCCCAAATACTCTACTTCCAATTCACAGATTTGCGCTTTCTTTTTACTTGCACGGTATCCTTAGCAGCTGAAGAGTGGATACTGCACATTCGAGATACGTCTCTCGAAACAACAGGTCATCCACATATTGTATGACTGGCCCATACATAACTTGATACATCTTTAAGTCTTTTGCCAGTTGCTCACCAAACAAACAGGTCGATCCAGTATCGTCCGCTCGAGGATTGCCCGTCTGTAACGTGCTCGTGGCGCACAATTCGGGCGCGCAAGGCAATTCGGCGATACAGTCTCCAGTTTCACGCGTCCGTATCGCTTCTGAAAACAGACGCATAACCCTTTCCGCACCCGGCATGTAAATGAACGAAAAAGCTGTATAATGAAGGAATTAGCTATTCCCCTGCGATACTGTAACGGGCGCTGATATTATCTCCTCCGTAACCCGCTGTTCTGCCGCGGCCTTAACCTGCTAGTTTACCGCCTCCCCCTAGTAGGAGTTAGTGTAGTGTAGTGTAGGGTAAAAACATTGCTTACCCGCCCTGGTCCCGTCCGGTCTCCTGCAGCCCCGTCCGGACCGGACCGGACGGGGCTGCAGGAGACCGGACGGGACCAGGGCAAAAAAAAAACAAACGAAAAAGTAGCAAGGCTCGGGCCTGCTATGGTAAGTTTAAAAAGTGTAAAAAACAAAAACCTGTGTGTTATATAAAAAAATAAAACAATTTTAAATACCTGTCGGAGGGCCGTGGGTCCCTGTGGGCGGCGGGCAGCCATCAGCGGCATCCGGTAGTCCCTTCTCCCTTCCTCCCTCCCTCCCCTGCCTGGATGAGCGCCAAAATCGCACGGGCGGGTCGGCAGCGGGGGGGGGGGGGCGGCAGCAGGATCCGGGAGCGGCGGGTAGGCGGCAGCGGGGTCCGGGGAGCCAGCAGCGGCAGCGGGGTCCGGGGGGGCAGCGGCAGCGGGGTCCGGGGGTGGCAGCGAGATCCGGGGAGCCAGCAGCGGCAGCATGTTCGATCGGGTAGGCAGCTAGGTGGCAAAGTAAAGATGGCCGCCTGCACGGGAAAATCGTGCAATTGGCCGCTGAAGACGTGACGTCACGACGTTTGGCGTCACGGGGTGTGACGTCACGTCTTCAGCGGCCAAATGCACGATTTTCCCGTGCAGGCGGCCATCTTTACTTTGCCACCTAGCTGCCTGCCCGATCGAACATGCTGCCGCTGCTGGCTCCCCGGATCTCGCTGCCACCCCCGGACCCCGCTGCTGCTGCCCCCCCGGACCCCGCTGCCGCCTACCCGCCGCTCCCGGATCCTCCTGCCGCCCCCCCCCCCCCCCGCTGCCGACCCGCCCGTGCGATTTTGGCGCTCATCCAGGCAGGGGAGGGAGGGAGGAAGGGAGGAGGGACTACCGGATGCCGCTGATGGCTGCCCGCCGCCCACCGGGACCCACGGCCCTCCGACAGGTATTTAAAATTGTTTTATTTTTTTATATAACACACAGGTTTTTTGTTTTTTACACTTTTTAAACTTTTTTACACTTCCTGGTGCCTGTCATTTCAAAAGTCATTTGAAATGACAGGTACCAGCGCACCCAGGTTACTGTATAGGCGCTGTTACAGCGCCTATACAGTAAAATGGGTTGCGCGGGCATAACCCTTCCCTAACGCTTCACAGCCGCGGCATGCATTTGCATGCGATTAGAGGAGAGTATCGGGGAGTTAGTGAAGAGAACTGTGCGTGCGGGGAGGAAGGGTGCGCCTGACACTACCTCACTGTTTTTACCGCGGCCTTACTGGATCGACCTGACAGTAGGTGAATGCTTGAACCCTTGAGGCAAACGAGTCCATGTGTACTGCTGCTTTATTCCAGTGTGTGCATTTTCCCATGTGAAAGCAAAAATCTTCTGACATTCCTCCGCTACCGGAACGGAGAAGAAGGCATCTTTGAGATCAATAACACTGTACCACTTGGAGCTGGAAGAAACTTGAGCCAGGATTGAGTACGGATTTGGCACGAGTGCCACCAAATCTGCCACTTGAGTATTCACTTTTCTTAAATCTTGTACAGGTCGATAGTCGTTAGTACCAGGTTTCTTTACTGGTAACAAAGGCGTGTTCCACTCAGGTCTGGTTGCTTCCAGGACTCCCTGCTTCAGGTGTTTCTGACTCAGATCCGATTACTGCATCTGGCGGCATATGGCACGGGGTATTGGGTTTGGTTAACTATTTGGGCGCCTTGCTTTGGTTTGATCCAGACTGGGGGCGTTCACGACTAATCCTCCAGGACAAATCCCGTCTCTGTCGATGATGGGGTGTCTTCTGGGTATTGATTGGTTGAGGAAGTAATCTCCATTTCTCCCTGAGGGGGCAGATGAGTATCACTCTGAATGGTCCCCGAAGGAGGCTTTAACTTCTGGTTGAAATCTCAATGTGGTCTGTAGCTTACACAGCAGATCTCGTCCGATAAGGAATACCATGGTCCCGCCTACTTGTATAGTTCATTCTTTCTGCAGAGGGGCAGTGAGTACCTGACCTGAGGCACCCACTATAGAAACAGTCTCTTTCGTCGGGGGGCCAATTGGTGCAGTCATGACAGATCGTTGGCCTCTGAGTCCAACAGGCCCCTGATTTTGTTGTGTTACCTCGTGGATCTCCACCAGAGGGTCAGTGGGGATTCTTCCCTCCTGGTCTCTTCAGGCTGTATGCTCCTTGTCGCCTCCCCCGCCATCTGCCAGTGGGGGTTGTCTGATCTCCTTCCTCCTCGGCCCCTTTGTGTCGGTGCAGGTCCATTTTTGTCGTTAGTATTCACTGCAGGGCTCCCGTATTTCTTTTGCCATTCTTCACAGTCTCTCTTCCAATGGCCTTCATTTTTGCAGTACGCACACTGATTCTTTCCCAAAGGGGGGGGTCTTGTTCCCCCTCCTCTTTGCGGTCTGCCATTGTCTTGGCTCCTTCCCGTCCGAGTGTCCTCGAGAGCGGCGGCTAACAGTCACTTTCTCCTTCATGTCTCTACTTGCTTCTCTCTTTTCTCTTCCACTTCTCTATTTCCACATACCTGGTCTGCTATAGCTTTTAACTGGCTGAGGCTCATGCCCTCAAAGCCTTCGGCCTTCTGCAGCTTCTTTCGGATGTCGGGTCTCTATTATTAAGTTCCTGGTTGCAGGGACGGGCCCTTTTCTTCTCTTCCTGATCCCTGTTCCCATACATCTCAAAATACGATGAAAAGATCACAGTCCATCTGGAAATTGAATAGGTGACCTGCGCCTGGAGGCAAATCAATTCTGACGAGGCTGAGAAGCTGCAAAACATTGCTTCCTTCATACTTGTAAGTTTGGCATTGGGTTAATTCAATAAAGTCAACCTGGATCTGCAGGCAAGGATCCAGGGGGGGCGCTTTAGGTGTGCAGGAGTGATGATCAAACCCTTGGAAGCCTTGTACCAATTACATTGCAAACACTAAGAACATATGGTAATAGCCAGAGCCCAGCCCCCACCAGTGGTAAAAGAACATAATTGCAATATATATATATATATGTGTGTGTGTGGTATTTGCTCTTGTTCCTAATCTTGCATAGTGGCCCCTTCTCTTGCCCACAACTTCCAATAATCCTTATCTTGCGCCTGCCACTGAATCAAAATTTTTAATATTAAGTCTTTGTTTTCTCAAAAATAGCCTGCATCACTATCACCCCAAGGTCTCTCTCTTGCCCCGTTCTCATCAGCCCTTCTCCCCCCATCGAATACAGTTCATTCGGATTTCCATACCCCATATGCATGGCTCTGCACTTCTTGGCATTGAATCTCAGCTGCCATATCTTTGACCACTCTTCCAGCTTCCTTAGATCCCGTCTCATTCTCTCCACTCCTTCCGGCGTGTCCACTCTATTGCAGATCTTAGTGTCATCCGCAAAAAGACAAACCTTACCTTCTATCCCTTCTGCAATGTCGCTCACAAAGATATTGAACAGGACCGGTCCCAACACCGACCCCTGCGGCACGCCGCTCAACACCGCTCTCTCTTCAGAGTAAGTTCCATTTACCATCACACATTGTCTTCTGTCCATCAACCAGTTTGCAATCCAGGCCACCACCTTGGCACTCACTCCTAAGCTTCTTATTTTATTAACCAGTCTCCTGTGCAGGACCGTATCAAAAGCCTTGCTGAAGTCCAAGTAGATGACATCGAGTGATCTTCCTTGATCCAATTCCTTGGTTACCCAGTCAAAAAAGTCAATCAGATTTGTCTGACAGGATCTTCCCCTGGTGAATCCATGCTGCCTCTGGTCCAGCAATTCTTCCGACTGTAGATAGTTCACTATTCCTTCTTTTAACAGCGACTCTATTACTTTTACCACCACCGAGGTGAGGCTAACTGGTCTGTAGTTTTCAGCCTCCTCTCTGTTTCCACTCTTGTGAAGTGGGATCACTACCGCTCTTCTCCAATCACTCGGCACCACTCCCGTTTCTAGGGATCTATTGAACAGGTCACACAGCGGACCCGCCAGCACATCTCTGAGCTCCCTCAGTATCCTGGGATGAACCTCATCAGGCCCCATGGCTTTGTCCACTTTCAGTTTCCCTAGCTCTTCCCATACATTCTCTACTGTAAATGGAGTTACATCTACTCCATTCCCCTCTATTTTCTTGTTAACTAGCGACGGTCCTTCTCCAGTGCAGTTATATGTAAATAACAAAGTATTAACTTTTATTTATTACACTTTAGCAATTTTAGATAATACAAGTATGCAATAGCAATAACATTATCAGGATCAACTTTTAACAATTTTCTTGTTATATTTCAGCTAAGAGAAACAGATAAGTATGAGAAAAAAAAATGTGAAGCTTGCTGGGCAGACTGGATGGGCCGTTTGGTCTTCTTCTGCCGTCATTTCTATGTTTCTATGTTTCTATATTTACACATTAAAAAACCTTAAAATGAAAAGAACTAGTTCATTACCCCAAAAGAGTACTTATCAGATAAGTGGCCACTTTTCTCTTTTAAAAACTACTTCACTCTCTTTATGTCTCTTTTGTCTACTGTAACTCTAAGTATTCTCTTTCTCTCCTTTATAATATTTAAATCCAGTTAGGTAGATACAATGGTCTCAGTCTCTTTTCCTGTTATTCCCTGTGTAAAGGTTAGTGATATCTCAATTTTTTCCTAGCCTAGCTAGACTGTGTTGGTTCTGGGATGGATACACTTAGCTCTTGTGAAGGAGTAAGGCTTCAACCGCAACCCCGAAGACCATCAGAGGAAAAGGCGAGAATCTGTCAAGCCTGGGCAGATTCAGACAGCACCAGTTTAAGAAAGAACTCAAGGGAATCCTGGGGCGAAGGTAGGGGGAGGTCCCTGTGGGGGAGGAACCAGCTAACTGGATAGGTCCTTCTCAGGAAAGAGAGAAACCTTGGAACGTCCAATGGCAAGGAAGGGGCCCGTCCCACCTTGAGGAATCTAGTGGAGAGCCAGAGGTGCCTGACCAGAGTGGGGAAGAGCTGCAAGGGGAACTGGAAGATGAAGAGAAGGAGATGAAGTTCATTCTGGCAGGAGAGAGCCAGGAGGAGGAAGGCACAAGCCACCCTTTGAAAGGGGAAGTTAGTGATGAGGCTATGGAAACGGAGTGAGCCAAAGGAGTATAAAGTGGGAGAGAAAAGAAACTGCATTCAGGTACAGCACACGCTGAAGTGGAAACGAAACTACGGAAGGTTGTGGGGGAGCTGAACCTAATCAAAGAATTAGTTTGTGTGTATAGTCAAGCTCTGCCACAGGTGGGAGGTGTTTAAACATGTTCAGGTCAGGAGTGGTTACAACTGAAAAAAACAAAATACTGTTTCATTCCTTGTAGAGGAGAACTGTGATTAACTATAGTTTTCGTTGCTTTGAAAACCTGTGTGCTGAAGAATGCTGCAACGGTTTCATCCCTGTGGAGGAGATCTGGGTTTAATCATAAGGTTTTTTTTTTCTTTTTCAAATCCTGGCACTGAGGAGGGTTTCCGTCTAAAGGGACCCTTGTTGCATACCCTGTAAAGAAAGTCCTGGGATGGGCGGGGTTTGCAAACCCTTAGAGACTGGCAGCCAAGAGGTTACAACAGGACAGTGCCCCATCCAGCCAGAAGAGAGCTCTGGTGGAGGTAGGGCTACCAGAAAGTAAACCCCGAAAGAAAAGTTACCCCATTGGCAGGAAGGGAGACACCCTCCCAAGTGATTCGAGGAGAAAGACTGGGAACTCTCTGACTTAGCTGGACTGCGTGTGGATAAAGTTTTATTTTACTAACGCTTGCAGTGGGCCCCCACCCAGCCAAGAGGGTCAAGGACACAGGGGAAAAAAGGCGGGTGTTGTGTTTTTAATTTGTTGCCCAGGGGGGGGTTTAGCCTCACCGAGAGGCCCATGGAGTTTACATACATTTCCATTCAAGTTTTTTGCCAAAGTGAGCCCCGGAGTCCTGTAGAGAGGAATAAGAGATGGAAGACCCATCTGTGTTAGGGCGGGCCGGGAGTGTCAGATGACGGCGGACCTTCATAACTCTGCAGTCAATCTTCATCCCCTCCACAAATGCTTGATAATGTAGCTGGTTAAATTGCTATTAGGGATCACAGCTTGTGCCACAGGAGGGACACTGTCATTGGATCCAATTGGGGAGTGAAGCCTCCTTGATTGACTTTGTGCCTAAACTTTAAATAACAGAAATAGTGTATTCCTTATTACACTGCCACCGACAGTCTCTTCCGCAAGTGTACTAATTTGAGTTCCCTCAAACTGTTGTCCAGGAGTCTTGTTGGACTGAGCTAGCTTAGTGAATGAAATAAAAAAATGATTACATTTCCCTCTCACTATCTATGCACAGAGGAATTGCTTCAATGGTTTCTTCCATGTGTTACAAATTACACACTCTCTCTCTCTCTGTACTCACATACTTACTTCAGGTCATTGTTCTCCAGACCAGGTATTTAAATAATATAAGGCGAGTACGTTTCTATAATCCTTTTAGAAATAGACTATAGCTTTATACTCTGCTCAATAGTACAGATATGATATCACACCACTGTACTTATATCTGTTTTTTTTCTTAGTGCACTCACAGTTCTTAAGGGTTAAACTCTGAGCACTAGTCTGTTCCAGTATTTGATTTGTTTCCCTAATATTAGATGATATTCTCATGCTGTTTTGAAATACTGCCCTCCCTCCCTCTCTCTCTCTCTCTCTATATATATATATTTACTTATTTTTATCAGTACAGTTCTTACAGTGGAGTTCTGGTACTCATTTACCTTACCAGCCACTTGACTAACAGTTTAAAGGAATTGATCCTTAAACCCAATAATAGTTTGCCAGACACCTTATCACAGATTACTGAGGGTTAATATGGGTAGCCAGGAACAAATCTTCTCCCAGCACCTACACAATCCTCAGCAATAAGACACATACAGCAATTGGGGATTAAACAGGCCACAGCTTTATTGTAAAACAATCAGGTGCCCGAGCTCTAGTAAGTTACATAGGCTATATTATGCACCCGCCACCCACCAGCAAGATGCACAGATCCAGGCCCGTCAACCTTGTGCCAATAACATTGGCCATATTCACCCATAACCCCACCACCACCCATTAAGGAGTCATGGAAATAAGCCCCCACTACCTGCCAGCAAAGAGCGTCATGCAGGACAACTGCATCCAATTGTCCTGCCCGAAGTTCAGACCTGACACCTGTCAGATCGGCACACTATTTAAGACCACACTGAATCATGATTGGCTCAGGCAACCCGCCCCCCCCCCCCCAGCTGTGACAACACAGCCCTCAAAAAAAACAACAAACCAAACACAAAGACAAATGAGGGTGGGTGGCCGGGTAGCGGCTTAGGAGAGCAATGGCTGGCAAGTGAAGTCGGCCGTTGCTCTCTCGGAATATTCTCCCTAATGCTCCTCCCTTTTAGGGACCCCGGGCCCAAGGCTTTCTCCCTCGATGTTTGAAATTCAAACCTTGCCACACAGCCAGCCAATGGGCTGAATCGTGATTGGCTTGGGCAAACTGCCTCAGACACATGATGAACCCATTCTGTGAAACCCCCCCCCCCCCCCAAAGATGTGGCCAATATCCTTAATACAATAAGTCATCCAAGGTCTCCTGAAATGTATTTAGGAACAAATCCAATCCAATAAAAGAAATATGCACCCCATCAGAATGAAAGAGCCCCTCTTCAAGGTCCCATGCCCATTCATGGCAAATATGTCACTCCCTAAGCAACGATAACCAAGAGTCAATTTGCTTATTGGCCTTGGTATGACATCGCTGCCAGATTCGTCTATTTATTTCAGCAGACTTCAGGATAATGTTGGACCCGCAAATAACAGCATTAGGCAGGAAAATTGAAGCATACATCAAGTCCTTCCAAACAATGGTGATAAATTTGCGCCCAGAAATGGAACCCCAATCATTCCCTCCCAAATGAATGATCACCACATGCGGATGACCGACAAATGAGATACCATGCTAAAGGCAGAGAATCAGCTCATACCAACTCATTCCCCTGCACCCCAACCAATGAACAGTCACATTATGTTGGGAAAGGTCCAAGTGCACTCCATTGGGACGTTCCTGTGCGTGTCTAAAACGCCATACAACGTAGAAGTGTTCCATGATCCAGACTTGTCGCATATGACATGCAGGACCTGAAAAGAGAAGAGCATTAGTAACTGATCCTAATTATTGATGGGCCAGGCATATGTACCCTTTGAAAGCACCCAAATTCCAGTGTCCAATCTGCTGAATTACCCCGCTGGACAAACCAGTGCAAGCAGTGGAAGTGGCCGCCCCAAAACAGAAGGAGTGAGTGCCAAAACGGAACACATCTAACCCGAGAGCACTTAAGCCCAACCTCTACACTGCCTCAAACTGAAATTTGGTAAGTGGGCGGGAATTCGAGTGTATAAAAAATCTGCCCCCCCCCCCTCCACTGGGCGTAATGCTACAAAAGCCATGTAATTTGCTACAGGGTATGTCTTGCATCCCGGGATGGCTCTCAAGACAACAGATGCACCCTTTCCTTGCTGTTGTCTTTGATCGCGGGATAAATAATATAATAGAATCCACGGCCAAAATAAAAAAATGAGTGAGTAGCCCAGAAGACTCCCAACCTTTAGTGGTCCTGGCCACTAACTCGCTGACTCGAAAAACCCTGAAAAAAGCGAATACAAAAGCTACATGAAACAAACAGCACTCGTATTAAGAGCTATAAATGCCTGATAATACATCCCACAACCTCTGTAGAATGTCATGTGTAATGGGCAACCTTCCTACCAAAACACGCATCCCCTCCCTGGACCATCCCAGCAATAATCGACGTATCAAGAAACGTCCGCATGGGAAACCTTAACCATGCGCTCGCATTAAAAAAGAAAAGCCCATCAGCTGTTTTGAAACCACTGCCCTGGAGCACCCGTCCATCTTAGCCCTCTCAATATAACGCATAATACCAAAATCAGATACCGGGCCCCCGTGCCAACCACTCTCTGCAAGAAAAGACAACACCTTCTCAGCTCCTCGCACATAAGCTGACCATGTAGAAGGAGCTAACGATGCTCAAAGCAGCCTTCAGGCTTTTGGAAACCAAATCACCATAGGAAAGGAGGCACTGAAGCTCCCTGTGGATATGCCTCGGCACAAGCTTCCTGAACAGGTCCCAATTCGAATGAGAGAGAGAATCAGCCAAGGCATTAGAAATGCCCAGTACATGGCGCACCCACACAGTCACATTCAATTCCATGCAGTGCAATATAAACTCGCGTAACAACTTGCTGATCTTTTGTTGATGACTTTGACAACGCCCAGATTTTCACAGCAAAATATCACTCACCCCAAAGAACAACCGCTACTACAATAGGGAAGAGCTCGAGGAATGTGATATTCTTAGTAATGCCAGAATGATGCCATTCCTCTGGCCATGAAGCAGAGCACCAGGTTCCCTGACAATAAGTCCCAAATCCAATAGATCCTGCCACATCCATGAACAGTTCCAAATCAGCACTGGTTACCATCTTCAATTGCCATAGTAATGTGCCATTAAAGTGAGACAAGAACCAATTCCAAACAGGAAGATTGTCATGAATCCCCCGTGACATCCTAATATGATGAAAACTTTTTTTAACTCCGGACATTGCCGAGAACAATTGACTCAAGAAAGCTCAGCCTATGGGAATGTAAACTTTTCACCAAAAATTGGACCTACAGAAAAGTCAACTTCTTTGTGCCAAGCGCCCAGAGCACCAGTCTCTTAATCTCACACATCTTGTCCAGCGGTAGCCTCGACATTCTTGTCACTGAATCTAGTTCAATACCAAGAAAAACGAGGCAAGTAGAAGGGCCTACCATTTTGCCTTCAGCAATCGGAATGCCAAAAGAACCAGCTACGGCATAAAAACAATGTAGAACAGCAGAGCAAGCACTTGATCCAGCACTACCAACAAATAAGAAATCGTCCAAATGGTGCATGACATTAGACGAACCAGATTCCTGCTCAATCACCCAGTAAACAAGCGAACTAAAAGCTTCAAAAAAAGGACAGGCAACAGAGCAACCCATTGGGAGACATTTGTCTACAAAATAACTGCCCTGGAAATGAAAGCCCAACAATGGAAAACTCTCGGGATGAATTGGCAGAAGTCGGAATGTGGATTCGATGTCCACCTTGGCCATCAAAGCCCCCGGGCTGCACTGCTGAACTAAATGGATGGCTGAGCTGAAGGAAGCATATCGAACCACACAAAGCTCGTGAGGAATAAAATTGTTGACCGATCTACCTTCAGGAAAGGACAAATTGTGTATGAGCCGAAACTTTCCCGGTTCTTTTTTAGGGATGACTGCTAGGGGTGACAACACTAAGTCATCAAAGGGTGCCACGTGAAATGAACACACGATACAACCAAAACCAATTTCAGTCTCTAATTTATCCATCACAATTTTAGACATGCGTCGAACTGAGGAACATTTGTCTCCACTGTCAACCCCTAAGGGCCCAAAAAAGGAATCACAAAACCGTCTGAAAATCCACGGAACAAAAATAAAGACATTTCAGATTTCAGGTACTTGAGCAACCAAGGCTTCAATGCCCTGACTCTCACAGGTTTAGGGGCCAAACCGAGATCCTCATTTCTGAGCACCTTTCGGTGTCTCTCCGGTAGCAGCCCCACTGCTCAAAGCCCTGTCTTCGGCACGTTTGCCACATTTAGAAACTGGGTGCCCCGCTCCACAGTTGGAACAAATATGGCGAAATTTACAGTCTGGGAAATTACACGCCGATCGATTGAAATGCCAGCAGATGTGCAAAAGTCCCGCTCCTGCTCTACTCGCTCCTCCTGATCTGGAGCTGCCTCGAAAGGAATGCCCACTTGACCCTGTGATTAAGCCAGTCACACTATCCGACGAAGAGGAAGGAATCTTAGCACTCATCTGCATAAGCCACAATCCCACGTCTCGCGTACCCCAGGACATGAATTTGTTCTCTTCCATATGGTCGCGGAAATGCTCGTCATAGTTTAACCACGACCAACCTTCGTATTCCTTGCTTGCTGCTAAAATCACATCTGTGTATAGGGATGTGAATCGTTTTTGAACGATTAAAATTATCGTCCGATAATTTTAAAATCGTTCTAAACCGTTAGAGTACACGATACAATACAAATGCCCATGATTTATCATCAGGAGCATTTATATTGTATCGTTAAATAGGGCACGGGAATTATTTGGGGGAGGGCTGGAAAACCGGCACACCAAAACAACCCCTAAACCCACCCCGACCTTTTAAAAGAAATTCCTTACCCTCCCGAACCCCCCCAAAATGTTAAGTTACCTGGTGGTCCAGTGGGGGGGGGGGGGGGGGGGAGGGGGGTCCCGGCGTGATCTCCCGCTCTCGGGCCATCGGCGCCATTTTGGCTACCACTGATAAAAAGGCACCGATGGCCCGAAAAAACCCCCACCCCGACCCTTTTCAAATTACCCCTTTGTTTCTCCCACCCTCCCGACCCCCCCAAAAACCTTTTACATGTACCTGGTGGTCTAACGGGGGGTCCGGGAGCCATCCCTTCAATCATGCCGGTGCCGGTGCTGGAAGTTTCAAAATGGCGCCGATCGCCTTTGCCCTTAGCTTGTCACAGGGAGCGACCGTCACTCCCTGTGACAAGGTAAGGGCAAAGGCGATCGACTGCCAGTATGGCGCCGATCGCCTTTGCCCTTAACTTGTCACAGGGAGCGACGGTCACTCACTGTGACAAGGTAAGGGCAAAGGCGATCGACTGCCAGTATGGCGCCGATCGCCTTTGCCCTTAACTTGTCACAGGGAGCGACCAGTCAAAAAAGCAGACTGGTAAAAATATTTATGCTTCCCGACTAGACTGTTCCTATGTATAGACCAGAGACATAAAGTAGTGTGTAGAGACCAGGTAATTTTATGAACCGGGCGCCAAGTATTCCTGGGTTCCCACATCATTGCTTTTAGGTCCATGGGTCCTACAATGGTCTGTTCAATTTGAACCCACTGCTTCAGGGTGATAGGTCTATAAAAGTCTAGCCCCACTCTTAACTGAGAGGCACCATAGTATCAAATGATATTAGGCACAGCCATGTCCCCCATGGGTTTCGGAAGATAGAGGACTTGTCTGGCTACCCTCGGTGGCCTACACCTCCAGATGAAGTTGTAAACTTTCTTCTGCCACTTTCGCAGAATAGCTGATGGGATATATACCGGCAAGGATGAGAAGAGATACAAAAGTTTAGGTAGGATTGACATTTTGACGATAGCTATGCATCCAAGCCAGGAATATGCACTTTTATTCCATCTACTCATGTCCAGAGTGAGTTTGGTAATGAGTGGCAAGTAGTTAATGTTATATAGCTCAGATAGATTGGCCGAAATATGGACTCCCAAATACTTTATGCATTTCTTAGCCCAGAGAGTAGGACTTAGCCTTAGCCCAGAGAGTAGGACTAAATGGTCAATTTTCTCAGTGGAAAAGGGTAAACAGTGGAGTGCCTCAGGGATCTGTACTTGGACCGGTGCTTTTCAATATATATATCAATGATCTGGAAAGGAATACGATGAGTGACGTTATCAAATTTGCAGATGATACAAAATTATTCAGAGTAGTTAAATCACAAGCAGACTGTGATACATTACAGGAGGACCTTGCAAGACTGGAAGATTGGGCATCCAAATGGCAGATGAAATTTAATGTGGACAAGTGCAAGGTGTTGCATATAGGGAAAAATAACCCTAGCTGTAGTTACACGATGTTAGGTTCCATATTAGGAGCTACCACCAAGAAAGAGATCTAGGCGTCATAGTAGATAATACATTGAAATCGTCAGCTCAGTGTGCTGCAGCAGTCAAAAAAGCAAATAAAATGTTAGGAATTATTAGGAAGGGAATGGTTAATAAAACGGAAAATGTCATAATGCCTCTATATCGCTCCATGGTGAGACCACACCTTGAATACTGTGTACAATTCTGGTCGCCGTATCTCAAAAAAGATATAGTTGCAATGGAGAAGGTACAGAGAAGGGCAACCAAAATGATAAAGGGGATGGAACAGCTCCCCTATGAGGAAAGGCTGAAGAGGTTAGGGCTGTTCAGCTTGGAGAAGAGACGGCTGAGGGGGGATATCATAGAGGTCTTTAAGATCATGAGAGGTCTTGAACGAGTAGATGTGACTCGGTTATTTACACTTTCGAATAATAGAAGGACTAGGGGGCATTCCATGAAGTTAGCAAGTAGCACATTTAAGACTAATCGGAGAAATTCTTTTTCACTCAACGCACAATAAATCTCTGGAATTTGTTGCCAGAGGATGTGGTTTGTGCAGTTAGTGTAGCTGGGTTCAAAAAAGGTTTGGATAAGTTCTTGGAAGAGAAGTCCATTAACTGCTATTAATCAAGTTTACTTAGGGAATAGTCACTGCTATTAATTGCATCAGTAGCATGGGATCTTCTAGGTGTTTGGGTAATTGCCAGGTTCTTGTGGCCTGGTTTGGCCTCTGTTGGAAACAGGATGCTGGGCTTGATGGACCCTTGGTCTGACCCAGCATGGCAATTTCTTATGTTCTTATGTTCTTATTTAAACGGATATTGTTGGCTTATGATGTGCACATCCTGCTTATTCAAGTTAATATTAAGAAGTTCTGATTTATCCAAGTTGACTTTGAGACCTGATACCCTACCAAATTCACGAAGTTCCCTCGTCACCCCTCCTAGGGAATGAACTGGGTCAGTTAATATGAGCAAGACATCATCTGCAAACAAGGAGAGTTTGTATTGCGTGGAGCCCAGTGTAATGCTCTTAATGTCAGGTGCTTGGCAGATATTCGTCGTTAAAGGTTCAAATAGAGTGCAAAGAGGAGGGGAGACAACGGGCATCCCTGCCTTGTGCCCCGTCCAATACCAAACGCCTTCCCATATCCATTATTCACTTTAACCCGGGCTTGGGGGAGAGCATAAAGCTCCTGTATCCAAGTTATGAAAAATGATCCAAACCCCATCTTCTATAAGGTATGAAATAGGAATGGCCAGTGGACTAAATCAAATGCTTTTTCAGCATCAATAGACAGGAGCACCGCCGGTTCCTCCTCCTCACGCACCCACCACATTAAATCCAAAACCTTTCGGATGTTATCGGCCGCCATACGCTGGGGCACAAATCCCACCTGATCTGAGTGAATTAAGCATGATAGAATTTTGTTAAGCCGCATGGCTAACAATCTAGCAAAAATCTTAAGGTCAACATTTATTAAGGACCCCCGCTGGACTTTTGGCAAGTCTTGTGGGGGTCAGGAGGCCCCCCCAAGCTGGCCAAAAGTCCCTGGGGGTCCAGCGGGGGTCCGGGAGTGATCTCCTACGCTCGTGATGTCGGGGAACAGGAACCAAAATGGCGCCGGCGCTACCTTTGCCCTGTCATATGACAGGGCAAAGGTAGCGCCGGCGCCATTTTCTATCAACGCGCCCGACGCCCGAGAGTGGAAGATCACAATGGGACCCCCCCACTGGACCCCAGGTAATTTAAGACATTTTGGGGTGTTCGGGAGGGTGGGGGATTTATTTTAAAGGGTCGGGGTGGGTTTTAGGGCTGTTTTAGTGTGCTGCATCTAATGTTGTATGTCTCAGCACCTCTGCAGCCATCCCCTGAGGGGTGCCACCCAGCACTGCACTGGAGGTAACCCCAGCTGAGCAAACTGCAGCTGCAGGAGGAACTGAGCCAGCAGAGGCCATCGCTCCCCACCTGGGGCCAAGTTGTACAGCACTTAGGCAAGTAAAGAGGCCCAAGAGAGGAGGATCAGCTCTGCCTGACAGAGCAGCAGCAGGATCGGCACCATTACTGATGGGCAGCGATGAGGCCAGAGCAGCTTTCAGTGGCCCTCTCCCCGATGCTGAAGCAGAACGGGAGGGGCTAGTAACGGAATGTGCGTCAGAAGGGGGAAGCCTTCTGGCCACCTGCGACTCTCCCGGGCCCTGACTATGCACGCGCTGCCGAATACTCTTCGGGCATGATAGGCCGGCACCCCCCCTGTTGTGGCGACCGGCGCAGACATGAACGCCGCCTCAGCGCCAACCTCCCCTGAAGGAGCGCTGCCACTCACTGCACCCCCTCTGCCTGCCACTCACTGCACCCCCTCTGCCTGCCACTACCGCAACGCTGCACTCCTCACTAAGTGTCAGGACCTCGCCTGACTCGCCAAACTCCGTCTCTGCGACTGCTGCCTCCTCGGACTCCATGAAGCACGGGACCAAAGGTACAGCAGCGGCTTAGGAGAGCAACGGCAGGTAAGTGAAGCTGACCGTTGCTCTCTTGGAATACTCCCCCTAATGCTCCTCCCCTTTAGTGACCCTGGGCCCAAGGGAACCAATAGGTTCCCAGCTTTCTCCCTTGAGGTTTGAAATTCAATGTGTGCATAATAAACCTCAGTTTATGTGCACAGGCAAGTATTTTATAGAGTTTGCTGATGTATGTGCAGGTCTGCTTGTCCGTATACACCAGTGCCAGTTCACCTACACCCTCCACTACTTGTTCCAAGCCCCCCTACACCAAAAACTACAGACAAAAGAGAAATTAGATTGCATTTCAACGATTAATAAGGATTAGCATGGTTAAAGGCAATGTGCACAAGTTTGATGATGAATACAAGTATTCAGTTTATAAAATATGTAAATGTGTATTTATTTTCAAATCCAGTACTTGAAACACCCTCTTTTTATGGGCAAATTTTTTCATATGGTAGTGACTGTACACGCGTACTCATCATCTTCAGAAAATTAGCTTACCCCGCATACAGAATCTCATGAATGGGATACAACAATACCAGGCTACAACTTGTTAAGGAAGGACAGAAAGGATAGAAAAGGGGGAGGTGTGGCTCTTTATGTCAGACAAAACATCCAAGCAACTGAGCTACAAGGAAATTGGGGTAAGGAAGAAGCTCTATGGCTCGACCTAAAAAAAGATGACGGAGCATCCATTTATATTGGAGTGGTTTACAGGCCTCCAAACCAAAAGGAAGAGCTGGACAGAGAGCTGGTGGAAGACATCCATAAGATAGGTAAGAAGGGAGAAGTGGTGATCGTGGGTGACTTTAATATGCCAGATGTAGACTGGAAAATCCCATCTGCAGAAACTAAAAATAGTAGAGCGATAGTGGATGCCATGCAAGTATCTTTGTTCAAACAAATGGTGTTGGAACCCACGAGAGAAGGAGCTATACTCGACTTAGTGCTCACTAATGCAGATAATGTCTCAGATGTCCAGGTGGGCGCCCACCTCAGCAGCAGTGACCATCAAACGGTATGGTTTAATATCAATAAAAGAATAGGGAAAAGAACCACAAAGACCCGAGTTTTACAGTTCAAAAACACAGACTTTGAGGAAATGGGTAAGTACCTGGAGGAAGAACTAAAAGGATGGGAGAACGAGAGAGATGTGGATCAGCAGTGGACCAATCTAAAAGGAGCAATCACCAAGGCAACTGCTCTATATGTTAGAAATGTAAAGAAAAGCAAAAGGAAACTGAAACCTATCTGGTTCTCAAAGGAGGTGGCTGACAAAATTAAAGCTAAAAGAACAGCATTCAAGATATATAAAAGATCCCAAAGGGAGGAGCACAAAGAAGCATATTTGAATCAACTGAGGGAGACAAAAGAAATTAATCAAGTTGGCAAAAAGTCAAGCGGAAGAGAGGATTGCCAAGGAGATAAAAAATGGTGACAAAACATTTTTCAGATACATCAGCGAAAAGAGAAAGGTCCAAAGTGGTATAGCAAAATTGAAAGGTGGTAATGATCAATGTGTGGAGAGTGACGAAGAAATGGCAGAAATATTAAACGAATACTTCAGCTCTGTGTTCACTAAAGAAGACCCTGGAGAAGGACCATCTCTACACAACAAGAAACTGGAGGGAAGTGGAATAGATGAAAATCCTTTCACAGTAGAAAATGTGTGGGAAGAGCTAAAGAACCTGAAAGTGGACAAAGCCATGGGGCCTGATGGTATTCATCCAAGGACATTGAGGGAGCTCAGAGATGTTCTGGCGGCTCCACTGTGTGACCTGTTCAATAGATCCCTAGAAACGGGAGTGGTGCCGAGTGATTGGAGAAGAGCGGTGGTGGTCCCGCTTCACAAGAGTGGCAACAGGGAGGAGGCTGGAAACTACAGACCAGTTAGCCTCACTTCGGTGGTGGGAAAAGTAATGGAGTCACTGCTGAAAGAGAGAATAGTGAACAATCTACAGTCCGGAGAATCGATGGACCAGAGGCAACATGGATTCACCAGGGGAAGATCCTGTCAGACAAATCTGATTGACTTTTTTGACTGGGTAACCAAGGAATTGGATCAAGGAAGAGCACTCGATATCATATACTTGGATTTCAGCAAAGCTTTTGATACAGTTCCGCACAGGAGACTGGTGAATAAAACGAGAAGCTGGGGAGTGAGTGCCGATGTGGTGACCTGGATTGCAAATTGGTTGACGGACAGAAGACAATGTGTGATGGTAAATGGAACCTTCTCTGAGGAGAGAGCGGTTATAAGTGGTGTACCGCAAGGATCGGTGTTGGGACCGGTCCTGTTCAATATCTTTGTGAGCGACATTGCGGACGGGATTGAAGGTAAGGTTTGTCTTTTTGCGGATGATACTAAGATCTGCAACAGAGTGGACACGCCGGAAGGAGTGGAGAGAATGAGACGGGATCTAAGGAAACTGGAAGAGTGGTCGAAGACATGGCAGCTGAGATTCAATGCAAAGAAATGCAAAGTCATGCTTATGGGGAGTGGAAATCCGAATGAAATGTATTCGATGGGGGGGGGGGAAGGCTGATGTGCACGGAGCAGGAGAGGGACCTTGGGGTGATAGTATCTAATGATATGAAGTCTGCGAAACAATGCGACAAGGCGATAGCAAAAGCCAGAAGAATGCTGGGCTGTATAGAGAGAGGAATATCGAGTAAGAAAAGGGAAGTGATTATTCCCCTGTACAGGTCCTTGGTGAGGCCTCACCTGGAGTACTGTGTTCAGTTCTGGAGACCGTATCTTCAAAAAGACAAAGACAAGATGGAAGCGGTACAGAGAAGGGCGACCAGGAAGGTGGAGGATCTTCATCGGATGACGTACGAGGAGAGATTGAAGAATCTAAATATGTACACCCTGGAGGAGAGGAGGAGCAGAGGTGATATGATACAGACTTTCAGATACTTGAAAGGTTTTAATGATCCAAAGACAACGACAAACCTTTTCCGTAGGAAGAAAATCAGCAGAACCAGGGGTCACGATTTGAAGCTCCAGGGAGGAAGATTCAGAACCAATGTCAGGAAGTATTTCTTCACGGAGAGGGTGGTGGATGCCTGGAATGCCCTTCCAGAGGAAGTGGTGAAGACCAGAACTGTGAGGGACTTCAAAGGGGCATGGGATAAACACTGTGGATCCATAAAGTCAAGAGACCGCCAATGTAGAGTGGGTGGCTCACCAGAACGATGGCTACTGCCCGGAGACAATACCCTTATTAAATAAACATACAGATGCTTACTGTGACTCCAACATCGCTCTAAGCTTCAACGGCAAGAGGAAATGTGGAAAAAAGGATTTGCAATCACAAAGAGGGGAGTAGCTGGCTTGTTACGGCGGTTACTACCCCAAACCAAATAAGCCTAATACTTCACTTTCCAAGCATATACAGCATAGTTCTCTGCTTCAACGCAGGGGAGAAGAAAAGAGGGTTCGCACTCACAAAGCGGGGAGTAGCTGGCTTATTACGGCGGTTACTACCCCAAACCAAATGTGCCTGATACTTCGCTTTCGATGCATATCCAGCATGGCTCTCTGCTCCATGGCATGGGAGAAAGGCTGATACATCAAGCATTTCCAGCATAGCTCTCTGCTTCAACAGCAGGGGAATAAGAAAAGCCGAGGCTTCACGCATATCCAGAATAGCTTCAACTGCAGGGGAGAAGAAAAAAAAAAAAAAAAGATTCGCACTCACAAAGCAGGGAGTAGCTGGCTTGTTACGGCGGTTACTACCCTAAACCAAAAGGGCCTGATACTGCACTTTCAATGCATAACCAGCATGGCTCTCCGCTTCAACAGCAGGAGAGAAGAAAAACAACCAATAGGGGCTGTATGACATAGTCTGGGTAAAGGGAATAAACATGGGTGTAGCTTGCTTATTGCAGCAGTTACTACCCCTACTACCCCTAACTAATCAAGATAGGTATTTCACTTGGATGCAGCTCCATCACTGCTCTCTACATTAATGGTGGGGGTGGAAGGGAAATAGAACCAAGAGTTAAGAGAAAATAAGTATGAGAGAAAAAAATGTGTGAAGCTTGCTGGGCAGACTAGATGGGCCATTTGGTCTTCTTCTGCCGTCATTTCTATGTTTCTATGTTTCTATGTTACTAATTGATTTTAAAATACTTATGCACGCCAAATTCAGGAGATACGCATGTGTCTCAGACCCACACGCGCCTTGTGGGTTTTAAGACCTGCATGGGTTCACACATATTTATGTATTTATTTATCTATCTATCTATCTATCTATCTATCTATCTATCTATTTATTTATTTATTTATTTATTTATTTAGAGTCTTTTTTTATACCGAAGTATAGCATATTGCCTTCACTCCGGATTACATTTTAAACAACTTAATACATATAACACTTCCGTATGCTAAAATATTTACAAGTTTACAAAAAAAAACCTAGATACATTTCGGCTTCTGTTAATAGATTATGAACATGTATATAAGAATATAATATAATACAATATAACATATCTCCAAGTCCGCGCATAAAAAGGTTTTTCACCGACGGGGCTGGGGTGTGGGTATGGTCTTGGCAGGGCATGGGCGGGCCCGAACTGTACCATGAAGTCCGCACGTAAGTATTTACGTGCACAAGCGCACAACGGGGTCCCAAACTGTGCATCTTGACTTCTGCTATGGACGGCTTTTAAGTCATGTAATAAAAAACCAGGCTAGTCAGCAGGATTTTAAGGCTTGTGGCTAATAAAGGTAAAAGGGTAGCAAGTTAGCTGGGAGTTTTTGGAAGTCCTGTCCTTTACTGGGGCGAACTGGGAATGAACTGGGGAAACAGGTAATTGCGTCGGCGCGCGTATCTACTAAAATTCTCCCACTTACAGCTCCCGTCGCCATATGCACACCGATGCAGGCATCAATATAAAATTGTGCGCATGTGTATACTTGTATAGCCGATTTTATAACACTCGCTCGTAGATGTGCATATATGTGCGTATGTTACATGTGCGCATACTAGCAAATGTGCGCCCGCGTGGGGGTTTTAAGTTTTACCTCACAGATGATACTGTATGCAAATATACTCTGAATTACATGCGCATCTCACACGTGAACCTATGAAAATTCACCAACATATCAAATGCTCACCAACATATCAAATGTTATGGGAGAATTTTTAAACGCCGGAATGTGCCAATACCGGGAGATAAGCGCGTGGCCAGGCCGCGCGCTGCAGGCTTTTTTTCAAAGGCCCGTGGCCTGGCCATGTGCATATCTCCTGGTACGTGTGGAACAGCCAGTTTTACAAAAATGGGGCAAGCCGGGGCAGGGTATGGGAGGGGCAGGGCTGGCTGGGACAGCACCATTAGGCACTGTTCTGGTGAAGTGCGTGCCAGCAGCCGGCTACCGTATGCAACTTACTACTGCTCCGGAGAGCAGGTAAGTATAGAAAAAAAAACTTGCTAGAGGGGCTTTAGAAGTCACGGAGGAGAGAGGAAAAGGCAGGCAGGATAGGTAGGGGGGTAGGAAGTTCCATCCCAATCCGCTCCTTTATTGGATTGGACTGGAAGAGAACTGGGAAAAGGCCCAGTCTGTCACTGCGTGCATTTTATAAAATGCACCCTCCTTTTGTGCTCACATGCGTGCATGTTCTAAAAAGGGCGCGTCCATGTGTGTGCATCGGGAACCATGCGTACATGGATGCTTGCGCGGTAGGGATGTGAATCGTTTTTTGACGATTTAAAATATCGTCCGATATATTTTAAATCGTCAAAAATCGTTAGAGGCGATATTTAATAGGAATTCCCCCGATTTATCGTCAAAAATCGTGACCCCCACAAGACTTGCCAAAATTCCGGCGGGGGTCCGGGAACGACCTCCTGCACTCGAATCGTGTTGCCGTACGGCCGGCGCCATTTTTCATTACGGCAACACGATTCGAGTGCAGGAGGTCATTCCTGGACCCCCGCTGGACTTTTGGCAAATCTTGTGGGGGTCAGGAGGCCCCCCCAAGCTGGCCAAAAGTCCCTGGGGGTCCAGCGGGGGTCCGGGAGCGATCTCCTACGCTCGTGACGTCGGGGGACAGGAACCAAAATGGTGCCGGCCTACCTTAGCCCTGTCATATGACAGGGCAAAGGTAGCGCCGGCGCCATTTCTATCAACGCACCTGTGGCCCGAGAGTGAAAGATCACAACGGGACCCCCCCACTGGACCCCAGGTAATTTAAGACATTTTGGGGGGGTTCGGGAGGGTGGAGGATTTATTTTAAAGGGTCGGGGTGGGTTTTAGGGTTGTTTTAGTGTGCCGGTTTTCCCGCCCTCCCCCGATTTACGATTTACACGATATTTAAAGAAACAAAACTGCGACGATCCGATTCCCTCCCCCCCCCAGCCGAAATCGATCGTTAAGACGATCGATCACACGATTCACATCTCTATTGTGTGGTTCTTTTAAATGTATCTTTACATGAATAAAAAATTCTGAAGGCATTGTTTGATTTACTAATAATGTAGCCTGAGGCATAAACCACAGCTTCCTGACTACCCTGCATCCAGCAATAATAGAGTATATACTGTATATTGTGTATGATTTTTATTCTTGATCTTATAATATACAAAGATAAAACTAATTTTGATTTATTCATTTTGCACATGTGAAGCCTGAAAGTTCTTTAGAGATTTGCTCTCAAAGGTCCCTGCAATCTCATAAATACATCTGCCTGATCTACATTTTTTCTAACAGGAAGAAAAGATTCTTTGCCACAAAATAGAGAAAAGTGAGTAAACCTTTCCGTGTCTATATTTTAAACACAAATTAATGCAAACCAGCACACAGGTATAGAACAATAGAGTTCTGATACTCTGGAGTGTAATCTGCTTCATCACTCTGCCATGATCCACTGCATCCCAAACAGAAGCCTTCAGATTAAGCATTTAAGACAATTGCTGTTAGTAATTTAGAACAGATGAAATTGTTTACTGTAATCTGTGTTCTTCATTGACAGAAAAGGTAAGAAATGTGAATTTAGTTATGGAATTTGATTGTGAAGGATGCAGCTTTTACTGACTGTGGTGCACATTTGTTTTTCCTTTAACACCTATCTGGATACAGATTCTTGATTTCTGTTTTATCTGAGGTATATAAAACTAAGGACGGTTTGACAATTTATAGATGAATTTTAAAGAACTAGGTGGAGTTTATGCATGTAAAAATATATATGCATAAGTAACATGTGCACAAGCATATATGATTCTTAAAATCCTTAAGAGTATGCACATACCTGCTGTACAATGTATACATTTTAATGTGGAATGAACGGTGCGGTCTAGGGGTATTCTAGGATGGGGTTCAGAAGCACACATGCAAGTTGCTATTATGCAGGAAGTGTACACCAATTCATTGTCAAACTTTTCCAAAAATGTTACCATGCACTTGAAATCAGATGTGTCTTTTGTCTGCAGTTTTTGGGTGGGAGGTCTGGGTGAACTGGTGGGGCTAGAGGATATTAGTGAACTGGTAAAGGTCTGGGTGAACTGGTAGTGGTGTCAGCAACATTGGTGATTCCAAGTATGTACACAAGTCAGTATTTTCAGAATGCTGTACATGCATATTTTATAAAATAACTGCCTCGGCATTTAACTCTGGTTTATTATGTGCACATTGTTCCAATTATTTTGTGCTAAAATATATGCATTTATTTTTTTTAAAATGGATTGAGAAAGTATACATGTTCCTCCATTACAAATATGCCAATGTACAATAACATAAATGTATTTCATTGCAGAAATGCACAACATTTCATAAACTGGGCAGCTCTCATGATTCAGTTCATAAAACTTTAGTATAAATCTCAGAGGACCTAGATATGGGTGCATGCCACATGCACCATGGACAGTTTGGAGAGTAGGACTCTTAACATTTTTAACACATAACCATATATATTTTCTAAAATTCAGATATCCTTCACAGAAAAGGAGTGACAAGAAACTTTAGGTGGAAAGTTGTAACTACCGACTTGCAATAGTCAGAAATTGCTTGTGCAGTATGTTGGCCAATATGTATATGTTTATAGGTAGTAACGCAGCCACTGGTGCTTTATGAAATATGCATTTTGAAGGAAGTACTGTGGAATGGTACCAGACTAGCATTCAGAGCCACTGGATTCTTATATGACATTAAACATATCTTTAATTTATTCAGTCTTTATGCCCCTGATAAACTGTAACCGGGTTACACTAATATATTTTCCCTTCTCAACCCTGCTCAGGTTGAAGCTCATTGTGCAATTCCTTGGAGTACAAGTGGTTCTGCAATAGCTCAGGTGTGTCTATGAAGTATTCTGAATATAAACCTTGCCAAGACTTTGTATGAAAAAGGACAGAAATGGGTTTGGGGTGGGTTGGACCTTTGCTGGGTATATGGTCTGGGATCTGGGAATAAACCGTTATTGTAATCACCTCGGCGAATGGAAATTAGACCATGAGATTCTTACTGCCGCTAGGTCCAACTAGATTTGATTTCTTTTCTCTGCTTCACTTTTTAACTGGCTATAATCTGTTCAATATATCCTGTTATGGCTTTTGCTATCTGACCACATGAGACTGGTGTAGTTCTCTGAAAATAGATGTTTAAAGCCAACAGCTGCAGAGAAAACAAACTTATTTTATTAAAAATGCTACAAAATCATATAAGGTATACCTTGGAGAGAAAGGTATCTTGCTAGGCAAGAATATTTACAGGATTTCTACACTTGTATCACTTGTATCACTTTCGAAAATATCTATGATTATTTGTTTATATTAAAATAAACAATCTGAATGGACATATGGTAATTTGCTCTCGGCTTCCACTCTAATTATTAGGGGTGTGCATTCGTTTGCAACGTATTGGTAATCCGCAACATATAAGGCCATATTTGTTGTATTCGTGGGAAAGCGAAACGTATCACGATTCCCCACGAATACAACAAATCTTCACCAAATTATTCGGCTGTCTAAAGGAGTGAATTTAAACAAACCCCCCACCCTCCTGACCCCCCCCCCAAGACTTACCAAAACTCCCTGGTGGTCCAGCAGCCATCTACTGCACTCACACCGTCAGCTGCCGGTATTCAAAATGGTGCCGATAGCCTTTGACCTTTCTATGTCACAGGGTCTACAGGTGCCATTGGTCGGCTCCTGTCACATGGTAGGAGCAATGGATGGCCGGCGCCATTGTGCAATGCTAATTTAGAAAAGGGGGTGGAGTTTGGGGCAGGATTTCTGGCCAAGTGGGCTGACTTCACAATTTATGAAGCCATATCACATAGTTTTAACACAGCAAATAACTACACCTTTTTCACTAAGCTATACAACATGGGGTAGATTTTCAGACGAGCGCGAACAGCCTACTTTTGTTTGCGCTCCAGGCGCAAACAAAAGTACGCTGGATTTTAGTAGATACGCGCGTAGTCGCGCGTATCTACTAAAATCCTGGATCGGCGCGCGCAAGGCTATCGATTTCGTATAGCCTGCGCGCGCCGAGCCGCGCAGCCTACCCCCGTTCCCTCCTAGGCCGCTCCGAAATCGGAGCGGCCTAGAAGGGAACTTTCCTTTGCCCTCCCCTCACCTTCCCCTCCCTTCCCCTACCTAACCCACCCGCCCGGCCCTGTCTAAACCCCCATCCTACCTTTGTCGGGGGATTTACGCCTCCCAGAGGGAGGCGTAAATCCCCGTGCGCCAGCGGGCCTCCTGCGCGCCGGGCCGCGACCTGGGGGCGGGTACGGAGGGCGCGGCCACGCCCCCGGGCCGTAGCCACGCCCCCGTACCCGCCCCCAAAACGCTGCCGACACGCCCCCGCAACGCCGCGCGCTCCGGCCCCGCCCCCCGACACGCCTCCCGACACGCCCACTCCGAAAACCCCGGGACTTACGCGAGTCCCGGGGTTCTGCGCGCGCCGGGAGGCCTATGTAAAATAGGCTTCCCGGCGCGCAGGGCCCTGCTCGCGTAAATCCGCCCGGTTTTGGGCGGATTTACGCGAGCAGGGCTCTGAAAATCCACCCCCATGGCTTTATCACACTTTGTGATGTTTTTGCACACAGCGTTTTTAGTCTGTGAGAGTGAGACTGAGACTAAGAACATAAGAACATGCCATACTGGGTCAGACCAAGGGTCCTTCAAGCCCAGCATCCTGTCTCCAACAGTGGCCAATCCAGGCCATAAGAACCTGGCAAGTACCCAAAAACTAAGTCTATTCCATGTTACTGTTGCTAATGGTAGTGGCTATTAGTATTCTCTAAGTGAACTTAATAGCAGGTAATGGATTTCTCCTCCAAGAACTTATCCAATCCTTTTTTAAACACAGCTATATTAACTGCACTAACCACATCCTCTGGCAAAAAATTCCAGAGTTTAATTGTGTGTTGAGTAAAAAAGAACTTCCTATGATTAGTTTTAAATGTGCCACATGCTAACTTCATGGAGTGCCCCCTAGTCTTTCCAGTATCTGAAAGACTAAATAACCGATTCACATCTACCCGTTCTAGACCTCTCATGATTTTAAACACCTCTATCATATCCCCCCTCAGCCGTCTCTTCTCCAAGCTGAAAAGTCCTAACCACTTTAGTCTTTCCTCATAGGGAAGCTGTTCCATTCCCCTTATCATTTTGGTAGCCCTTCTCTGTACCTTCTCCATCGCAATTATATCTTTTTTGAGATGCGGCGACCAGAATTGTACACAGTATTCAAGGTGCGGTCTCACCATGGAGCGATACAGAGGCATTATGATATTTTTCTGTTTTATTCACCATTCCCTTTCTAATAATTCCCAACATTCTGTTTGCTTTTTTGACTGCCGCAACACACTGAACCGACGATTTCAATTTGTTATCCACTATGACGCCTAGATATCATTCTTGGGTTGTAGTACCTAATATGGAACCCAACATTGTATAACTATAGCATGGGTTATTTTTCCCTATATACATCACCTTGCACTTATCCACATTAGATTTCATCTGCCATTTGGATGCCAATTTTCCAGTCTCATAAGGTCTTCCTGCAAATTATCACAATCTGCTTGTGATTTAACTACTCTGAACAATTTTGTGTCATCTGCAAATTTGATTATCTCACTTGTCGTATTTCTTTCCAGATCATTTATAAATATTTTGAAAAGTAAGGGTCCCAATACAGATCCCTGAGGCACTCCACTGCCCACTCCCTTCCACTGAGAAAATTGTCCATTTAATCCTACTCTCTGTTTCCTGTCTTTTAGCCAGTTTGCAGTCCACGAAAGGACATCGCCACCTATCCCATGACTTTTTACTTTTCCTAGAAGCCTCTCATGAGGAACTTTGTCAAATGCCTTCTGAAAATCTACCGGTTCACCTTTATCCACATGTTTATTAACTCCTTCAAAAAAGTGAAGCAGATTTGTGAGGAAAGACTTGCCTTAGGTAAATCCATGTTGACTTTGTTCCATTCAACCATGTCTTTCTATATGTTCTGTGATTTTGATGTTTAGAACATTTTCCACTATTTTTCCTGGCACTGAAGTCAGGCTAACCGGTCTGTAGTTTCCCGGATAGCTCCTGGAGCCCTTTTTAAATATTGGGGTTACATTTGCTATCCTCTAGTCTTCAGGTACAATGGATGATTTTAATGATAGGTTACAAATTTTTACTAATAGGTCTGAAATTTCATTTTTTAGTTCCTTTGAACTCTGGGGTGTATACCATCTGGTCCAGGTGATTTACTACTCTTCAGTTTGTCAATCAGGTCTACCACATCTTCTAGGTTCACAGTGATTTGATTCAGTCCATCTGAATCTTTACCCATGAAAACCTTCTCCAGTACAGGTACCTCCCCAACATCCTCTTCAGTAAACACCGAAGCAAAAATATCATTCTTTGATGGCCTTATCTTCTCTAAGTGCCCCTTTAACCCCTCAATCATCTAGCGGTCCAACTGACTCCCTCACAGGCTTTCTGCTTCAGATATATTTAAAAACGTTTTTATTGTGAGTTTTTGCCTCTACGGCCAACTTCTTTTCAAATTCTCTCTTAGCTTGTCTTAACAATGTCTTACATTTAACTTGCCAACGTTTATGCTTTATCCTATTTTCTTCTGTTGGATCCTTCTTCCAATTTTTGAATGAAGATCTTTTGGCTAAATTAGCTTCTTTCTCCTCCCCTTTTAACCATGCCGGTAATCGTTTTGCCTTCTTTCCACCTTTCTGAATGTGTGGAATACATCTGGACTGTGCTTCTAGAATGGTATTTTTTAATAATGACCACGCCTCTTGGACATTTTTTACTCTTGTAGCTGCTCCTTTCAGTTTTTTTCTAACAAGTTAGGTATTTATACCTCTATAGGAGGTCTACCTAGTTACTCAAGGTGAGGTTTAGGTATTAGTGTAGGGGTAAGGGGCCACTTTGACATTCAGAGTGAGACATATGAACAGAACAGTGCACTCTTATGAAGTTTTGATGTCCTTCGGAGTGAGAAAACTCATCTATGTTCTCTCTCTCTCTGTGTAGGAATTACAACAATTGTGGCACTTTATTGCACTATGTGGTAATACCTATGCAAAGCATTAAGATAGCACACTTTGTGATAAATAAGTTATTACCATAAAACACGCCCCTCTTCCTATTGCATGTGATAGTTTGATGAATCTAGCCGTTAGTCTTTTTGTCTAGGAAAACAAGTTCAACATTATAATATTATTAGTACTTACAAAACTGTTTATGATCAAAAACTGAGAATAAAAATAATGACTTTTTATGAGATATGTCAAAAAGTGTTTAACTGCTTGTTCACTGCTTTCATATCTGTAATGGGGCACTTTTAAGCACTATAACACAGAATACCTTTAAATCTAACTGGTGATTTTCAAAGATAATCAGTTAGGTTAATGTTATCCATCTAAAGGTATCCTGATAACTTTAATTAGGAATATTCAGTGGGATGTTTATTTTGCTGAATATCCCTGATAACTTATCTAGTATGTTATCCATGTGAAATTTTTTGAATATTGACATCAAAATATTTTGTGCATCCATCTACAGGAGAGCTATACCATGTTAAGCACTTTTCAAATTGCAATTTATAAATAAGTCATTTATGTTATGTGTAATGGTTTGTGGGTATGTGGGCCCTTGGCCCGAGGTGAGTGTTGTTACTACCTGTGGGGAGGAGCCCGACAGGTCTACACCATCAAGAGGCAAGGTCTGGCACAACAGAGAATTCTTGGGAGAGACTGTGGAGCGGTCCAGAGGAGCAGGACTGAGACACAGCAAGAATGGATTCCCACAGTTCATGGAACAGGCTAGAGGTCAGTACCTGGGCAGAGACCTCCATATGAGATGGCACTAGGCAGGCCCGTGAGCGGGGAGTGCGACACGGGACGTGCAGGAGGTATTCCGGAGAGGCAACCCCGAGGGGCGGAGCTGCACATTGAAGGAAGTACTTCTTGCGATGATGTACTCCAACCCACGGAGCGGGGAAGCCCTAGTCAGGTCTCCAGCGAATGACGTAGGACAGCCCAAGGAGTGGGAGGCACTGGTAGTGCCTGGTAGCTGTTGTGTTTGTGGCATTGTGTGGACCCTTAGTCGCAGTGGAGATGGCTCCTCCCACGGGGAGGGTCCCAGTGGGGAACCACAGCGATAGGCTAAACGCAGAGAGCAGACACTTGTAGGTGGAAAGCTTTATTGTACTGCTGTAGATAGATGGTATCAGGCAGGAAGGAAAGGCAGTGGAGTCTGGCAAGGTGCCAATATGTTCTGACAGTCTCAGATGTAGAAGTCTCACCCAGATGTTCAAGGTAGATAGGAACCCACTGTGCGGGATAAGACGAGCCTGGTGGGTGGAGTGGAGAACCGGATCGTAGAGGTACTCACTGGAGCATAGTGTAAGCGTCTTCCTGGCAATGAAGATGGTGGGACCAAAGGTCCGTGGTGCAGGATACACTGGACTGGTTGGCCCTCGAGGAGCGAATACCTGATAGCACAGATGATCCTGAAATAAAGAGAGAGACCCCCGAGAAGCAGTTGTCAAATTAGTAGAAACCTCGAAGGATAGCTGTAAGCAAGTGGCCCCCGAGGAGCGGGAGCCTAGAGCTTCGTCAGGAGCAAGATTTCCCAGAGGGTAGTGAGGCATCTAAGTGAGCAGCTTAGAGCGGTCAGAGTAGTTTGTTTATTTATTTATTTATTTATTTATTTATTAACTTTTATTTACCGACATTCGTGAAGCACATCATGCCGGTTTACAATGAACTCAGAGTAGTTAAACCGAAGTCCTTGCTAACTCAAAGTAGGTAGCGTAGCGGAGGCTTAAATACCAGGAGGTATTGATTTCATGCTTTCGGGACACTGCCGAGGTTCCCACCATGACGTGTACATAGGTGTAGGCAACATGTGCACGCGTGCCCTAGTAGGCCATGGGAAGGAGCATGGTGGACTGGGATGCCCATGATGAATTGGAGACGCCGAGGGTTTCGGCACTTGGCACCGATGCAGCTATCTTGCCCAAGGAGGAGGAAAAGGGTAGAAAAGATGTAAGGCAGAGCGGTCGCAGCGGTCTGCGACTGACGGATGCAACAGTAGCAGAGTCAAGGGTACTGCCCCAAGGAGCGGGGAAGCACTGATAGTCCCAAGGGTAAATGTAGGTACTACCCCGAGGAGCAGACAAGCACAATCACAGGAAAGAACGTAAGGACTCCGGGTCTGATGGACAGTTGTCTGCCGCGACGTCTCTATGCCGTCTTCCTCCGGCGTCCCCGGACCGGCTCGACACTGCAGATCTGCCATGTTGCCTGAAGATCTATGGCGCGTGCGCACTCTGATTGAAGTACCAGCAAGTTCGAGAACCTCAGGGGCGTCCCCCTGAGATGATGTCATCTGCTTCCAATATTTAAAGGTCTCTATTCTTACTTTCAAACTGAGTTAGCAAGGGATAGGACTTGTTCTCCCAAGCTACTCTGCCTCCTTGGACTTACCAGAGGTACCTGCTCCTCGGGGGCCTTGCTCTTTACTTTACTTTCAGATTACAGATAGGAACCGGTACTTGCTCCTTGAGGGCCCATGTTCCTGGACACTCTGAAGATTCTCTACTGCATGAAGGTATCACTACTACAAACATTGTGAGTTACCATTGCTCTCTCAGAGCTTACCCTGGAACCAGGTACTCGCTCCTCGAGGGCCTAATCCTTTCCAGCTTCTGAGGTTCCTTGAGACCTTATGTGAGTTTTGTCATCTAGTTTTGTTCATGAACTCTGCCTACTCTGCCTACTCACTTTCTATAGTTTCTCAACAGCTCAGCCATCCTGGAATCGCTGTTCCAGTATCTGAGGGACTACAGCCCTGCCGGGCATACCAGCTCACTACTGCCACCTCTGGTGGTTTCAAAGACCTGTTTAATAAAAGAACTAATGTGTGTCTGTCTCCATACTCAAGCCTAGCCGATGGTCCCTCTCAGGATATCCTCCTGGGGGTGTGGTCATCTGCCACTGGCCTAGGGATCCACCCACTACTATATCTGATCTCCAACAGATTGATACTCCTCTTCGAGGTTCATTACAAGAGATTGCTAACTCCTCCTTCCTTAGGAGTCAACCATAACAGATTGCTACTCCTATCTGATTGCTCCTCCCATCAGTTAGCAGGACCATTACAAATTGCTAACTCCACAGTCTAACTAACATCAGGTTTATTACACTAACCACATCACCTGGCAACAAATTCCAGAGTTTAATTGTGCATTGAGTGAAAATAACTTTCTCTGATTAGTATTAAATGTGCCACATGCTAACTTCATGGAGTGTTCCCTAGTGCTTCTATTATCCAAAAGAGTAAATAACTGATTCACTTTTACCCATTCTAGACCTCTCATGTTTTTAAACACCTCTATCATATCCCCCCCCTCAGCCATCTCTTCTCCAAGCTGAACAGTCCCAACCTCTTTAGTCTTTCCTCATAGGGGAGCTGTTCCATCCCCTTTATCATTTTGGTCGTCCTTCTCTGTACATTTTCCAACTATATCTTTTTGAGATGCGGTGACCAGAATTGTACACAGTATTCAAGGTGTGGTCTCTGTAAAACTTACTCTATGCTTATGGCCAGGGACACAAGAACACTTAGACTCAGTAAAAGTATAATGTATTTTTATTAATCAATATAAGTGTTCTCGGGAAATGCTGGGTACTGGGTGCCCTTAGTCTTACAAACTGACCAGCATCTCATTGTATACAGGAAGTGATCCTTCTTTTATAGATAACATACAATATTGTGGAAGCTTCTAGACTTGCGTGACTGCCCAAAGAATCATTTACATAAGTTGTGATGTCAAATGCATGATTAAATCATCCCTAACTATCCCTGATTGGCTTCCCAGGATGTGTAGCCCATTTCCCATGACTTTCTTTGTTCTGTTAAACTATTACTGGTAAAGGCAATCAACACATCTGTAACTGTGTGGATTACAAACTTCTGAGAATAATGCCTGAAGCTCCCCTGTGGTGACTCTATGAATAGACATCACCTGTCTGGTGCCAGCTTGCATGCCTCTACAGATATCCATGCTCAGAAAGTCACTCAGTCCATTCAGCCCAGGCAGGCCAAAGACACACAGAGGCTTCTGGGGATTTCCTTCTCCATGTTGGTTTTCTGTTCAGGCATACTTCTCATTTCCCTCTTGTGCCACTTACAAATGGCAAAGTGGCACACCCAAGTACCAGTTCAGAGGACAGAACTGTATGAAGTCATTATGGCAAATGGGCTAAATGTGTAGGCTAACAGCTAACCTTGTGTGTGTGTTGTTATCCCTCTAGATCCCTCCTAAAAGTAAATGAGACGTCCACATGGGTGCCCACCTCAGCACCAGTGACCATCAAACGGTATGGTTTAATATCACAAAAAGGACACGGAAAAGAAGCACAAAAACCCAAGTTTTGACGTTCAAAAACACAGACTTTGATGAAATGGGGAAGTACCTGGAGGAAGAACTAAAAGGCTGGGAAAACGAGAGAGATGTGGATCAACAGTGGACCAATCTAAAAGGAGCAATCACCAAGGCAACTAATCTATATGTTAGAAAAGTAAAGAAAAGCAAAAGAAAAATGAAACCTATCTGGTTCTCAAAGGAGATGGCTGACAAAATAAAGGCTAAAAGAACAGCGTTCAAGAAATATAAAAGATCCCAAAAGGAGTAACACAAAGAAGAATATCTGGTAGAACTGAGGGAGACGAAGAAATTAATCAAGATGGCAAAAAGTCAAGCGGAAGAGAGGATTGCCAAAGAGGTAAAGAGTGGTAACAAAACATTTTTCAGATATATCAGTGAAAAGAGAAAAATTCAAAGTGGTATAGTGAAATTGAAAGGTGGAAAGGATCAATTTGTGGAGAGAGACGAAGAAATGGCAGAAATATTAAATGAATACTTCAGTTCTGTGTTCACTAAAGAGGACCCTGGAGAAGGACCGACACTAGTTAACAAGAAACTGGAGGGGAATGGAGTAGATGTAACTCCATTTACAGTAGAAAATGTATGGGAAGAGCTGGTGAAACTGAAAGTGGACAAAGCCATGGGGCCTGATGAAGTTCATCCCAGAATACTGAGGGAGCTCAGAGATGTGCTGGCGGGTCCGCTGTGTGACCTATTCAATAGATCCCTAGAAACGGGAGTGGTGCCGAATGATTGGAGGAGAGCGGTGGTGGTCCCGCTTCACAAGAGTGGGAACAGAGAAGAGGCTGGTAACTACAGACCGGTTAGCCTCACTTCGGTGGTGGGAAAAGTAATGGAGTCACTGTTAAAGAGAGAATAGTGAACTATCTACAGTCGGGAGAATTGCTGGACCAGAGGCAGCATGGATTCACCATTGGAAGATCCTGTCAGACAAATCTGATTGACTTTTTTGACTGGGTAACCAAGGAATTGGATCGAGGAAGAGCACTCAATGTCATCTACTTGGATTTCAGCAAAGCTTTTGACACTGTCCTGCACAGGAGACTGGTGAATAAAATGAGAAGCTTAGGAGTGAGTGCCGAGGTGGTGGCCTGGATTGCAAACTGGTTGATGGACAGAAGACAATGTGTGATGGTAAATGGAACTCTCTCTGAAGAGAGAGCGGTTTTAAGCGGTGTACCGCAGGGATCAGTGTTGGGACCGGTCCTTTTCAATATCTTTGTGAGCGACATTGCGGATGACACTAAGATCTGCAACAGAGTGGACACGCCGGAAGGAGTGGAGAGAATGAGACGGGATTTAAGGAAGATGGAAGAGTGGTCGAAGACATGGCAGCTGACATTCAATGCCAAGAAGTGCAAAGTCATGCATATGGGGAGTGGAAATCCGAATGAACTGTATTCGATGGGGGGAGAAAGGCTGATGTGCACGGAGCAGGAGAGAGACCTTGGGGTGATGGTGTCTAATGATCTGAAGTCGGCGAAACAATGTGACAAGGCGATAGCTAAAGCCAGAAGAATGCTGGGCTGCATAGAGAGAGGAATATCGAGTAAGAAAAGGGAAGTGATTATCCCCTTGTACAGGTCCTTGGTGAGACCTCACCTGGAGTATTGTGTTCAGTTCTGGAGACCGTATCTCCGAAGAGACAGAGACAAGATGGAGGCGGTCCAGAGAAGGGTGACCAAAAAGGTGGAAGGTCTTCATCAAATGACTTATGAGGAGAGATTGAAGAATCTAAATATGTACACCCTGGAGGAAAGGAGGAGCAGAGGTGATATGATACAGACTTTCAGATACTTGAAAGGTTTTAATGATCCAAAGACAACGACAAACCTTTTCCATAGGAAAAAAATCAGCAGAACCAGGGGTCACGATTTGAAGCTCCAGGGAGGAAGATTCAGAACCAATGTCAGGAAGTATTTCTTCACGGAGAGGGTGGTGGATGCCTGGAATGCCCTTCCGAAGGAAGTGGTGAAGACCAGAACTGTGAAGGACTTCAAAGGGGCGTGGGATAAACACTGTGGATCCATAAAATCAAGAGGCCGTCAATAAAGAGTGGGTGGCTAGCCAGAATGACGGCTACTGCCTGGAGACAACACCCTTATTCAATAAACATACACATGGTTACTGTGACTCCAACATCACTCTAAGCTACAACAGTAAGAGGAAATGTGGAAAAAAGGATTCGCACTCACAAAGCGGGGAGTAGCTGGCTTGTTACGGCGGTTACTACCCCAAACCAAATAAGCCTGATACTTCACTTTCAATGCATATCCAGCATAGCTCTCTGCTTCAACGGCAGGGGAGAAGAAAAACCGATACTTCACGCATATCCAGCATAGCTCTCTGCTTCAACGGCAGGGGAGAAGAAAAACTGATACTTCACGCATATCCAGCATAGCTCTCTGCTTCAACAGCAGGGGAGAAGAAAAAAGGATTCGCACTCACAAAGCGGGGAGTAGCTGGCTAGTTATGGCGGTTACTACCCCAAACCAAATAAGCCTGATACTTCACTTTCAATGCATATCCTGCTTCAACGGCAGGGGAGAAGAAAAACTGATACTTCACGCATATCCAGCATGGCTCTCTGCTTCAACGGCAGGGGAGAAGAAAAACTGATACTTCACGCATATCCAGCATAGCTCTCTGCTTCAACGGCAGGGGAGAAGAAAAACTGATACTTCACGCATATCCAGCATAGCTCTCTGCTTCAACAGCAGGGGAGAAGAAAAAAGGATTCGCACTCACAAAGCGGGGAGTAGCTGGCTAGTTACGGCGGTTACTACCCCAAACCAAATAAGCCTGATACTTCACTTTCAATGCATATCCTGCTTCAACGGCAGGGGAGAAGAAAAACTGATACTTCACGCATATCCAGCATGGCTCTCTGCTTCAACAGCAGGGGAGATGAAAAACTGATACTACAAGCATATCCAGCATAGCTCCCTGCTTCAACGGCAGGGGAGAAGAAAAACAACCAATAAGGGCTGAATGGCACGGTCTGGGTAAAGCAGATGGGCATGGGTGTAGCTTGCTTTTTGCGGCGGTTACTTCCCCTACTTCCCCTACTACCCATAACTAATCAAGCTTGATATTTCACTTGGTTGCAGCTCCATCACTGCTCTCTACATTAATGGTGGGGGTGGAAGGGAAATAGAACCAAAGAGCTAAGAGAAACAGATAAGTATGAGAAAAAAATGTGAAGCTTGCTGGGCAGACTGGATGGGCCATTTGGTCTTCTTCTGCCATCATTTCTATGTTTCTATAATAGGCAGACACACACTTTCTAATTGACAAATAATAACAGAATAACTAAGTTTCACTAGGTAGCCATTAGCTCTATGATTGAGCTATAAGGATACCTGTGTTATAAAAAGGACCTAATTTATAATAGCAAGACCACTTATGTTATTTTTCAGAGTCAAGTAATTACATAATAGTAGTGTAACCTGTAAAGGTAAGGAGAACAAAGAGAGACTAGTATGAAAATATTATGTTTCTCATATAATACTAGGTATACTGGGCAAGTCTTTACAAGGAATACTGTTATTGTAAACAACTACCCAGGATAATAGTCATTACAATGGCAAGCAGGGATATAATCAATGCACGTTACCAGAAAAGTGAAGGACAGCATAAGGACTCATACTGTGTTGTGCATACATCCTGTGGGACAAGTTATAAAAGTGTTGCAAAAAATAAGACATGTTCTGGTCATAGACAGAAATGGGCCTAGGTGAACAGAAGTCTCACAATACCAGAGCACATCTGTGAGCGCTTGTGACTAAACTCTAGGTAAAGAAACCAATAGGTAGTGTTACAGGAAGAAATGCTCAAAAAGGTATATAGGGAAAAATAGAAGGGGCTCACTAAATTCAGTATATTGGGTACAGAAAAATACTTGTGCAGAAGCAGCAATAGAGCAGAATTTACCTCAAGGGAATATTTGATTTATACCAATACATATCACACTGTCAAGTGGCCAGCAGTGGGACAGGGTGTTTGGTTAGTGTGAACAGATTAGCTTTCATAAATAAAAGTAAAAGAGAACATATCAAATAATCATCTCACTGACTCATTAAGTAAATGCATATACTCATTATAAGGTATAGGACTGGATAATGCTACAAAATGCTGGAAATGTAAAGCTACTAAAGACTGCCTCAATTTAGACTGTGGTATTAACTTAAAATTAAATAGTGACATTTTTAAATGTGTACATAACTAAAATATTGACTAGGTCTATCATTTCATATTTTTTGTTATTGACAATCAGTTATCACATATGAAATAAAGGTCCATATGATGAAAAGTGCACGATGACTTCTGTGCATAGGATAGGATGATTTCTGAAATCAATGACATTTGACGTATGCAGATCTCTCAACTGGGTGGATTTCTGACATCCGAGCATAGCCTCTTAAATCAGTATTAGATGTATATGTTATTTAAAGCCTAATATAACAAGCAAAACAAATTCAAATTAATCAATGAGACAAATTCTGTCATGGCCTTAGCTCCCTCTATCTGGTAATCCCTACCTCTGCTATAATAATCCTTCTTTATAATTAGGTAATATGAATTTAAGTGCTCAGACATTACACAGACACATGTATTTCACTAAACTGACACACAGATTCATTCATTGCATTCTTCAGGTGTCATGACACACACATAACACAAAAAACAGATAACAATTAACACATTTGAGCTCAAAAAGTAGACCAAAAAGTATTTGGATCGATCCAGAATAAAACAAAAATTAAAATTAAAATGATCTATTTAAAAATGAGAAAATCAAACTGAGGAAAAATATAATCTTCAAGCTTTACAGCTCAAATGGCAAGGAAGGTGTTTTCTTTTTCAATCTGAAAAGATATAAACTCTGGCATACAATAAAGTAAGGTTATAGTTAAAGTGGAATTGCAGCATCATTGAAATTAACATTATGATATATCTTAATTCAGCAAATAGCAGTCAAGCAATTTCTTGTTTCTTTTCTTAAGCAACTGGGAAATACTACACAAGGTGTAGTATTTCCCAGTTACTGTTCTCCATCTGGGATTTAAAACCCTTTGTGTTCCTTTTCTTAAGGTGATAATGGTAGTGCTTTGTAATTCAAAGATTGAAAATCTGCCACCTTTGTTAATGGTCCTGCAAATGCACCATCAATACTTGTACCATCAACTACTAGCTTAATTCCTAAAAATGAAACCTGGGACAGACAATTTTGTACTTTGGTAGAATTTATTTTATTTCCTTTCTATGCTCTTTATATAAGTAGTTCTGTAGGGTGCCTTGACATAGATCCTGTAAATACTGTACTTAATAGATCATTTAGATAATCACAGATGCATCAGTTGGAAGTCTGAAGATCTTGGACAAGGTTTAAAAAATAGAAGGGCTTCAAATGAAACAGGCACCTATAGAAACTGTTCCTGTCTGTATGTGAAAGTAACAAACTGTCCGGCGGAATGCACAACTTTGGAGATTGATGCAAAAGAAAGCTCTATTTCCGTGGCTTGTAACAAATCTCTGCCTAACAAATTTACTGGATAATCTGGTGCATATATAAAAACTGACTTGTTACTTCTTTTCATTGTAACTGTATGCTAGTCTTAGCTGTCCTATGTACCAGCTTATTCTGTCCTTCAAATCCTATAGTTTGTATGGTTTCATCTGATAATTCAACTCCCTTTGGAAGTATTGTTAGCACTGAAGAAATCACCCCAGAATACAAAAAAAATGTGCAAGATTGCTTATTAATATATACAGTCAATATGGGTTCTTCTGCTCCTGCCCTGATTTGCACCACTCCCAACAGACATCATGTATAACCATTCCCTGCTCTATATCTCCAAATCTCGGGAAATATTCCTGGTCTGCCTTTCCCACCAGTTCTGCTATATGGGGGATTTCTTTCAGGGTTTGCTCTATATTTATGTGCAAAATGAATACCAACATTCAATACCTGTGCTCCTGTCAGGATCAAAACTAACTCCTTATGAAGGGCTAAACACCTCTGCCATTTATCCTTCTTCTAATACTTCCCATCCTTCTAGATTACTGTACTTATTAATTAATTCTGGGAATACCAAGCATCACTTCCACTGGTTCAATATTCCACATCATCTGAAACCTGTTTAGCCCAGATACTTTCTCAGCATTTATTCTATCTAGAAACACTTTTCCCTCTTTCTGCTTATGTAATTCCTCCATTTGCCTAGAATATAACTTAATTGGGAGTTTAGTTAAATCTTCAGCTCCTTTACTCTTTTCTCTAGCATACAATGACAAAAAATGAGAAACATTTATTTTCCAGCCCTGGTTACAAAAGAACAAAATGGCTGTAGATTTGGAACCCACCTGCTGGGCATAGGCCAATGAGACCGATGTAATATCAAATTTAAACATTTAAAGCATAACAGATAATACCAGCTGGGTGTACCCAGTTTCTATTTCCCCACAAATTCATGCAGCTGCTGCACTGTTCATAATCTTGTTAACCTTTGTGCTCTAGTTTGTACACATTCCTTAACTGCTAATTAACAAGCTTGTTTAGTAATCTCTTGTGCTGCAAAGTCTGCAAATGTAAGAGAGATATGTCTCCTATTCCATTTTCTTAGGTGTACACCCTGAACTGAAATCATTATACAGTACCTAGCCAGCTTCTGCCATATTTGAAAACCTTAAAGGCAATTATTTTATTACTCCTATGAAGCCCTACTCAGCATGTGTTAGTTTCCTCAACTTGCTTTACATCTATAATTTAAAAATCTTTAGGGATCAACTAAAACATTTTATGCAGGTAATATGCAGCTCTAATGTTATTTGTTAGAAAAGGCTATATCAGATAATTTGGTTGACTAGTTCAGGTACATAATTGGGTCCCTGATGTATTAAGCTTATATCCTGATTGAGTATTTCATAATCTAACTGTAGTAGTCAGGATTAGAAGCCACAGTACAATACTTCTTAAATACCAAAAAATGATACCAAGGTAGCTGACCTCCGCTGAACGACCTCCTGCAGTCAATCTCCTGCCGGCGCCATTTTCCGTACGGAAAACGATTCGCGGCAGGAGATCGCTCCCGGACGCCCGCTGGACCCCCAGAGACTTTTGGCCAGCTTGGGGGGGGCCTCCTGACCCCCACAAGACTTGCCAAAAGTCCAGCGGGGGTCCGGAAGCGACCTCCTGCGGTCGAATCGTGTTGGTCTATGGCCACCGCCATTTTGCGGCGGCCATTTTGCAAAATGGCGCCGGCCGAAGACAACACACTTCAACAGCAGGAGCCCGTTTCGGACCGCCGCTGGACCACAGGGTATTTTAAGGCATTTGGGGGGGGGGGGGTTCGGGAGGGGGGGGATTTAATTTAAAGGGTCGGGGGTGGGTTTTAGGGGGATTTAGTGTGCCGGTTTTCCTGCCCTCCCCCTTCCCACGATTTAGCTATGGACCGCCGCTGGATCCCAGGGTAATTTAAGGCATTTGGGGATGGGGGATTTAATTTAAAGGGTCGGGGGTGGGTTGTAGGGGGTTTTAGTGTGCCGGTTCACGATTTTCACGATTTTCACGATATTCTAAACACCCAAACGGCAACGATACGATTCCCTCCCCCTCCCAGCCGAAATTGATCGTTAAGACGATCGAGGACACGATTCACATCTCTAATGATTTCTGAGTCTTCTGCAGTTAATGTCAATTTATTTCCACTAGCAGGGCTGCCTTTTAAGATGTCTAAGTAATTTGACCTAGCTGACTACAAGCATGCAGCAAAGCTGGATATCAGCACTACAGTCACCTGAAAGGATAGGACAGAATCTTTGTCTATACCATAGATCAAAGACTTGCAAATGTTTATCTAACGACTGTTCTTTCACAAACTTAAACCAATTTAGCAAGAGAGTTGGTTTCCATGAGCTTTTCTATTATCTACTAGATGACTCCCTGTCAGCGAATGGAAGAAAAAAAGTGCAATATATCTTTTATGTCTGTTCTAAAATCTTTTAAGTTTAGTGTTTGCAAACCCAATATTATGAGCTTCTACCCAAATTCAAAGTTAGCCAGCCAGAGAAAGCTGATGAAACCAAACTTTCTAAAAGAATCTACTAAATTAAATTCACTTACTGTCCACAACTTTAATTCCTCCATTGTCTGTTTATACCTTTTAAACAAAAGCCAGTCAGGTAAACCAGTTTTCCCCCACTGTGTCCTATTACCCATATGAATTGCCTGGAGCTTTACATCCTCCCGCTTTCTCTTTACCTGTCAACCCAGTTAACTCTCCAGCTCCCAGTGCTGAAACTGCTATAACAATCAGACATAAAATAAAAAACCAGAGTGCAAATTATACTTTCCCAACACTTCGACTTACAACTTATACTATTGTTATTTTTCCAGTACACATTTTATTAACAAATATACAGACAAATAATTCACAATCACTCTTAATAAGTACTCCTTAAATAGAATGGTCTACAATAGGCGTCCCCAAAGTAGATAAAAAAAAAAATAGTGCACTGTTGTTTGCAATTGGCCAAAAAGAAATCTTTTACTTACCTAGAAAATTACATTTGCAAATTAATTATATAGGCATGATTAACTACTTACAGATCTGTCTTCCCATGGGGGGGGGGGGGGGGTACTCACTTTTTCTGGGTACTACTGTTTCAATAACCAGTCTTCCAGAAATCAGAAACCTCTGTTCCTAGGAATCACTATGCAATAAACAAAACTACAAAACTACATCCAGAAATCTTTATCTGGGAAACACATCAAACATCCAGAAATCTTTATCTGAGAAAAACATCCAGAAATCTTTATGTGGGAACAGCCTTCGGACAAGATTGGTCCGAATATTAGTGTTGGATCTGAGCCTGCCCGCAGAATCAGATGCAAGACCCCACAATAGATAGCCACATGTAAAGCAAAAATTTTTTTTAAAAATTTCATAGATAGCCACAGCTATCAAGTCCCTGTTCAGGTGCCAAAAATGTAAATCTTACTCTATGCTTATGGCCAGGGACACAAGAACACTTAGACTCAGTAAAAGTATAATGTATTTTTATTAATCAATATAAGTGTTCTCGGGAGATTCTGGGTACTGGGTGGCCTTAGTCTTACAAACTGACCAGCATCTCATTGTATACAGGAAGTGATCCTTCTTTTATAGATAACATACAATATTGTGGAAGCTTCTAGACTTGCGTGACTGCCCAAAGAATCATTTACATAAGTTGTGTTGTCAAATGCATGATTAAATCATCCCTAACTATCCCTGATTGGCTTCCCAGGATGTGTAGCCCATTTCCCATGACTTTCTTTGTTCTGTTAAACTATTAATTGACAAAAATGTGCGTCTCTATGATCGTATAGATCTGTATTGACGTTTTACTCTGTTAACCGTCTTGATTTCTTTTTGAGGAAAGTCGGTATATAAAGATTTGTAAATAAAATAAAATAATAAATATTACTGGTAAAGGCAATCAACACGTCTGTAACTGTGTGGATTACAAACTTCTGAGAATAGTGCCTGAAGCTCCCCTCTGGTGACTCTATGAATAGACATCACCTGTCTGGTGCCAGCTTGCATGCCTCTACAGATATCCATGCTCAGAAAGTCACTCAGTCCATTCAGCCCAGGCAGGCCAAAGAGAGGCAGAGGCTTCTGGGGATTTCCTTCTCCATGTTGGTTTTCTGTACAGGCACCATGGAGCAATACAGAAGGGTATTTAAACCCCACTTAGGCCCTTTGCAACACTTCCTCTGTTGCTTTCAGGCTGTGCCTACTCCAATGTTCCTCTCTGGTTAGTGCCTTCCTCCTGTGGTTCAAGCTCCCAGTGCTGGTCTTTGCTTCCTGCCGTAGCTCGTCTTCTGGGATCTCCTGGCTTGACCTTGGCTCGTCGCTTCATCTACACCTGGTGGCTGTCCGTCCTGACCCTGGACGATGTCCTCGCTTCATCTCTTCACTTCCTGCTTCGGATCTTCTTCCTGGACTTCAAAGCTGTCTCCTGTAAAGGCCCATTCCAGTTCATCTGGGTGGACACTCTGAGTAACCGCTCCTCGTGGGCTCCCCTGCATTCATAGATACCCGATCCTCGGTGGGGTCATCCGGCCGGACCATCGGAACCAGTCCTGTGAGTCCTCTTCTTCATCTACGCCACCTTCCGGAGACAAGTTTCCACCAAGAGCCCTCCTCGGCAGTCGTCATCTTCTATTGCTCCGGCTTAAGTGTCCACTCCCTCAACAGATTGCAAAGGCCATGGACCCGGTGGATTTGTCTAGCCTTCAGGCCATCCCAGACCTGGCTTAATGACTTATGCAGCAGCAGCAATCCCTGGATACCTTATCGGCTACCGTGAAATGCCTGGTGACTCGTTTGGACTCCACCTCTGCACATGGGGCCGAGTCCCCTCTTCCGACGATTCCAGTAGCTTCAACTCCTGTGACCCAGTTGCCAGCTCCATCTCAATTCTCCGGAGAGTCCAGTGTCGAGGCTTCCTGAACCAATGATTCATAAGATTCTCCTTGCTGGAACAGCAGTTCCCCACGGATCAAATTAAGACCTCCTTTATCATCTCCTTGTTAGATAGTAAGGCCCTAGTCTGGGCATCCCTCTTTGGGAGAGATGACATTCCATTCTCAGAGACTTGCCCCGTTTCATGCAGATCTTCCGCCAGGTTTTTTATGAGACCAGTCCTTGGTACATGGTGACATCCGAACTGCTCCAGCTTCACCAAGGGACACACCCACTGGCTGATTTCACGGTGGAGTTCCTCACCCTAGCATCGTAATTGGGTTGGCGTGAGGACAGCCTATGCGGGATTTTCTTCAAGGGTCTGGCTCCCCGCATTAAGGACAAAATGGCTGCTCGGGATTTACCAGACGAACTTGAAGGCCTCATCGATCTGGCTGGATGCATCGACCAGCGGTTACAGCAATGGGACATAGAATTCAAGCCGGCCCGCCGTCCGGTCTCCCTGACTCCATCCTTTACACATCCTATGGTTACACCTCCTATACCAGTGAGTTCATCCGAGCATGGGGAGGAGCCCATTCAACTCAGCCGAACTCGTTTGACCGCAGCAGAGAAACAGCGTTGACGAACCTTGGGATTGTGTCTCTACTACAGTGGTAAGGGGCATTTGTTGGCTCAATGGCCTGAATGTCCGGGAAATTCTCGGGCCTAGGTGTCCTCGGGGGGCTGACCTTAGGCTGCATCTATCCTGCTCCCCAATGCACGGTTCCGGTCACACTCCAGTTCTCCTGTGAATCATTCATGACTTTGGCCCTCATTGACTCCGGGTCTGGCGGGAACTTTATTCTAGCGGAATTGGTACGCCAACTGCAACTTCCAGTGCTCCACCGCAGTTGATCGGTTCTCCAAGATGGCTCACTTTATTCCATTACCCAAGCTGCCGTCGGCCCTAGAACTGGTACGTCTGTTTACCCTACATGTGTTCCGATTATATGGCCTTCCATGACATATCACCTCGGATCGGGGCTCTCAATTTACGGCTAAATACTGGAGGGTGCTATGTAAAAGGTTTGGTGTACAGCTGGATTTCACCACAGCCTTCCATCCCCAAGGGAATGGACAAGCGGAACAGGTCAATGGAGGTCTGAAGACCTTCATCTGCTCCTTCGTAAACTGTCACAGGAAGATTGGTCTTCACTTCTAGCATGGGCCGAGTTCTCACATAATTCTCATGTGCATGCCGCCACGAGGAACTCTTGTTTTCAAATTGTGTATGACAAGTTCCCAAGACCTCCTCTACTGCTGCCGCTCACAGTTACTTTCCCAGCAGCCCAACTCTCTGCTGAACAGTTGCATGACATCTGGGAGTCGAACAATTCCAAATTGTTGCGCGCCGCAAACTTGGCCAAACTCATGGCTGATAAACACCACCGGCCTGCCCCATTGTTCAACATAGCGGACAGAGTCTGGCTCACGACTCGCCACATCAGGCTACAGGTTCCGTCCATGAGACTCGCCCCCAGATACATTGGGCCCTTCTCCATCAGCGAACGTTTGGGACCGGACACCTACCACCTACGGCTTCCTACAAATCTCCGGATACATAATTCCTTCCATGTATCTCTATTGAAGCCCTTCATCCTCTCTCACTTTCATGCTGCTCCACCCGAACTGCCTGACATTGAGTCCGATGAAGACCCAATCTACCAGGTTCGCAAGATTCTTGATGTCCGTCGGCACCATAGATGCTGGGAATATCTAATTGCCTGGGAAGGCTTCGGGGCTGAATAAAATTCATGGGAGCCATCCTCCAACATTCTCAACAAATCCTTACTGCAGCACGTTCACCAAGCACACATTGGTAAGCCGGGCCCTTCTCAGAGGGGGCGAAAAAGAGGGGGTACTGTTGCGGCCCGTGGTTCTCTAACCTCCACCGCTGCTGCCGCCGGTTGCCGCAGCCCTGCCCGATGCGCCCGGATCCATGGCAGGCCTCCTGCAGCCTGCCGCATGGCCACCGACGCCGTCCTTCTCCCTTCAGCGGGGTTCTCCCTAGGCACATGCGCATGTGGGAGGCCCCGCTCCTTAAAGGGACAAGTGCGGGAAATCAGATCCGGGCCCGGAAGAGGACATCAGCAGACAGCAGTATTTAAACCCCACTTAGGCAGTAGAGAATTGCCTTTGCAACAGTTCCTCTGTTGCTTTCAGGCTGTGCCTACTCCAGTGCTCCTCTCTGGTTAGTGCCTTCCTTCTGTGGTTCCAACTCCCAGCGCTGGTCTTCGCTTCCTGCCGCAGCTCCTCTTCTGGATCTCCTGGCTTGACCTTGGCTTGTCGCTTCATCTATACCTGGCAGCTGTCCGTCCTGACCCTGGACGGTATCTTCGCTTCGTCTGTTCGATTCCTGCTTCAGATCTTCTGCCTGGACTTCAAAGCTGTCTCCTGTGAAGGTTCATTCCAATTCGGCCGGGTGGACGCTCTGAGTAACCACTCCTCGGGGGTCCCCTGCATTCATAAATCACCCGCTCCTCGGGGGCTTGTTCGGCCAGACCATCAGAACCAGTCCTTTGAGTCCTCTTCTTCATCTACACCACCTCCCGGAGATGAGTTCCCACCGAGAGCCCTCTTCGGCAGTCGTCATCTTCTCTCGCTCCGGCTCAGGGGTCCACTCCCTCAAAAAAGGGAGGGGAAGGAAAGTTCCCTCCGAGGCCACGGAGGGAAGGGGTAAGCCATCGGGGCTCCCCTAGGGCTCGGCGCGCGCAAGGTACACAAGTGTGCACCCCCCTTGCGCACGCCGACCCTGGATTTTATAACATGCGCATGGCAGCGCGCGCATGTTATAAAACCGGGTGTACATTTATGCACACCGGGTAGGGTGCAGAAGTGTACCCCGCACGCGCAGGTTACAAAATCTGCCCCTTAGTGAACAAACTAACCTATGACCCTACACAAATAGATGCAAACATGGATGTAAATCTTAGTCTAGATTTGGCATTTTCCTTTAAAAGCAAAATTGATCACATAATCGCAAATTTAGACAAAACTCCTAAACATGAAATTAAAATGAATATAAAAGAAATTTCACCATGGACAGACTTTATTGAAGCAACAATAGAGGAAGTTACAAAATTTATACAAAAACTGAATCCAGCCCAACATCCTGCCGATGTAATTCCAATACTAACTCTTAAACAGATGACTCAAATAATTGTTCCAACCATTATTACCATTATTAATTTATCTCTGAAGGAAGGAATTCTGCCTGTAGAATTTAAAAAAGCAATTATAAAACCAATATTAAAAAAGAAAAACTTGGATAATAAAACTTTGAATAATTATAGACCAATTTCAAATCTCCCATTCCTGGCAAAACTAATTGAAAAAATAGTTTTGCTTCAGCTAAATGAACATCTGGAAGATAATAGGGATATGCATTCGTTTTGACTGGATGTGCAATCCGCAACGTATAGGTCCCTATTCGTTGCATTCATGGGGGTCCCGAAATGTATGGCGGACCCCCACGATGGCGCCATCCATTGCTCCTACCATGTGACAGAGGCCGACCAATGGCACCAGTAGCCCCTGTGACATAGTAAGGGCAAAGGCAATCGGTGCCATTTTGAATACCGGCAGCCGACGGCCCGAGTGCAGGAGATCGCTGGACCACCAGGGACCACCAGGGACTTTTGGCAAGTTTTGAGGGGGTCAGGAGGATGGGGGGTTGTAGTTAATTAAATTTAAAGGGTTGGGATGGGGTTTTTGTCAACCTTAACGGGAAACGAATGCCATATGTAACTAATGGACGAATCGGGGTCCCCCGTGAATGGATGCAATGGATTTGGGTCCTGACAAATACGAATCCCGAATCGTACGAATCCGTCCCTGCTGCACATCCCTAGAAGATAATAATATACTTTATCACACTCAATTTGGTTTTAGAAAAAATTTAAATACAGAATCTTTACTTTTTTCGTTACACGATTCTATTCTAAAAGACTTTGACACTGGAAATAAATATTTGCTTTTGCTTCTCGACTTGTCTGCCACGTTTGACACTGTGGACCATGCAATTATGAAAAATAGATTAAATGAAATTGGTGTCAAAGGGAAACCACTAAAATGGCTAACTTCATTTTTAACAGATAGGACTTACCAAGTCAAAATTAATAATGTATTATCTGAGATATCAGTCTTAACACTGGGGTGCCACAAGGCTCTGCATTATCGGCAACTCTGTTTAACATCTAGATGACCCCACTTTGCCAGGACTGGGATTAAAATATTACCTGTATGCGGATGACATACAGACTCTAATACCTTTAAAGATGGCGCCGGCCATCCAGTGCTCCTACCATGTGACAGGGGCTGGCCAATGGCACGGATACCCTGTCACATGGTAAGGGCAAAGGGCCATCGGCGCCATCTTTATGAGTGGCAGCCGACGGCCCGAGAACAGGAGATCGCTCCCGGGACCACCACTAGACCACCAGGAAATTTAAAAATGTTTTGGGGGGATCAGGAGGGTGGGAGAAGCTAAGGGGTCATCTTTAAAGGGTCGGGTGGGTTTTTTTTTAATTGGGCCATCGGCGCCATTTTTGAGTGGCAGCCAAAATGGTGCCGATGGCCCGAGAGCGGGAGATCGGTCCCCGCGCCCCCACTGGACCACCAGGTACTCCTAAAAAGTTTGGGGGGGGGGGCTTCAGGGGGGTGGGGGAAGGTAAGGGGTCAATTTTAAAGGGTCTGGCCTCACTAAAAAAAATTAATGATGTGAATCGGAACCGATTCCAATTCACATCTCGAGCAATCAGATTTTTTTCTCCCTCCAGCCGAACCCGATCATTAAGACGATTGGGCACACGATTCACATCTCTAGTGAGGATCAATATTACGGATGTTTATGTGTATGAATGAAGTTTTTCAAAATGAAATTGTAACTTTGTAATTACTCTTAATAAGGTGCGAATGAAGAAATTGATCACTATGGGATAGATTTTTAAAAAGTACGCCCATGCGTACTTTTGTTCGCGCACCAGGTGCAAACAAGAGTAAAGAGCCGGATTTTAATAGATATGCATGTAGCCGCGCGTATCCTTTAAAATCCGGGGTCGACGCACGCAAGGCTGTGCAAAATCGGCAGCCTGCGCGTGCCGAGCCACAAAGCCTGCCTCCGTTCCCTCCGAGGCCGCTCCAAAATTGGAGCGGCCTCGGAGGGAACTTTCCTTCCACCCCCCCCCGCACCTTCCCCTCCCTTCTCCTACCTAACCCACCCACCCAGCCCTATATAAACCCCCATATTCTGCCATATTCTATGGTTCTATGGTTCTAAAATGTAGGAAAAAATTGCATAGATAAGAAAATGTTTTATAATGTTTTCACAAAGGCTGATCTTCCATGCCAGCAGTCCACTAGCTCTTCATGAACTATTCCTTGCTGAGTCATTTCAGGTGATTTTCTTGGAATCTAACAAAGCATATTCATTGATATATCTTGGCAGGTTGCCCATCCCTCCCTGCCCCCCCCCCCCCCCCCCCAAAAAAAAACAGATTGCATCCCATGAAAGTGTTCCATAGATGTATTTGAGAGAAATGTAAATGGAGTAGGGTTGAGACTGAGTATGGGCAAGCTATTTTGGCTTCTTGCCATTTGATTATGCTGACAACTCTGAGCTGAAAAGTGTAGCTGTATTACTTTTCATAAGAAAATCATATGGGTATTTAAATGTTTTTGCTTTAATATTCTTTCTGTTTTACCCCTTGTAATCCCTGCAGCTAATCAAAATGGGAGAAACAGAAAAGGCAAATCACACCAAGGTGACAGAATTCATCATTCTGGGATTCTCTGACCTTCCTGAGATGCAGCTCCTCCTTTTTCTTGTGTTTCTAATTATTTATCTGATGTCCATGATGGGGAACCTTCTTATTATTTCTACAGTATGCTCTGAACCTCGTTTGCACACTCCCATGTTCTTCTTTCTCATCAACTTGTCCTTCCTAGAAATGTGTTATGTGACTGTCACAGTGCCTAAATTGTTAGCGATGCTCCTAACACAATATAAGATCATCTCTTTCACACAGTGTATAACCCAGATGCATCTCTTCCTGTCCTGCACAGATACAGAGTTCTACCTTCTCACCGCCATGGCTTATGATCGCTATGTTGCCATCTGCAATCCCTTGCGTTACACTGTCATCATGAACAGGAAAGTCTGCCTAATTCTTGTTCTTGCTTCCTGGATAACTTCATTTCTAAATCCAGTTCCCCACACTTTTCTTTTCTCACAATCATCTTTCTGTAGCTCCAATGAAATTAACCATTTCTTCTGTGACCTGACAGCACTGATGGCCCTGTCATGTTCAGGGACTTCTGTCATTGAAATGATAACCTATTTTCAAGGTCCAATATTGGCTTTTATTCCTTTCATGTTAACACTTACATCGTATGTGTACATTATTTCTGCCATCCTGAAAATCCGCTCTGCTAAGGGTAGACAAAAGGCCTTCTCCACCTGCTCCTCCCACCTCACAGTCATCATTTTATTTTATGGAACCTCTTTTGGTGTGTACATGAGACCCCAATCTGCCTCCTCCATGGATGTTAACAAACTGCTTACTGTAGTGTATATAACTGCAATTCCACTGCTCAATCCTTTGATTTACAGCCTCAGAAACAAGGAGCTGAAAGGAGCCCTCTGGAAAGCAAGCAGAAGAGTGGAGAATTATTTTTCTCAAGAATTAATAAAACTCTTCACACAGAATTTGGTGGCAAAATCTCAACAATGAGTGGAAAATATGTGGAGAGACCGATGGGAGATCAGCTCATGAGTTCAACAGTCATTGTATATCCAAAGAACTAGAAGTAATAGTACCTGTGCAAGTATGGTGCTCTTTGTAATAAATGATCATATGTTGCAGTGTGCTTTCATTGCTTCATTGTGGAACTCTTCCTATCTGTAGCATTGTTCCAAACTGGTGCACATATTTGTTTATAATTATATTTATTTAGTTTATATTCCATCTTTTAGCTACTTCAAAGTGGATTTCATTCAGTATAGCTAAGATGGTTTAGATTTTTATATCTTTATCTCTGTGTATTGTATATGTGTGTGTAACAGCTCCTCAATTCCCTGAGACCAGATTATTCTCTTAAACCATTCCCAGTAGGGAAGAAATGCCATTATTGACAGTGCTCTGTTTGCAACTCAGGAAATCCTTGCACTTAAGTCAGAATTATTTCTTGAAAATCATATGTTAAGTTGAAAGAACTTAAATCGAAACCAATGTTCCTATAGGAAAAAATGTTATACATGGGGGTAGATTTTCAAAGAAGCGCGTGGGCTTACATGTGTGTGCGCTACCTGGAGCGCACGCATGGTTACCCAATTTTATAACTTGTGTGCGCAGGTGTGAACATGTTATAAAATCAGTGGTCGGCGCGTGCAAGAGGGTGCACATTAGTGCATCTTGTGTGCACCGAAGCCCGCGGCCTTCCCCCGTTCCTGTTACAATTTGGCTGGAATTATGGGCTCTTGGTTGCAATAAGAGATGGCTCCTCCCACAAGGCGGAGCCCTGTGGGGACTTGTTGCGATAGGCTGGCTCTCAGTAGACAGACACAGACACAGAGAATAAGAGAGTCTTTATTGTACTGCAAGTGAAGAGTGAAACCCGAGGAGCGGGTGAAGAACCTCAGCCCAGAGGAGGAGGGTCCCAGTTGATGTGTTCCATCTGTACTCTGTAGCATGGGTAGCGCGGAGATGGTTTCTCACCAGGTTTAGGAAGGATCCAGTAGTGGTCTGCAGAGCGGGTACGCTGTGAATATGCACTGTAGATTGTGAGAGATATCAGAGACAGGATGGAAAGCAGGAGTCTCACTCAGAGCTGAAGGCAGTAGGCTGTGTAGGGTGCCCTGAGGGGCAGTGCCTGTCTAAGTCTCCAAGTATCCAGAGTCCTTGTCCTCGCTCCTTCCAAGTTTCAAGAATCCTTGTCTCGTCCCATCCTAGTTCCAAGTTCCAAGTATCCTTATCTCGTCTCATCCGAGTTCTGATTTCCAAGTCCTTGTCTGAAGCCTTTCCAAGTTCCATGTCTTTGTGTTAGCCTTTCCAAGTTCCAAGTCCTCATCTGAGTTTTCCAAGTTCCAAGTCCTCGTCTGAGACCTTCCAAGTTCCAAGAGTCCTCGTCTGAATAACCGGTATACTCTCCTCAGTCTACGTCTGGTTTCCTTTCACGTCAGAGCCTCTTGCATCCAGTATGGCGCCGATCGCCATTGCCCTCACTTTGTCACAGGGAGCGACCGTCGCTCCCTGTGACATAGTGAGAGCAAAGGCGATCGGCGCCATTTTGAAACCAGTCCAGCACCGGCACTGGCACTGGCACCGAGGGTATGATTGAAGGGATGGCTCCCGGACCCCCCGCTAGACCACCAGGTACATGTAAAAGGTTTTTGGGGGGGTCGGGAGGGTGGGAGAAGCAAAGGGGTAATTTGTAAAGGGTCAGGGTGGGTTTTTTTTTATTGGGACATCGGCGACATTTTTATCAGTGGTAGCCAAAATGGCGCCGATGGCCCGAGAGCGGGAGATCGCGCCGGCCCCCCCCCCCACTGGACCACCAGGTAATTTAACATTTTGGGGGGGTTCAGCAGGGTGGGGGAGGGTAAACGATTGGTTTTAAAGGGTCGGGGTGGGTTTAGGGGTTGTTTTGGTGTGCCGGTTTTCCCGCCCTCCGCCCAAATAATTCCCGTACTCGATTTAACGATTTTTCACGATAAATCGAGGGAATTCCTATTGTATCGAGTCCCTTACTGATTAATGACGATTTTAAAATTATCGGACGATAATTTATATAGTTAAAAAACGATTCACATCCCTACTAAAGAGCATCATCACTCTTTGCAGGTAAAAAGGGAAGAGTATAACCCTCCTGAAGAAGAGGCTCAGTCTATGGAGATAGAAGGCAGCTCCTCAGAAGAAATGATTTTAAGGGAAGATCCTGTTCATGATGCCAGTTCTCACCAATCAGATACTTTGTTGTAGTGACTCTCCCACTTTGGTGGCTGAGTAAAAAATAGTAAATAATAGATTTCAGATGTTAATAAGAGAGTCACTATCAGATGTTATCAAAGTACTAATTGAGAGAGGAAAAATGTGATTGCTTTTCTCCTAATGGGTCTTCTTGCAAAAAATAAGGGACAGAACCCACCCATGCAGTCTCTCAGGGGTAGAGAAGGAAGACAGAGTCTTGATGGAAATGACTTAGATGGAATGCAGTTATATGTAAATAACTTAAAGTATTAACTTTTACTTATTACACTTTAGCAATTCTAGATAATACAAGTATGCAATAGTAATAACATTATCAGGATCAACTTTTAACAATTTTCTTGTTATATTTCAGTAGATATCTACACATTAAAAAACCTTAAAATGAAAAGAACAAGTTCATTACCCCCAAAAGAGTACTTATTAGATAAGTGGCCACTTTTCTCTTTTAAAAACTACTTCACTCTCTTTATGTCTCTTTTGTATACTGTAACTCTGTAAGTATTCCCTTTCTCTCCTTTATAATATTTAAATCAATTTAGGTAGATTCAATGGTCTCAGTCTCTTTTCCTGTTATTCCCTGTGTAAAGGTTAGTGATATCTCAGTTTTTTCCTAGTCTAGCTAGACTGTGTTGGTTCTGGGATGGATACACTTAGCTCTTGTGAAGGAGTAAGGCTTCAACCCCGGCCCCGAAGACCATCATAGGAAAAGGGGAGAATCTGTCAAGCCTGGGCAGATTCAGACAGCACCAGTTTAAGAAAGAACGCAAGGGAATCCTGGGGCGAAGGTAGGGGGAGGTCCCTGTGGGGGAGGAACCAGCTAACTGGATAGGTCCTTTTCAGGAAAGAGAGAAACCTTGGAACGTCCAATGGCAAGGAAGGGGCCCGTCCCACCTTGAGGAATCTAGTGGAGAGCCAGAGCTGCCTGACCAGAGTGGGGAAGAGCTGCAAGGGGAACTGGAAGATAAAGAGAAGGAGATGAAGTTCATTCTGGCAGGAGAGAGCCAGGAGGAGGAAGGCACAAGCCACCCTTTGAAAGAGGAAGTTAGTGATGAGGCTATGGAAACGGAGTGAGCCAAAGGAGTATAAAGTGGGAGAGAAAAGAAACTGCATTCAGGTAGAGCACACGCTGAAGTGGAAACAAAACTACGGAAGGTTGTGGGGGAGCTGAACCTAATCAAAGAATTAGTTTGTGTGTATAGTCAAGCTCTGCCACAGGTGGGAGGTGTTTAAACATGTTCAGGTCAGGAGTGGTTACAACTGAAAAAAACAAAATACTGTTTCATTCCTTGTAGAGGAGAACTGTGATTAACTATAGTTTTCGTTGCTTTGAAAACCTGTGTGCTGAAGAATGCTGCAATGGTTTCATCCCTATGGAGGAGATCTGGGTTTAATCATAAGGTTTTTTTTTTCTTTTTCAAATCCTGGCACTGAGGAGGGTTTCCACCTAAAGGGACCCTTGTTGCACACCCTATAAAGAAAGTCCTGGGATGGGCGGGGTTTGCAAACCCTTAGAGACTGGCAGCCAAGAGGTTACAACAGGACAGTGCCCCATCCAGCCAGAAGAGAGCTCTGGTGGAGGTAGGGCTACCAGAAAGTAAACCCCAAAAGAAAAGTTACCCCATTGGCAGGAAGGGAGACACCCTCCCAAGTGATTCGAGGAGAAAGACTGGGAACTCTCTGACTTAGCTGGACTGCGTGTGGATAAAGTTTTATTTTACTAACGCTTGCAGTGGGCCCCCACCCAGCCAAGAGGGTCAAGGACACAGGGGAAAAAAGGCGGTGTTGTGTTTTTAATTTGTTGCCCAGGGGGGGTTTAGCCTCACCGAGAGGCCCATGGAGTTTACATACATTTCCATTCAAGTTTTTTGCCAAAGTGAGCCCCGGAGTCCTGTAGAGAGGAATAAGAGATGGAAGACCCATCTGTGTTAGGGCGGGCCGGGAGTGTCAGATGACGGCGGACCTTCATAACTCTGCAGTCAATCTTCATCCCCTCCACAAATGCTTGATAATGTAGCTGGTTAAATTGCTATTAGGGATCACAGCTTGTGCCACAGGAGGGACACTGTCATTGGATCCAATTGGGGAGTGAAGTCTCCTTGCTTGACTTTGTGCCTAAACTTTAAATAACAGAAATAGTGTATTCCTTATTACACTGCCACCGACAGTCTCTTCCGCAAGTGTACTATTTTGAGTTCCCTCAAACTGTTGTCCAGGAGTCTTGTTGGACTGAGCTAGCTTAGGGGTACATTTTAAAAGACAGCGCGCGCGTGTACTTTTGTTCGCGCATCAGGCGCGAACAAAAGTACACTGGATTTTATAAGATACGCACGTAGCCGCGCGTATCTTATAAAATCTGGGGTCAGCGCGTGCAAGGGGGTGCACATTTGTGCAACTTGCGCGCGCCGAGCCCGGCGCGCGCTGCCTGTTCCCTCCAAGGCCGCTCCAAAATCGGAGAGGCCTCGGAGGGAACTTTCCTTCCACCCCCGCACCTTCCCCTCCCTTCCCCTACCTAAACCCCCCCCCCCCCCCGGCCCTATCTAGGACCCCCCCCCTACCTTTATCTGAAAAGTTACTACTGCCTCCGGGCAGTAGTAACTTACGTGCGCCGGCGCAGCAGGCCCCGACACAGGCCGCTGTGTCGGGGCACTCGGCCACACCCCGGACCGCCCACACACCCCCGAACACACCCGCGATCCAAAACTGCGCCCCCTGGCCATGCCCCCAACCTCCCCTTTTTGCAAGCCCCGGGACTTACGCGCGTCCCGTGGCTTGTGCGCGCCATCGAGCCTATGCAAAATAGGCTCGGCGTGTGCAGGGGTTTTTTAAAAGGGCTACGCGCGTACCTTATGCGTGTAACCCTTTTAAAATCCAGCCCTTAGTGAATGAAATAAAAAAATAATTAAATTTCCCTCTCACTATCTATGCACAGAGAAATTGCTTCAATGGTTTCTTCCATGTGTTACAAATTACACACTCTCTCTCTTTGTACTCGCATACTTATTTAAGGTCAAGGGGGGGGGGGGGGTCAACTTTAGCAATTACATGCGGCGATGCATCGCAGTCTTCCCCAGTTCCCTCCCACTCTGCTCCAATTAAGGAGCGGACTGAAAGGGAACTTCCCAACCCCTAGTCTAACCTCCTTTCCCCTTCCCCTATCCGGCCCTCCCCTGTCCCTATCCTAACCACCCCAGATTTTGTGGTTTTACCTTTTGCTCCTGCCTCGGAGCAGGAGCAAGTTGCACGCGCCGGCACCTCTAGCCCCGCCCTGCCCCCAACCGCCCTGTCCCGCTCCCAGACTGCCCCTCCTCCAGACCACCCCTTTTTTAAGCCCTGGGACTTACACGCGTCCCGGGGTTTACGTGCGTGGCCAGGCTGTTTGAAAATTAGGCTGGAACGCGTAAGGCCTGGCCATGCATATAAATCCTGGGTTTTTACGTGTGCCGGGGTTTGAAAATCTACCCCTTAGTGTTTGAGTTCTTGCCAGGTACTTGTAGCCTGGATTGGCCATTGTTGGAAACAGGATGCTGGGCTTGATGGACCCTTGGTCTGGCCCAGTAAGGCAATTTCCTATGTTATGGAGGCTGGGCCCCAATGCCTGGGCCTCAGGCTAGGTTAAGGCCCAGGCCCAGAGCCCATACCTCGCATCAACTCCCGTGTCTTTCTAATCTTTTTGTGATGTTTTCCACTGGGGATACACTGAAGTTAATTAACTTTGGTGCATTCACCCCAGCAGACACTGCAAATTTGATATATGGCAATTGTACGGCAATATCAAAGTATGTGTATAATTCCAAAACTCTGCACCAGCCCTGCTCGAGAGAAAGCCTCTTCAATCCCCTCAAGTGCCAACTCTTCTCCTTCAACTTTAGCATTACCCCTTTCCGCTTCTCACACTGAATGTAGACATCTTCCTTGGTAGGCTGTAATGCCCCTCCAATAGGCACTAACTTCCTCTTAAGGCATCACTTCCATTCCCCCCCCCCCCCCCAAATAACAAAATAAACTTGCCCACACAATCCTCCAGACACACATCTTACCATAATAGAGAGATAATTCCTCTTACCTGTAGCTTTACCTCTGATGAATGATGCTGATAGTAGTGCTTCATTCATGTAAGGCCCTTACATCCCTCCTAACTTTGACGTTCCAGCTTCTTCTGAATGTTAAGAGGGGTGGGATGGAGGTATCATTTGCTGTTGAGTGAGCAATCCTTTTTGGGAAAGATTACTGCTTATTTGAGGCCTGCCTATGCAGGGAGAGTGGCGATGACATCTGTGGGAGTTGCCTGTTTGGGGGGGAGGGGGGGGGGGTAACTATGTTTGATGGAATGGCCATGTGGGATGGTTGATGGTGCTCGAAAGGGTTGGGGAAGAGGAACTTCCCCATGCCAATTTACCTAAAATAAAAGAGCTGATCCGTGTGGGGGATTTGGGGCTGCAGCTAATGTGAATTTATAAGTGGTAGTTTGTACTTGCTTACATTGGTTTGAAGTCAGTGGATACCTTTTACCTGTTCACTTTACGTCAATTTTCAGAAAGGAAAGTACCAGTGTGCATTCACTTTGAAAATCATCCCACCACCAAACTAACAGCATACAAGTACACCTGTGAATGTGAGTGCATAGGGTTATTTTCTGGGGGGGGGGGGGGGGGGGAATACATGCATACTTTTGGAAATGCAAAGTATGTGTATAATTCCAAACTCTGCACCAGCCCTGCTCGAGAGAAAGCCTCTTCAAACTGTGGATAAAAGTATGCACATGCGTGCCCTATAAACATACTTTTACCAATTTTGTGAAAGCCAATTTCCATGGATGGAAAACTGTGTTATCCAGGGAAATTAAATTGATAATTATTTCTTAAACATTTTTAGTGTCAATATTCACAACAGCACTGAGGCTGCAGTATTGAGGGCAAATTTTACTGTGCCTTTCATACATTTTTAATAACTTGGGCAGAAAAATCTTTCAGAGGTGCACAGTAACACTTTTTTTCCACAAGTTTTATTGCATAAGTCCCAAAGGGCTTGAATTTTAAAAGAATTTACACCCTTAACATTTGGTTTTAGATGTGTAAAAGCACTTTCCCCTTGTAAGTGGGCTTATGAAAAATGCTGCAATATTTGCCATTGAATTGTACATAGGACTTACCTGCATAAGTGCACATTACTTGGCTAAATGGCTTTTGAAAATTGCTACAGTAATAGTTATATTTACACATGTAAATCCTTTTGAAAATTACTCCAAAATGTGTATTTTTTTATTCCTTTGGCTGTCATGTTACATACTGTAAATGAACACAAAAGTTTTCAGGGTTCTGTACATGTTACACATTTGACGTCTGGAAATTCTTCAAAGGCTTTGTCTCAAGGCTCCAGTAGATCTCTATAAATGCTGCTGCCTGATCAAAAACCTTTTGATTCTTTATCACAAAAGTAAGCCGAAGAAAAGTGAGTATACCTTTCTGTATCTATATCATAAACTGGAGTTATGCAGATATATAATAATATAGCTACATGTCTTAGTTATCTATGATATTTTATTAATTGAAAATGAAGTTCTGATACTCTTGAGCCTAAATGTCTTGAATACCGGAGCTAAAATCCATTGCATCCCAAACATAAATCTCCAGTTGGTTACAATTCTTGCTTTTATTTTGGATTACTTGAAACACAGAGTCTTTTTCAACAGAAAAAAAAAACTATTGCAAAAATTGTTTTTTGCAAAAATGCTTTGAAAATCTATTTAGTTCCTTTTATGTATTGGTTATGAGGGATGGGGGCATACTGTGTTTTGTGTTTGTATGTTTTATGTTTGTATGTTTTATTGTAAATGTGATTGAAATATGTCCTTGACTCTTGTACGATATTAGAGACTGATTTCTTTTGTTTTTGTTTATTTACATTTTTAATTAAATTTTTATTAAAATAAATTTAATTAAATTTTTATTAAAATAAAATATGAAATATTTTGATTATTAGTTGTTGTGAATCATATAACGTTACTTTGATTTGGATACCTTGCTTATTGCATTCTCCCCCATATTGTGCCTCTGGCTCATTGTAGTACATTGGCTATATTTTTTTAACTCAACCAGTCTGTGCCTCTAATAACCAACTATAACTGGGTAAAACCAATATATTTTCTTGCTCAGCTCTCCTAACACTGAAGATCATTGTGAAGTCAGCAAGAGTAAAATTGGTTCTATAATAGCTCATGTACATTTCTGAAGTTGTATTGTAATAGTTTCATAGGCTAAGACTTTGGATGGGAAATAATTGCTCTAACTGTTATTATTATCACCATTATCTTTGAAGCACAAATAAGCATAGCTGGGTTTTCAGAAGGCTGCAGCAGTTGTAAAATCAGTGGTAAAAGATAGGATATGTATTCTGCAGTTTGGTGATGCTTTGGAAGTTTCTGTTATCAATTCTAATTGTTGTATCACCTACAAATCTGATGTGTTTTCAGTCTTACCATAACTGAAAAAAGGGAAAACACTGTTTTTGATTTTGTAGTGGTTTCCATTTCCATCACTTTATCAAACTGTTTCATTAGCATCAAAACTGAAAAGGTTAGGGAGTTACTGGGTGAGATACTTTTGCTTTATTAATACTATGGCACTCCTAATCAGAGGTATGCAAATCTAATGCAGGAGAACTTCACAGCAGTCTAGCTTTCAAGATAGCTGCACAAATACTTATGCATACATATGGCATAAGAAAAGTTTAATTTGCTTATTTGATTACCTTGAAATCCAATTTGGTTAACAACTTTTGAAGACTAGATTTGTACATCCCCTGTTTGCATGAATTGCTTTACATTATAAAGTAGCAGCTAGCACCCATTCTGTTTGGGTAGTGTACCTGGTTTAAAAAAAAAACAAAAAACAAAGCCTCTACTCCTGAAGGGTTAGATCTGCTTATAGGCAGGGAAATAATTCTTGAATTAATTGATGAAACTGTTTATGAATGTGCTGTATCTATTTCTATAATATGTAATTCTGCTTTCAGGAAAGATCTCTTATGTAATGAGAAAAACAGCTGATTTCTGCTTCCAGTACAATTTTATTTTAAATTAAATATGTATCAGTTACTATATCTTCCAAAGATTTATTTTAAAATCTAAACAGCATCAAATATAAAAATACTCAGAAGGAACACATTTAGATAGTACATTTACTTGTCATTCTTGCTCAGCTCTCCTAACATCAAAGACATTTGTGAAGTCACCTATGGCTCCATAATAGCTCAGGTACATTTCTGAAGTAGTATTGTAATAGTTTCACATGCCAAGGCTTTGGATGGGAAAGGATTGCTATTACTGTTATTATTATCACTATTATCTTTGAAGTACAAGTAAGCATTGAGCAAATCCTTTGATATATTTAGATTTTCAGTTTTTAAAATAGGATACCTAAATGGGTTTTTATAAGGCTGCAGTGGGTTGTAAAATTTGTGGTAAAAGATAGGATATGTATCCTGCAGTTTGGTAATGCTTTGGAAACATCGTTATCTACTCTAATTATTGCATCATCTGAAACTCTAATGTGTTTCAGTCTTACCATAACTGTGAAAAAATGGAAAATATTGTTTTTGATTTTGTAGTGGTTTCCATCACTTTATCAAACAATGATAGGGAGGATCAACTTGGTGGGGGTGTGGCACTTTATGTCCGGGAGGGGATAGAATCCAACAGGATAAAGATCATACAAGAGACTAAATGCTCAGTAGAATCTATATGGGTAGGAATCCCATGTGTGTTGGGTAAGAGTATAGTGATAGGAGTATACTACCGTCCATCTGGACAAAATGGTCAGATAGATGATGACTTGCTAAGAGAAATCAGGGAAGCAAACCAATTTGGCAGTGCAATAATAATGGGAGATTTCAATTACCCCAATACTGACTGGGTAAATGTAACATCAGTACTTGCTAGAGACATAAAGTTCCTGGATGTAATAAATGATTGCTTCATGGAGCAATTGGTTCAGGAACCAATAAGAGAGGGATCTATTTTAGATTTAATTCTTAGTGGAAAGCAAGATTTGGTCAGAGAAGTAACGGTGGTGGGGCCACTTGGCAAAAGTGATCATAACATGATCAAATTTAAACTAATAACTGGAAGGGGGACAATAAGTAAATCTGCAGCTCTAACACTAAAATTTAAAAAGGGAAACTTTGATAAAATGAGAAAAATAGTTAGAAAAAAACTGAAAAGGTGCAGCTGCAAAGGTTAAAAGTGTTCAACAGTCATGGACATTGTTTAAAAATGCAATCCTAGAGGCACAGTCCATATGTATTCTGCACATTAAGAAAGGTGGAAGGAAGGAAAAACGATTACCGTCACGGTTAAAAGGTGAGGTGAAAGAGGCTATTTTAGCCAAAAAAACATCCTTCAAAAACTGGAAGAAGGATCCATCTGAAGAAAATAGGATAAAACATAAGCATTGTCAAGCTAAGTGTAAAACATTGATAAGACAGGCGAAGAGAGAATTTGAAATGAAATTGGCCAGAGAGGCAAAAACTCATAATAAAAACTTTTTTAAATATATCCAAAGCAAGAAACCTGTGAGGGAGTCGGTTGGACCATTAGATGACAGAGGGGTTAAAGGGGCTCTTAGGGAAGATAAGGCGATTGCAGAAAGACTAAATGAATTCTTTGCCTCCGTGTTTACAAATGAGGATGTTGGGGAGATACCAGTTCCGGAGATGGTTTTCAGGGGTGATGAGTCAGACGAACTGAACGAAATCACTGTGAACCTGGAAGATGTAGTAGGCCAGATTGACAAACTAAAGAGTAGCAAATCACCTGGACCGGATGGTATGCATCCTAGGCAGGGCCGGCGGAACCACTAGGCGAGCTAGGCCCAGTGCCTAGGGTGCCGAGACTTAGGGGGCGCCGTGGCAGGCAGCAGAATTTTGAAAGGGCAAAAAGTACCCTTTCAAAATTCTGCCAGCCTTCGACTCGCCTAGATGGAGACCAAGCGTTGAGATTTAGGGGGCGCCGTGGCAGGCAGCCAGCTCCCGACTCGCCCTGCCGCCCCGCCAGTGTCACCCTCCCGACACCCCCCTAGTGGTCCAGCGGAGGTTCCGGGAGCGATCTGCCGCTCCCGGGGCCTCCGCTGCCACTAAGCAAAATGGTGCCGGTGACCTTTAGCCCCTACCACGGCGCCCCTTAAGTCTTGGCGGCTGGTCTCCGGCTGCACCGATCTTCCTTTCTTCGGCCACGTGATCAGCTAGACCGGCTGCGCCGATCTTCTTTCTGTGTGTGTGTGTATGTGATGTATATGTAAGAAAGGAATGGAGCTTCTGTGTGTCTGTGTATGTGAGAAAGGAATCTGCCAGTTTAAAAAAATGAAGTGTGATAACACATATACCTCAACTTTTGTGCTGATTTTGTTGAAAAGTTGGATGAAAGATGAAATTACTAAATTTTAAGAATCCCTCTGCTGGAAAATAAAATTTAACAAAGTGGGTAGAGACAAATATTAAAGTAAAAAAAATAAAAATTAAAGTATTTAAAATGTTCATCTCAGCAAAATCACAAATTTAAGATACTGATGCCAGGTGGGTTTTTTTTTTTTTAAGCATAATTTAAGCATGAAGACTAGAATAGTTCCAATCTGAAAGTTTTGCTTTTTTTTTTTAAGCCTTTAGAAAATGTATATTTTTAAATGACTAAGACTGGAGTCTTCCATTTAAAAGGGAAGCTGACTAAGGATGTCTTTCTGTTCCATATCTCCCACATGAATAATCATACGACTGATAGTTTGAAGAAACACACTTACTTTATTGCCTGAAAGCATAAAACAAGAGAAGGTGTAGGTGGCTGGCGCTTGGGAGGACAGAACCTGAAGGAAGGGTGTCATTTTGCCTTCTGATAGGAATGTGGTTTTCTTATTTAATGGTTGGGAGCATCACTTTCACTTTTAGTAAAAGTGAAAAATGCTGTAAGTCTGAAAGCAAGGTGCTTCTATGAGTGTAATGTGTATGTGAGACAGGGAGAGTGCTTCTGTATGTGTGTGGTGTATATGTGAGTCAAGGAGGGTGCTTGTGTGTGTCAGTGTGGGTGTACGAGAGAGATGGAGCATGTTTTTGGCTGGCTTGTGGCTGTGAGAGAGGGCATGTGTGTGATTGAGCCTGTTTGTAAGTGAGATAGAACGTGTGTGATTGAGAGCTTGTGTGTAAGTGAAATAGAGAGAGCATGTGTGTGATTGAAAGCCTGTGTGTTAGTAAGAGAGAGCGAGAGCATTGTGTGATTGAGAGAGACTGGCCAGAGAGGTGACTGGTATGTGTGTGTGTGTGTGTGTGAGAGAGAGAGACTGGTTGGGGAGATGAGTGATGTGTGAGAGACAGAAACTGGTCCTGAGGGTGTGACTTGTGTGTGTGTGTGTGAGAGAGAGAGAGAAGAGACTGGTTGTGGTCCCTAAAGAAGAGGACTGTGAGGACAGCTTCAGCAGCTACTGCTGCTTCTGGTATGGCCTGCAAGGGAAAGGAGTAGGAGAACTGCTGGAGAGGGTAAGTAAAGGTGGCTTTTTAAGTTCATTTTTCTTGATTGACTACCATTTTAATTATTGGGTAGTATGTGATGTGTCTGCTGTTTGAAATATTTTATTGGTGTTTGGTAAAGCTTTCAAAATTTGCATTAATCTTTAATTATTGGATATTCTATTCATCAGCTGTTTTGAAATTATCTTATTTGTATGGTTTTATAATTATGATTAATGATTTATATATCTTTATATTATTGATTTGTTTCACAAGGAATGGTGAAATTTTTGTTTTTCCATTGTTACACTGTATAGAGTCTGGCGTGATGCGTTTTACAGTTCAGTTTGTCTGCACATTTCTGTTTATACTTTATGTGGCTTTATTCTGTATTTGATGAGAGGTCTGTCTCTGCTCTGTATGTGTGACCATGATGAGAGATTCTGCTTGCATATAGTGTCTGTATAGGGATCATTAGCAATCGGGTTTGTTTTGTTTCCTTAGTAGGTGGTGTATTGGTATTCTAGGACCCAGTGTAATATTTACCCTTGCTTTTTCAAAGCTAGGGTTATTGTTGTTTGAGTCGTTGCTGTTATTACTGTTATGTTACGATGGGATTGCAGTATAGATTTTGAGTGTCTTTTTTGTGGGGTTTTGTGTTCACAATGTGCCTGGCAGTGGAAGGTGTTTGTGCTGCTGTTACTGTGAGGTAACACCAGAATTTGAAAATATCTTTTAGTATGATGAGCTGTAAGGGAAACATCCAAGCTCCATTGTTTAGGGGAATTTCAGTGGATGCACAGAGTTACAAAACTGGAGGTGCAGGATTTGTATTGACATTCTGTTCCTTCCTATATATTCCTGACTTCACTCTCATAGCCATATAGAATTAGTTGAATGAGGCTATCAAATAATTTTATAGTATGAAACTGGCCAGCTTTTTAAAATTACCCAGAAGAGCCTTTGGACTTTTTTATTAACACTCTTTTTTAATAACCAATTTGAAAGCACAATCCATGCTATAGAGGTGGGTGTGATGAAGAAATGTCATTTTGGCTTCCCCCCCCCCAAATTCTTCTGTCTAGCGACACCACTGATTTTCTGTGACCTTAAGCATTAGTACAAGAAGGATTAAGGGGTTGATGCTGGAGAGGCACACAAATGCATTGGCCCCTGAGTGCCGGAGACCCTTGGTGCTCCACTGGGTGCGAGTCATATGGGGCCGCAAGCGGTGGCAAAGAGGAGTGGAGATTTGGCGGGCCACGAGCAGTGCCCAACCTGCTTGTGACCGGAAACCACACAGTCAACGGACGTGATCGAGAATGAGGTAGGAATCGGGGCCAAGACCGGGGGGGTGGCGGCGCAACGGGGGGGGGGGCGCAAGGGAGAAGGCTCGCCTAGGGCGCCAAATCCCCTTGCACCGGCCCTGATCCTAGGGTTCTGAAGGAACTCAAAAATGAAATTTCTGATCTATTAGTTAAAATTTGTAACCTATCATTAAAATCATCCATTGTACCTGAAGACTGGAGGATGGCCAATGTAACCCCAATATTTAAAAGAGGATCCAGGGGCGATCCAGGTAACTATAGACTAGTGAGCCTGACTTCAGTGCCGGGAAAAATAGTGGAAACTATTCTCAAGAACAAAATTGTAAAGCATATAGAACAGAGCTTTCCAAACTTTTCATGTTGGTGACACACTTTTTAGACAAACATAATTTCGGGACACAGTAATTCAGTCTACTAGCAAACCAGAGGTTAAAGGTTAAACGAACAAAATGTATTTCGACAATTTATGTATGTTTCCTTAAATATATACATAATAAAATGTTTCACGACACAACCTATCTTGTGAAAATCTTTCATTTATATTAAAAATATATAATATTCCAAGATTAATGTTATTGTTATAATTTATGAGTAACAATAATAAAACAAAGTTATTGTGTTATTCAATTTACCTCTTTAATGAGATATATGAGCTTGATGGGATGAACACAGATTTGAATATTTGGTGTTAATAAGAAAGTCCAAAGGGTCTTCTGCGTAATTTTAAAAAGCTGGCCAGTTTCACACTATAAAATTATTTGATAGTCTCATTCAACTAATTCTATATGGCTATAAGAGTGAAGACTGGAATTTATAGGAAGGGACAGAATGTCAATATAAATCCTGCACCTCCAGTTCTGTAACTCTGTGCATCCACTGAAATTCCCCCAAACAATGGAGCTTGAATGTTTCCCTTACAGCTCATCATACTAAAAGATGTTTTCAAATTCTGGTGTCACCTCACAGTAACAGCAGCACAAACACCTTCCACTGCCAGGCACATTGTGAACGAAAATAAAACCTCGCAAAAAAAAAAGACACTCAAAATCTATACTGCAATCCCATCATAACATAACAGTAATAACACCAAGGACTCTAACAACAATAACCCTACCTGTGAAAAAGCAAGGGTAAATATTATACTGGGTCCTAGAATACCAATACACCACCTACTGAGGAAACAAAACAAACCCGATTGCTATAGATCCCTATGCTAGCGAATTTCTCATCATGGTCACACACACAGAGCAGAGACAGACCCTCACCAAATACAGAATACAAAATAAAGGAGCACAATTAGACAAAAACTGAAATGGAAACCCCAAGAAGCCAGACTCTGTGTATTAATAATGGAAAAACAGAACCATCATTCCTCATAAAACAAATAAAATCAAGAAACATAAAGCATCAGTTATAATAGTAAAACCATACTAATAAAAGAATATTTTAAAACTACTGATAAATAGAATTTCTATTCATTAAAATCATATACATTTTTTACAATTTCCTAAACACCAATAAAATATTTCAAAACAGCACATATATCAAATAACACCCAATAATTAAAACTAATAAGGATTTTAAAAAGCCCCTGCTGTCCATACGTGGGAGCTCTTGATTTCCAGTCACCCTGATATTGTCGAGGATTAGGAGGTTATCCTCTCTCTCTCACACATACTCACATTTCCATTCTCTCTCACACATATACTGTCACATACATACACATTCATGCTCTTATACCCACCATAACCTCTCGCTCTCACAGACACTGACACACTGTCAAGCTCTAAGACACTCTCTCTCCCTCCACACACACACCCCCACACAAACTCTTACTCCCCTGGATTTTCTCATACATACTCTGTCTGGCTCCCTCACATACACACAAACACACACACCCAGGCAAGCTCCCAGTCATTCTCACACACTGAAACTGACCCCCAGGCAGGCTTCCATTCAATTTCACACCACTCCCTCAGGCATGCACACATTCATTCTCACACACACAGACCCCCAGGCAGGCACCAATTCATTCTCACACACACATACACCACACACAGGCCGGCACCTATTCTCACACATACAAACCCCAGGAAGACACCCATACATTCTCATACACAGACACACCCTCAGGCAGGCACCCATAAAGGCAAACCCCCTCTCTTTCTTTTGCCAGCAACCTCGGAGCCTCTCTCATTCCTCTGCTGCCACTGCTGCCGCATGGCTATTGGGGAGGCGCTGATCGCTGCTATTGGCACTGAAGCCCATTCTGCTGCCTCCTCTGTGCAGGACCCGTGGGTTTCCACTTCCTCCATGTTGATCTCGTACATTGTGAAATCAGCATAGAGAAAGTGCTATTCTTGCACATTACCAAAGATTACATGTGCCAATCAGTAAAAAGTAATTTATTTCTTTTTTTTTACCTTTGCTGTCTGATCTTAGTTTTCTAATCGGTTGGTCACAGGCTTTTTTGTTCCGCCTCCCCTTTCTTATTTTTTTGCCAATTCCTTTCATATTGTCTTTTTTTCTATTTCTTTTCTCTCCATCTATCTTCTTCCCTCAAACATTCAGTCAGGTTCTCATTCTCATATGCTTTCTCTCTCTCACACACTCACAGGCTCTCTCTCATACAATCATTCATACAGTCTCTCTCTTGCACATGCTGTCTGACTCTCACACACCCAGGCTCTCTCTCACACCCACATGTTGTCTTGCTCAAGCACAGGCTCTCACTGTCACATGCTCTCTCTCATAAAATCATTCATACACAGTCTCTCTCTTGCACATGCTGTCTGACTCTCACACACCCAGGCTCTCTCTCACTCCCACATGCTGTCTTGCTCAAGCACAGACTCTCACTGTCACATGCTCTCTCTCATACAATCATTCATACACACAGGCTCTCACTGTCACATGCTGTCTCTCTCACACATACACAGGCTCTCTCACATGCTGTCTCTGCAAACATTCAGGTCCTCACTCCCACACACAATCTCTCAACTCACCTCATACACACACACAATCTCTCAACTCAGCTCACAGACGCACACAATCGCTCAACTCAGCTCACAGACGCACACAATCGCTCAACTCACCTCATTCACGCACACAATCTCTCAACTCAGCTCACAGACGCACACAATCGCTCAACTCAGCTCACAGACGCACTCTACGGGCCCTCAGCCGCTCTCTTACCTCTGGGCCTCCTCTTCACGGGTCGCTGCAGGATGGGCTCTGCAGCGGCCCTGATCTTCTCGGGCCGATCGCGGCGGCAACCCTGCTACCGGGCCTCCTCCTCCTCTTCTCTCCCCGCTGCCACAATGCTGCTGCTCCTCTTCTGGACGCGGCTGACGCTCCTCCCCCTTTCTGCCCGTGCAGCTCCGGCAACATTTTTCTTCCGGGGCCGCATGGGCAGGAAGGAGGAGGAGCACCTGCACGTCTCGACGTGACCTTTTTCTTCTTCGGGCCGTGGTGAGGTGAGCTCCACCACGGCCTTGCCGATCAGCGATATTTTACTGCTCAGCCGCCAGTGGGATGAGCTCCACCGGCGGCTGCATTGGCTCCCACTTGCCGGTGTGTCACGTGCACCGGCTTGCGCGACACACCGGCACACCTCAGGCGACACACCAAAGTGTCGCGACACACACTTTGGAAAGCTCTGATATAGAAAGACATGATTTAATGGAACATAGTCAACATGGATTTACCTAAGGGAAGTCTTGCCTAACAAATCTGCTTCATTTTTTTGAAGAGGTTAATAAACATGTGGATAAAGGTGAACCGATAGATGTAGTGTATTTGGATTTTCAGAAGGCATTTGACAAAGTCCCTCATGAGAGGCTTCTATGAAAACTAAAAAGTCATGGGATAGGAGGCAATGTCCTTTGGTGGATTACAAGCTGGTTAAAAGACAGGAAACAGATAGTAGGATTAAATGGTCAATTTTCTCAGTGGAAAAGGGTAAACAGTGGAGTGCCTCAGGAATCTGTACTTGGACCGGTGCTTTTCAATATATTTATAAATGATCTGGAAAGGAATACGACAAGTGAGGTTATCAAATTTGCAGATGATACAAAATTATTCAGAGTAGTTAAATCACAAGCAGACTGTGATACATTGCAGGAGGACCTTGCAAGACTTGAAGATTGGGCATCCAGATGGCAGATGAAATTTAATGTGGACAAGTGCAAGGTGTTGCATATAGGGAAAAATAACCGTTGCTATAGTTACATGATGTTAGGTTCCATATTAGGAGCTACCACCCAGGAAAAAGATCTAGGCATCATAGTGGATAATACTTTAAAATCGTCAGCTCAGTGTGATGCAGCAGTCAAAAAAGCAAATAGCATGTTAGGAATTATTAGAAGGGAATGGTTAATAGAACGGAAAATGTCATAATGCCTCTATATCGCTCCATGGTGAGACCACACCTTGAATACTGTGTACAATTCTGGTCACTGCATCTCAAAAAAGATATAGTTGCGTGGAGAAGATACAGAGAAGGGCAATCAAAATGATAAAGGGGATGGAACAGCTTCCCTATGAGGAAAGGCTGACGAGATTAGGGCTGTTCAGCTTGGAGAAGAGACGGCTGAGGGGGAATATGATAGAGGTCTTTAAGATCATGAGAGGTCTTGAATGAGTAGATGTGACTCGGTTATTTTCACTTTCGAATAATAGAAGGACTAGGGGGCATTCCATGAAGTTAGCAAGTAGCACATTTAAGACTAATCGGAGAAAATTCTTTTTCACTCAATGCACAATAAAGCTCTGGAATTTGTTGCCAGAGGATGTGGTTAGGGTAGTTAGTGTAATTGGGTTCAAAAAAGGTTTGGATAAGTTCTTGGAGGAGAAGTCCATTAATGGCTATTAATCAATTTTACTTAGGGAATAGCCACTGCTATTAATTGCATCAGTAGCATGGGATCTTCTTAGTGTTTGGGTAATTGCCAGGTTCTTGTGGCCTGGTTTTGGCCTCTGTTGGAAACAGGATGCTGGGCTTGTTGGACCCTTGGTCTGACCCAGCATGGTAATTTCTTATGTTCTTATGTTTCATTAGCATGAAGACTGAAAAGTTTTGGGAGTTACAGAGTGAGAAACTTTTGCTCTATTAATACTATGGCACTCCTAATCAGAAGCATGCAAATCTAATGCATGAGAGCTTCACAGCAGTCTAGTTTTCAAGATATCTGCACAAATATTTATGCATATGAATGGCATAAGAAAAGTTCAATTTGCATATTTCATTACCTTCAAATCTATACTGGGTAATAGGGATGTGAATCGTGTGATCGATCGTCTTAACGATCGATTTTGGCTGAGGGGGGGGGGGGGGGGAATCTGTTCGTCATGGTTTTTTTGGTTAAAAAATCGTTTTATTGGGGGAGGGGGCAGGGCGGGAAAACCGGCACACCAAAACGACCCTGATACCCACCCCGACCCTTTAGGACAAATCCCCCGCCCTCCCGAACCCCCCCTAAAATGTTTTAAATTACCTGGGGTCCAGTGGGGAAGGGGGGGGGGGGGCTCGGTGCGATCTCCCTCTCTCGGGCCACGGCTGCGTTAATAGAAATGGCACCGGTGGCCCTTTGTCCTTAGCATATGACAGGGCAAAGGTAGCACCGGCACCATTTTGGTTCCTGGCACCCGATGTCACGAGTGCAGGAGATCGCTCCCGGACCCCCGCTGGACCCCCAGGGACTTTTGGCCAAAATTGCGCCAGCGCTACCTTTGCCCTCACTATATCATACGAGCCCCCAAGCTGGCCAAAAGTCCCTGGGGGTCCAGCGGGGGTCTGGGAGCGATCTCCTGCACTTGTGATGTCGGGAGACAGGAACCAAAATGGCGCCGGCGCTACCTTTGCCCTCTCATATGGTAAGGGCAAAGGGCCACTGGCGCCATTTCTATTGACACAGCCGTGGCCCGAGAGCGGGAGATCAAGCCGGGACCCCCCCACTGGACCCCAGGTAATTTAAAACATTTTGGGGGGGTTTGGGAGGGTGGGGGATTTGTTTTAAAGAGTCGGGGTGGGTTTTAGGGTTGTTTTGGTGTGCCAGTTTTCCCACCCTCCCCTCTCCCCCGATTTACGATTTTTGACGATAAATCGGGGGAATTGCTATTGTATCGCGGCTCTAACGATTTTTGACGATTTAAAATATATCTGACGATTTTTTAAATCGTCAAAAAACGATTCACATCCCTACTGGGTAACAGCCTTTGAAGATTGGATTACATTATAAAATAGCAGCTAAAACTCATTCTCTTTGGGTAGTATACCTGGGTATCTGCCCAGGAATACCTGGGTATCTGAAAAGGAAAAAGCTTTGTTTGTTTCTTATAAAAAAAAAAGAACAAAAGAAGGGTAATAGCCTAGAATTGTGTGTACCTAAGATTGAAAAGAGCATCATTTATTCACCTTGAAAAAGTGTTAGAGTAATGTGATTGATTAGAGTAGGTGCCAACATTTGTTAAGCAGAAAGCAGTGAGCCTTCAAGTTAACTAAATGAAGTGCAAATCACCAAAGAGATTGTTTTGTACTATCTTACATTAGAAGCACAAGATATTTTGCAGGGGAAGAGCTCAGTTAACCACAATCAAGTGGGAGCACTCATCGGAGGGGATCATCTTTCTGGTGGCAGAAGAGAATCAGTAAGCGAAAATTTAGAGCTTAAAATTTTTGGGAAAGGTAAACTATTGGGGTATGTTCTTTAGTGTGCATGCGTGAGATTCTTATAAAATGAAAGCGAAAAGGTAGGAAAACCTTTAAAAGTGAATTTGTAAAACCCGCACGTGGGCATCCATGTGTGCGTGTCAACGCTGAATGTGGTAAAATCCGGTATTCACACATAGATGCACTCTGTTCCTAAACCACCCACACTCCTTCAAACAACCCACGTAAGAGACTTAGGAGCCATCCTAGACAATCGTCTTAACCTCAAAACATTCATTAACCAAACCACCAAAGATTGCTTCTACAAATTACATATCCTGAAAAGAATAAAACCGCTGTTTCACACTCAGGACTTCAGAACAATCTTGCAAGCAATAATCTTTTCCAAACTAGATTATTGCAACTCATTACTATTAGGCCTCCCAGCTTCTTACACCAAACCTTTACAAATGGTTCAGAACTCTGCAGCCAGAGTCCTTACAAATTCCAGGAAAATTGACCACATTTCACCTATTCTCAAAAACCTTCATTGGCTTCCGATCCACTATAGAATCATGTACAAAACCATTAACATCATTTACAAAACTATCAACCAACACACGCAACTCGACCTACAAATACCACTTAAAAAATTCACCTCCGCCAGGCCTATCAGGGAACACTACAAAGAGTCACTCCAAATTCCAAAGGCCAAAACCTACCAACATAAATCCTTGAGTCTCAGAGCCTTCTCATCAGCAGGTCCAGCTCTCTGGAACTCGATCCCACCTGATTTGAGACAAGAGCCATGCTCTTTAACATTTAGGAAAAGACTAAAAACTTGGCTTTTCAAAAAAGCATTTCCAAGCCTTGAATAAAACCTCCTCTCACTAGCACTAACTCGTATGCAATAATGGAATGTAAACACGAATCAACCAACCTCAAACCCTCTCTCACTAATTCCTGCTGAATATTTATCATACTATTACCATTCACAACTGTGTCATATTTATTCATTTGATTACCTATGTACCGTTTTATAGTCTTATTTTTTCACTTGCTATTCTAATGTATCAATAGGCTGAAATGTAAATATTGTGCTGTTCAATTTCTCCCCTTCCATCCCAAGTTTATTTTCCTTGTTTTTTGTAACTTTCCCTCTCCCTTTTTCTGATTCACTGTATTTAAAGTTCAAGGTTCTTATTGAAAATATTGTTTTTTACGTTACGTTATGCTTTACACTCCTTGTTATTTGTAAACCGGGTTGATGTGATGCCTATCATGAAACTCGGTATAACAAAAACAATAAATAAATAAATAAATAAATATATCAGCGCACGCATGTGTGTGCAAATGCCAACTCTCATGCGTAAGGGGGTAAATTTTATAGCAATCGAGCCTTTCCCCAGCTCCTATAAAGGAGCGGCCTTGGAGGGAACTTCCTTGACCCCCTACTCTATCTGCCTTTTCCCTTATCCACACTGACGCCCTAAAACCTCCCTGCCCAACATTTTTTTTGTTTACATACTTACCTGCTCTTCAGAGTAGTAAGTAGATGCACAAGCTGGCTGGCTGCTGGCACGCACTTCAGCAGGACAGCATGGCCAGACCCCGGCCATGCGCGTATCTCCTGATTTTTAAGCGTGCCGGGTTTTGGAAATCCGGCCTTTAGAGTTTATGGTGATTTGACATAGGAAAATGTGGGAGGGAGGTTCTGGATGCCAAATTTAGGTTCTTAGGTAGAAAGCTGACATCTAGAATCTCCAGGATAGCATTCTCTGAAATGCTCCCTGTTCCACGCGCAGGTCCCCAGAGGCAGGCAGAGCTCTGCAGTCTCAATACATGGATGAGGCGATGATGCAAGGAAGAGGGATTCAGTTTTGTAAGGAACTGGGGAACATTTGAGGAAGGGGGAGTCATTCACAAAGGGATGGGCTCCACCCTAACCAGGGTGGAACTAGGTTGCTGGCGCTAACCTTTAAAAAAGAGATAGAAAAGCTTTTAAACTAGAACAAAGGGGAAAGCTGACAGTTGCTCAGCAGTGTATGGTTCGCAGGGAGGTATCTTCGAGGGATACTAATGAAGCATTAGATTTAGGGCATCCCAACAGAGAGGTTCCAATAATAAGAAAAGTAGTCCAAGTGCCTATAATTAAAAACTCACCTGAGCTAAAATATTCCAATTTATCCCTGTCAACTGAAAAGCAGAATGTTAATACAAACAAAAAACACACTTTGAAATGTTTGCATGCTAATGCCAGAATCTAAAAAGTAAGATGGGAGAGTTAGAATGTATAGCAGTGAATGATGACATAGACTTAATTGGCATCTCAGAGACATGCTGGAAGGAGGATAATGAATGGGATAGTGCAATAACAAAGTACAAATTATTTCTCAAAGATAGAGAAGAACAACTTGGTGGGGAGGTGAATGGGTGGGAGAATGTTACTTTATGTCTGGGATGGCATATAGTCCAATAGGTTAAAGATCCTGCAAGAGAGTATCACGTAAATTTTAAATGAGCTATACCTGTAAATTTTGGGGTTTACACACGTGTCTGGGCCTTGTACTCGCCTCGCGAATTTTACAGCAGCCCATGCCATGCATGTAAACTAGGGGTGTGCATTCGGTCTCTACGTATTGGCAAGCCGCAACGGATGTTGCCATATTTGTTGTATTCGTGGAGAAGTGAAACGTATCGTGATTTCCCACGAATACATAAATCTTTGCCGAATTATTCGGCTGCCTAAATAAATCAATTTAAACAACCCCCCCCCCCCCCAAGACTTACCAAAACTCCCTGGTGGTCCAGCGGGGGGTCCGGGAGCCATCCCCTGCACTCTCACACTCTCGGTGTCGGATTCATCATGGCGCCGATAGCCTTTGACCTACTATGTCACAGGGGCTACCGGTGCCATTGGTCAGCCCCTGTCACATGGTCATTGGCACCATCTTGTGCTCCTACCATGTGACAGGGGCTGACCAATGGCACCGGTAGCGCCTGTGACATAATATGGGCAAAGCTATCGGCGCCATTTTGATTACTGGCAGCCAATGGCCCGAGGACAGGAGATCGCTCCGGGACCCCCGTTGGACCCCCAGGGACTTTTGGCAAGCTTGGGGGGGGGCCTCCTGACCCCCACAATACTTGCCAAAAGTACAGCGGGGGTCCAGGAGCGACCTCCTGCACTCCAGCCATCGGATGCCAGTACTCAAAATGGCGCCGATCGCCTTTGCCCTCACTATGTCACAGGGACCAAACTACCAAGCCTACCGGAGGCAGCATCTGGACGGGGGGGAGAGAGTCAGACCTGGACAGCACAGAGTTTACATCTGATCCAGAGGAGCATTAAGTACCAGAACAAAAATTTGGGGATAGTTAGGTTAGGTTTAGGGGGCAAGAAGGAGAGGGGAAGAGGGAGGAAGGTTAGGTAGTGGGGTAGGGAATTGGAGTGGACTGGGAAGGCCCGATTGCTTTAACATGCGTATTTTGTGAAAATTCCCCCTTTACTTTCTGGCATGTCCTGATGTTACATTTACCCAGTCGATATTGGGGTAATTGAAATCTCCTATTATTACTGCACTACCAATTTGGTAAGCTTCCCTAATTTCTCTTAGCATTTCATCATCTGTCTCATCATTTTGACTAGGTGGATAGTAATATATCCTATTGATATACTCTTCCCCAACACACAAGGGATTTCTACCCAAAAAGGTTCAATAGTGCATTTAGAGGTAAATTTTAAAAGGGGCGTGTGGGCGTCCATGTGCGTGCGGTTCCCGGGCGCGCACAAGGATGCACTAATTTTATAACAAGCAAGCATCGCCGCACGCATGTTATAAAATTGGCTACCCACATGCCCATGCATGCAGCTGCTGATTAGAGGATTTTATTGTATTGATTTTTTGCAACATTGTTAAAAAATACTGTCTTGGAAGCGCTGTCATGATCTATTCCACACATTAAAGAAAGTTGGAAGGATAGCCAAACGCTTGCTGGTATAGTTAAAAGATGAGGTGAAAAAGGCTATTTTAGACAAATGATCTTCCTTCAAAAATTGGAAGAAAGATCCATCTGAAGAAAATAGGAAAAAATATAAGCACTGGCTTAAATCACACGCAGATTGTGATAAAATGTAGGAGGACCTTGTGAGACTGGAAGATTGGGCATCCAAATGGCAGATGAAATTTAATGTGGATAAGTGCAAGGTGAACCATATTGGGAAAAATAACCCTTGCTATAGTAACACAATGTTAGGTTCCATATTTAAAATTAACTAAACTAGTTTACAAATCTAATAGCACAATAGATGTGTTGTGCTCATAAATCTCTAGTTCTGAAAATTGGACACATTGTGATGAAATATTACAGATCATTTATGAGCTGAATAAAGTAAATGGATTAATTACTATAAAGACATTTTGTATGTATTCAGATAGATTTCTTTAATTTTCTTTCTATTTTCCTCCTGGTCCTTATCTTTCCAACAGCGGATCAAAATGGGAGACTTAGAAAAGACGAATCACACCAAAGTGTCAGAATTCATCATTCTGGGGTTCTCTGACATTTCAGAGATGCAGCTTCTCTTTTTTTTTGTATTTTTGATTGTTTATTTGATGTCCATACTGGGGAACCTTCTCATTATATCTACTGTGTGCTCGGAACCTCATTTGCGTAACCCCATGTTCTTCTTCCTCATCAATTTGTCTGTCCTAGAAATCTGCTATGTGACTGTCACAGTCCCTAAAATGTTATCAGTGCTCATTACACAGCATAAGATCATCACTTTCATACAATGTATGACCCAGATGTACCTTTTCCTGTCTTGCACATGTGTAGAGTTTTACCTTCTCACCGCCATGGCCTTTGATCGCTATGTTGCTATCTGCAATCCTTTACGTTACACTATTATCATGAATAGGAAAGTCTGCATAGTTCTAGCCATTGTTTCATGGATGACTGGATTTCTAGATCCAATTCCTCATATTATTTTTGCTACACAATTATCTTTTTGTAGATCCAATCAAATTAACCATTTCTTTTGTGACCTCACAGTACTGATGAGCCTGTCATGCTCCGGGACCTCTATCATTGAAACTATTAACTATATTGAAGGTCCATTTTTGGCTTTCACCCCTTTTTTCTTGATAATTACATCTTATGTGTACATTATTTCTGCTATCCTGAAAATCTGCTCTGCAAAGGGAAGATATAAGGCCTTCTCCACCTGTTCCTCCCACCTCACGGTCATTATTTTATTCTATGGGACCTCTGCAGGTGTGTACATGAAACCCAAGTCTTCCTACTTCAATGATCTCAACAAACTGCTTACTGTGGTGTATATGACAGCAATTCCACTGTTAAATCCCCTGATCTACAGCCTGAGAAATAAGGAATTGAAAGGAGCTCTCTGGAAAGCAACTGTAAGAATAAAGACCTATTTTTCCTCCAAAGTTTTACAATTACAGCACAAAGTATTTGTGGTTGCATTTCACCAGTGAAGAAGATGGAAACATGTGGAAAATCATCTTTCAGATTATGCTAAAAGTCTGTTTATATTTATTATTAATCTCTAGATGTGGAATCAGTGATATATCTAATATGTAATATGTATTACATATTATGTAATATGGCATTGCCAATCAGTTATAAGTTATATGTAAACCGATACGATGTGCAAACGGCTGTTGGTATATAAAATTCTCTAAATAAATAAATATCTGCGAGAACAGTAATCTTATTGAAGAAAGACCACAACTTCAAAAGGATATAATTTGATTTGAGTCAGTCTAAGGGTAGCTATTAAAATGGTCAGTGGTCTTCATCATAAACTATATGGGGACAAACATAAAGATCTAAAGGTAACGAGAGAGGATAAGCACAGAGTATCTCTGAGGAATTGGAAGGGACAATAAAGCTGAGAAGGAGAGTTGGATGGGCAGACTGGATGGGCCATATTGTTATCATCAGTTCACATGCTCTTTGTTTCTATGTTAAAGAACAGGGGTTTGAGTACCAGTGCTATGTCTGACCCTGTCACATATACAGTACCACTCTACTCCATGGTATTTCTTCTGAAATACTCAGAGACATAAATGAAATCATAGGGATATACATGATTTTATTTGGAAAGCGATTCAGAAGTGAAATAAAATGAAAACTAACATTTTCATTTTGGTTTGTTTATTCAGTTTTTTGCTTTATTTAATGTTTTTTTTTTCTGTTCAGTTTGTTTTGGTAGCCAAAACTAGAGGTGTGCAGATTTGTAAATACGTTACTACTAAATTAACTGCAACCCCCCACCCTCCTGACCCCCCCCAAGACTCACCAAAACTCCCTGGTGGTCCAGCGGTGGGGTCCGGGAACTCACTCAGACCCTCGGTGCTAGTTTCATAATGGCGCCGATAACCTTTGTCACAGGGGCTACAGTGCCATTGGTCAGCCCCTGTCACATGGCCATCGGCGCCATCTTGTGCTCCTACCATGTGACAGGGGCTGACCAATGGCACCGGTAGCCCCTGTGACATAGTATGGGCAAAGGCTATCGGCGCCATTTTGAGTCCTGGCCTGGCGTCGGACGGCAGGTCGCTCCGGGACCCCCGTTGGACCCACAGGGACTTTTGGCCAGCTTGGGGGGGCCTCCTGACCCCCACAAGACTTGCCAAAAGTCCAGCGGGTGTCCGGGAGTGACCTCCTTTCACGCTGGCCGCCCGATCCCAATACTCAAAATGTCGCCGATCGCCGCCATTTTGAGACTCAAAATGTCGCCGATCGCCGCCATTTTGAGACTCAAAATCGCCATCCCGCCAATACTCAAAATGGCGCCGATCGCCGTCATAGTGAGGGCAAAGGCGATCGGCGCCATTTTGAGACTCAAAATCGCCGTCCCGCCAATACTCAAAATGTAGTCAAGTTAATTTGAATACAGACTCACTTTTCTTATTCACACATTTTTCACTATTTTTGCACTAAATATGAAATCCTTTTACAGCCTTTTTTTCACAAACAAACATTTTTGTTCACAGCAACCTGATCCTTAGAGTGAACATTGCTGATGCAAATCAAACAACTTCCCTCTCCCTTAGTGTGCTGCACCTGATGTGAACAATGGCACTGGTTGGACAAGGTGGGGATAACTTACCTACTAAATACAGTCCTGGAAGGCACTTTGTAATTGGGGGATAACATTTGCAACAGACACTTAAAAACCACTTTTTCCACTACCTGCAGGGGATAGTCGTCCAGGGAAATCATTTTCCTGATTCACCATGTTACTACTTTTGATGCTGCCTGCCTTTTGCCCTAGGAAAGTGATATGGAACACCTCCCCAATTTCTCTTTGTTGGGTTGCCACTGTAGATGCATGTCCTCCCTCACCTTAAAGTACCTCCAGATCAAGAATGTTTTGGGCAATCGTTTCTCTGCATCCTTGAGGGCTTATGCTGGCACTGGAGTTGAAGTTGAGGATGGATTATGAGGAAAAACCCCAGGGGCATTTCTCATGCTCTCTACCTTTATAGCTGCGCTTTCTGGGGCTGGTCTCAGCTCCGTCAGTATCATATCTCTCCCCCATCATTTCAAGTAAGGCTAAGACTCAACTGAACAGAGCCGGCTTTTGGGATGGGCAAGTTGGGTGGTCACCTGAGGTGCCATAAACTGAGGGCACCATGGGCATTACTGGAATTACCCAGCCCATGGTAACAGAGGAGAGGCCCATTGATGGCATGGTAATTATATGCCTGTGGTGTTCCCATTTCCCAGAGGCTAAATAATGACGGTCAATGAGAAGCCCAGCAGAGGCCATGGTGGATCCCATCCCAACATGACCGAAGAGAGACCTGGTATGGCCATGGTGAATGAGAGATCCAGGGAGTTTCCATCAGTTGGGAGGGTGATGTAATCAGTTGGGGGGAGATAATTTTTACCTAGGGCAATATTTACCTTAAATCCAGCACTGCTACTGACTAAAGCTTTCAAATTTGCTTCAGCCACTTGCTCTTCAATTTCTAATTCGTGAATATCAGAAAAGATTCTTCCTCAGAATCAATTGTTGAACATAGTGATTCTATTGCCTGAGAAGCAGTAACCATGGAGAAGTGCACTGCTAGCTTTCTCTGTTGCATTTCTGCTGCCACTGTCCATGTCCCTGCTCTGCTAATGCTAGCCTTGGGTAGCTCTTTTGACTCTTCCCTCTACTCTGAATTAAGAGGGAGAGTAACAGGCACCTGTGGCATATGCTCTCTAAATTTCTATTTCTTCTGCTGTAAGCTGGCTTCCACTCCTGCCATTCTACTGCTTAAAAAAAATCTCTTTTCAGTTTAGGGGCAGGATTGCCTTTTTCCTCACTGCTGTTGCTACTGCTACTGGGCTTGGGTTAGCTCTGTAGCAAATGCTCTCCATCTGCCATTCCCTGCTAAACCCTTTCCTCACAGTAGCATGATGGAATTTGAAGTGCCTATGTGGGATTTTGATATCACAAAGGAATTTAATTTATGGATATAATACCACTTTAGAAGTATGTGAAAAAATGTCAGTCTCTCTCTCTCTCTCTCTCTCTCTCTCTCTCACACACACACACACACACACACACACACACACACACACACACAGTGTATGTATATGCACTGCTGACTAACTCTTTTACACACATACACAAAAACTAAACACAACCAAGAAAGGCTGGCAAGAATCTTTTTCACTTCAATTTCTCTGCTAACCTAATGCACTGCTGTGTTATGTCTGTCAGACACTTAGAGAGACAGAGAATCAGAGAACAAAATCAATAGCACTGTATCAATCTCTGCTCCACTCATACTGTCCTCTAGTGAACAGAGAAAGCAAGAACTGCAGTAACACTGCCACTTTATTTCTGCCAAGGTGAGTGAGATCTGCAGAGATAATCAGAAATAACCCTTACCAGTGCCAAAAGCCAACTTTTTAAAAACTTTTCTAAACTCTGAGAGAGCTTCTCAAATATAGAGGCAGCTCCACCAACTGCTAGAGATGAAATGGAGTTTATTGCATATACTCAGACCTTTCAGTGTTGCGACCAGAGTGGTGGACCCTTGGTCTGGCCGTGCGGAGAGAAGGATGAAAGGGACGTGAACTCCGCAGAGACGAGAAGGCCGGAGGGCGGCACGGAGTCGGGAGACCTAGCCGAGACGTCACCCTGGAAGCCCGAGGTCCCCCCAGGAAGAGCCCATGAGAACCCGGACCGCTGGGACTTAGGAGGGGTTTCCCGGAGCGGCAGGACAGTAGCGGAAGCAGATCCAAGTTCTAGGCTGGCGGCATACCAGAAGAATACCAGAAGACGGACCAGGGTCAGAAACCAGAAGGCAATCCGAAAATGAGACTGGATCAGGAGCAGAGGCTGGATCAGGAGCGGAGGCTAGAGCAGGAGGCTGGATCAGGAGCGGAGGCTAGAGCAGGAGTGGCAGCTGGATCAGGAGCAGTAGCTGGATCTGGAATGGAAGCTGGAACAAAGCAGGAACAGAAGGAGCAGGAATGGCAACATGTTACTCTCAAGGAGTCAACCTCGCTGCAAGGCAAGGTTCCCTAGTCAGATGCTGGGTTTAAATCCTTGCCGGCGTCTCGTCATCTCCGGGGCCTGGCTGCGATTTCGCGCCAAGGCCCCTTTAAATGGCTCCCCCTCATGCGTGTGCGTGCCTATGAGGGGTGGAGCCAAGATTTGCAGCTCGGCAGCGCCTCCCTCATGGAGACGCCACCGCGGAGAGGCCGAGTAGGCCCAAGAAGATGCCGGAGCCCATCGCTGGTTCCCCGGATGCCACGGAGGTAAGGACCTGGTCGCAAACCCCGCGACCGGGACCATAAGAACATAAGAACATAAGAAAATGCCATACTGGGTCAGACCAAGGGTCCATCAAGCCCAGCATCCTGTTTCCAACAGTGGCCAATCCAGGCCATAAGAACCTGGCAAATACCCAAAAACTAAGTCTATTCCATGTAACCATTGCTAATGGCAGTGGCTATTCTCTAAGTGAACTTAATAGCAGGTAATGGACTTCTCCTCCAAGAACTTATCCAATCCTTTTTTTAAACACAGCTATACTAACTGCACTAACCACATTCTCTGGCAACAAATTCCAGAGTTTAATTGTGCGTTGAGTAAAAAAGAACTTTCTCCGATTAGTTTTAAATGTGCCCCATGCTAACTTCATGGAGTGCCCCCTGGTCTTTCTACTATCCGAAAGAGTAAATAACCGATTCACATCTACCCGTTCTAGACCTCTCATGATTTTAAACACCTCTATCATATCCCCCCTCAGTCGTCTCTTCTCCAAGCTGAAAAGTCCTAACCTCTTTAGTCTTTCCTCATAGGGGAGTTGTTCCATTCCCCTTATCATTTTGGTAGCCCTTCTCTGTACCTTCTCCATCGCAATTATATCTTTTTTGAGATGCGGCGACCAGAATTGTATACAGTATTCAAAGTGCGGTCTCACCATGGAGCGATACAGAGGCATTATGACATTTTCTGTTTTATTCACCATTCCTTTTCTAATAATTCCCAACATTCTGTTTGCTTTTTTGACTGCCACAGCACACTGTACTGATGATTTCAATGTGTTATCCACTATGACACCTAGATCTCTTTCTTGGGTTGTAGCACCTAATATGGAACCCAACATTGTGTAATTATAGCATGGGTTATTTTTCCCTATATGCATCACCTTGCACTTATCCACATTAAATTTCATCTGCCATTTGGATGCCCAATTTTCTAGTCTCACAAGGTGTTCCTGAAATTTATCACAATCTGCTTGTGATTTAACTACTCTGAACAATTTTGTGTCATCTGCAAATTTGATTATCTCACTCGTTGTATTTCTTTCCAGATCATTTATAAATATATTGAACAGTAAGGGTCCCAATACAGATCCCTGAGGCACTCCACTGTCCACTCCCTTCCACTGAGAAAATTGCCCATTTAATCCTACTCTCTGTTTCCTGTCTTTTAGCCAGTTTGCAATCCACGAAAGGACATCGCCACCTATCCCATGACTTTTTACTTTTCCTAGAAGCCTCTCATGAGGAACTTTGTCGAACGCCTTCTGAAAATCCAAGTATACTATATCTACCGGTTCACCTTTATCCACATGTTTATTAACTCCTTCAAAAAAGTGAAACAGATTTGTGAGGCAAGACTTGCCCTGGGTAAAGCCATGCTGACTTTGTTCCATTAAACCATGTCTTTCTATATGTTCTGTGATTTTGATGTTTAGATCACTTTCCACTATTTTTCCTGGCACTGAAGTCAGGCTAACCGGTCTGTAGTTTCCCGGATCGCCCCTGGAGCCCTTTTTAAATATTGGGGTTACATTTGCTATCCTCCAGTCTTCAGGTACAATGGATGATTTTAATGATAAGTTACAAATTTGTACTAATAGGTCTGAAATTTCATTTTTTAGTTCCTTCAGAACTCTGGAGTGTATACCATCCGGTCCAGGTGATTTACTACTCTTCAGTTTGTCAATCAGGCCTACCACATCTTCTAGGTTCACCGTGATTTGATTCAGTCCATCTGAATCATTACCCATGAAAACCTTCTCCATTACGGGTACCTCCCCAACATCCTCTTCAGTAAACACCGAAGCAAAGAAATCATTTAATCTTTCCGCAATGGCCTTATCTTCTCTAAGTGCCCCTTTAACCCCTCGATCATCTAACGATCCAACTGACTCCTTCACAGGCTTTCTGCTTCGGATATATTTAAAAATGTTTTTACTGTGAGTTTTTGCCTCTACAGCCAACTTCTTTTCAAATTCTCTCTTAGCCTGTCTTATCAATGTCTTACATTTAACTTTCCAGTGTTTATGCTTTATCCTATTTTCTTCTGTTGGATCCTTCTTCCAATTTTTGAATGAAGATCTTTTGGCTAAAATAGCTTCTTTCACCTCCCCTTTTAACCATGCCGGTAATCGTTTTGCCTTCTTTCCACCTTTCTTAATGTGTGGAATACATCTGGATTGTGCTTCTAGAATGGTATTTTTTAACAATGACCACGCCTCTTGGACATTTTTTACTTTTGTAGCTGCTCCTTTCAGTTTTTTTCTAACAATTTTTCTCATTTTATCAAAGTTTCCCTTTTGAAAGTTTAGCACGAGAGCCTTGGATTTGCACACTGTTCCTTTTCCAGTCATTAAATCAAATTTGATCATATTATGATCACTATTGTCAAGCGGCCCCACCACCGTTACCTCTCTCACCAAGTCCTGTGCGCCACTGAGAATTAGATCTAAAATTGCTCCCTCTCTCGTAGGTTCCTGAACCAATTGCTCCATAAAGCTATCATTTATTCCATCCAGGAACGTTATCTCTCTAGCATGACCCGATGATACATTTACCCAGTCTATATTGGGGTAATTGAAGTCTCCAATTATTACTGCACTACCAATTTGGTTAGCTTCCCTAATTTCTCTTAGCATTTCACTGTCCATCTCACCATCTTGACCAGGTAGACGGTAGTATACCCCTATCACTGTAGTCTTCCCCGACACACAAGGGATTTCTACCCATAAAGATTCAATTTTGTATTTAGTCTCATGCAGGATGTTTATCCTTTTGGACTCTATGCCATCCCGGATATAAAGCGCCACACCTCCTCCCGAGTGCTCCTCTCTGTCATTGCAATATAATTTGTACCCCGGTATAGCACTGTCCCATTGGTTATCCTCTTTCCACCATGTCTCTGAGATGCCAGTTAAGTCTATGTCATCATTTACTGCTTACATTCTAATTCTCCCATCTTACTTCTTAGACTTCTGGCATTAGCATACAAACATTTCAAAGTTTGTTTTTTGTTTGTATTTTCATTCTGCTTTTTAATTGATAGGGATAAGTTAGAATTTTTTAGCTCAGGTGAGTTTTTAGTTACAGGCACTTGGACTACTTTTCTAATTATTGGAACCTCACTGTCGGGATGCCCTAATTGTAATGCATCATTAGTATCCTTTAAAGATACCTCTCTCCGAACCATGCGCTGCTGAGCGACTGTTGGCTTTCCCCTTTGTTCTAGTTTAAAAGCTGCTCTTCTCAGTGGAAAAACGTCAGTATCACCTGATCGAAATAGCAGCTATAGGCTACTTAAAAAGATACTTCATCATGATTTGTCCTTTATCTGGGTTCCATATTGCCTTGGCTCCCAGGAGACTGTGATGTCATACAGGGAAGAGTTGTTTTCTGTAGTTACCAGTTTTGTTTACTCAGCAGTGCACAGCAATAGTCTTGACTGGGTCATAGATTTGCATAGGAAATATAAACAAATGATATGAAAATTTTCATTTAAATCTGTGGAGTCCCTGCATTTGTTTTGGGGATCCACCAATGAAACAAAATGGGACTCATTTGTTGTATTTTACCCATTCATTTCAAATGAATGAATATATTTTACCCATTCATTTCAAATGAATGAATATAAATCATTTCTATAGGTAAAGCACTGTTTTATACTTTTGAAAATTACCCTCCCTGCTCCTATTTTCAGATGTTTAGAATTTCCATGTCCCTCTTCCCCACATGGGTATATGTCATTTGATAATCTGCTACATTTCTTACTTTTATTTTCCTTTCTTATTATCCCAGCAGACAAAAATATGCAAGAACTAGAAATGACAAATCACACTGAAGTGACAGAATTCATTATTTTGGGATTTTCTGAACTTCCTGAGATGCAGTTCTCCCTTTTTTGTGTATTTTTGATTATTTATCTGATATCCGTGATGGGAAATCTTCTTATTATATCTGTTGTATGTTCTAAATCTTGTCTACTTACTCCTATGTTCTTCTTCCTTATCAACTTGTCCTTCCTAGAAATCTGTTATGTAGCTGTCACACTCCCAAGATTGTTACCAATACTTATAACACAATATAAGATAATCTCTTACACACAATATATAACCCAAACCTTTTCCTGTCCTGAATAGATATAGCGTTTGACCTTCTCACTACTATGGCCTATGATTGCTATGTTGCCATCTGCAATCCCTTGCTTTACACTATTATCATGAATAGGAACATTTGCATTGTTCTAGTTTCTGTTTCATTTATTTATTTATTTATTTGGTGCTTTTCTATACCGGCATTCATGATACAATCATATCGTGTCGGTTTACATGGAACGGGGGTACAATAACCTTAAATATTAACAAAGCGAAGAGAAGCAGAAGTTATAGGGGTGCTGGAACTGGGGGAAGAGGAAGAACAAAGCAAAAGTAACTCAACAGCAAGAAGAGCAATTATTTACATTGTGCTGAATGTACAGTAATGATTGCTATGTTGAATCAGTAGATGCTTGGATTTCTATTTCCAGTTCCACACCTTATTTTCACATCAAAATCATCTTTCTGTAGCTCAAATGAAATTAGCCATTTCTTCTGTGACATCATGTTCAGGGTCCTATCTAATTGACATAGCAAACTAACTATAATGAAGGTTCACTTTTTGGTTTTACCTCTTTCTTGTTAACAATGACATCATATGTGTTCATTATTTCTATCATCCTAAGAAGGAAGATGCAAAACCTTTTCCACCTGCTCCTCTCACCTCTCAGTTGTCATTTTATTTTATGGAACCTCTTTTGATGTGTACATGAGACCCAAGTCTGCCTACTCCATGGATCTTAACAAACTGCTTTCTGTGGTGTACATAACTGCAATTCCACTACTAAACCTCTTGATCTATAGCCTGAGAAACAAAGAATTGAAAGGAACTCTCTGGAAAGCAACCAGAAGAGTGGAGAACTATTTCTCTTTCAAAATTAATAAAATACAAAGAGTAGCTTTGCTGACAGCATCTCAACAACAAAGACAAGATATGTGAAGATGTTACATCTGGCTAACATAGATGGGCAGATATCTTTGAATACTGGACACACTAAGTTTAGCCAGATACATATCATCAGTTGTGTGGCAAAGTGGTGCTGAAAATTTGACTTGTTTGGCTTAAGTTTTGGGCAGGCCTCAACCTGCCCCAGAATGACTTCTTTTTAATCTAGCTAAATGCTGTCACTCTGCTATATTGGGATGACTCCTGATCACTGAAAACCCCTTTTAAGCAGATATGTACAATTTACCCAGAGATGTCCTCTTTTAGCCTTATAAATTCCACCCAAGCTTTTGAATATTGCACTCAAAGTATTTAATTAATTGATAAAAAAAATGTTAATTCATTTTGAATTAGTTGATCTAAGTGTAACTTTCAAAGTTCTGAGGTTCTGAGTTTCTCTTGAAATAATATATCCAAATTGGCTTGTTTTGCAGACATCATGACAGGAATGAACCTCTGTAATTAAATGCCATTCCCTAATCCCTCTGCCTATGAAATGTTTGTTCTTTACTACTGTTAATATTTATTTTAGGCACCAGAAGGCCAAAGAATAAAGCATTTCTTACATTCTTCTATCTTGGGAAAATACTCATAAATTAGGCCTAGGGGTCTTGTAAATTGTGCCTGTACTCTTTGCTTCTCTTTCCAGAAGATAACTGAATTTCAACTGACTTTATAATAATGCTCAGTGAAACCCAATCCCATGGTATCATAATTACACATAGGTGTTCCATAGCTGTGGCTGTGAATCATTCCCAATGCAACTTATTAGAATGTATTGTTACAGTAGTTATAAGTGATTGCATGCTAGGAGAGGCACAGCAATGAAAAGAATTATATATATGACCCAAAAATTACCTTTGAGCCTCAAAAATAAGATATGAAATCATCCATTTAAGGGGTACATTTTCAATAGTGAGGTCCATATTCAAAAGCATTTAGCCAGATAACTTAGACGTTATCCAACTAAATGAAGATTTGGGTCCTTATCTGGCTAAATTATAGCCAGGAAATAAGTTTAGGTGGCAAGAATTTAGGGGGTCATTTTCCAAGGAGTTACTGCGGGTGATAATTCTGCAAATCGCGCTAATGCAAATCTTTAATTTTGTATTCAGGGGCGGAGCATATGTAAAGTAGGAAAGAGTTATCATGTGCCACAGCCAATAGCTACACCTCTTTCATTTGCGTTACAGGTTTATCGAGAGAGAGAGAGAGAGAGAGAGAGAGAGAGAGAGAGAGCACCTTGCTATAGTGCCTCCTCCCTAGACAGGTATTTGTATCCCTATGGGAGGCCCACCTAGTAACTCGAGGTGGGGTTTAGGTATGAGTGTAGGGGGTTGGGCTAGCTTGATGTTACCCAGGTAGAGAGTCCATCAAGGTAGGTTGAGAGAACATTGCACAAATCTCATCTTGGAGTGAGTTTCCTCACTCTGTAGGTCATCAAATCTTCACAAGCGACCACTGTTCTGTTCGTACGTCTCATGTTGAATGTCAAAGTGGCCCCCAACCCCCTACACTCATACCTAAGCCCCACCTCGAGTTACTAGGTGGGCCTCCCATAGGGATACAAATACCTGTCTAGGGAGGAGGCACAATAGCAAGGTGCTCTCTCAGTCTCTCTCTCTCTTTCTCTCTCTCTCCCTCCCTCCCTGAAACAGGCTGTCCAGAAACATTGTGAACCGCAATATATACTGGCAATGTAGCCCAAATTGGGTTAATAGCACAGCTTGCGCTAAGAGTGTGTTGCATAGCTATCGCAATTTGTGATGCATAGGGTACACCCCTTTTTGGTATCGCATGCAATATTGGAAAATGAGGCCCTTAGTTTGATAAGTTAGGTGTGTTCTGGAGGCATAACTGGGAGAAGTTGTGATAGCAGGATAAGTAATCTGGCCACTCCAATATTCAGAGATATTCAACCCATAGGGCTGTCCAGATATATTCAGTGGCATAGCCATGCCATAGAATAAATGGGCTAAGTTAGCTGTATATCTGGCTAACCAGCTGAGCCTCACAATGACTTAATATGGATCTCAATGTGTCTAACTGAAAGCTTGGATGCATATTTCTAAGTCTGACACTCAATAAGACAGTTATCAAACTCAAGGTACCTGGAAATGAATTTGAAAATTTAATTGTTGTACAAAATAATATACATGCATACATTTATGTAATGCAAAACAGGGGTATAAAGTTATGCACTAACAAAATGCTATTTGCATGCATACTATCTGAAAATGTAATCTAATATGAGTCCATGAAATGACCCTTGGAGCCTGACTTTTAGAAACCTAAATTTATGTGAATTTTCATCTGAAAACTTAGAGACCTACATTTAGCTGAAAAAAGGTGCCTAACTTGGGCACCTAATTTAGGCCTGGATTTATCAAAATGCACTAAATATTGCCTGTGATAGAAAAAGGGGCGTGCTTTATGGTAAATAGACAGCTTATCACAATTTGTGCTAATACCTAAGTTATTGCAATAATGTTTTTGTGCTTTGAGATAAGTGCCAGAATGTGGTATGTCCTACATGAGAGAGAGAGAGAGAGAGAGAGAGAGAGACTAGCTGTGGTGCCCTCACCCTAGATAGGTATTTATATCTCTAAGGGAAACCCACCTAGTAACTCGAGGTGAGGTTTAGGTAGTAGTGTAGGGGGTTAGGGCACTTTGACATTCAAAGTGAGATGTACGAACAGAACAGTGCTCCCTTGTGAAGATTTGATGACCCTCGGAGTGAAGAAACTCACGCAAAGATGAGATTTGTGCAATGTTCTCTCAACCCAGCTTGATGGACTCTCTACCTGGGTAACATCATGTGCAGACATATTATTTACATGCATATATTATTTTTACAAACTGAACTCCTTTGAAAATTCACTCCTAAGCATTTTTGCATAGGCACAACGTGGGAGAAAAACTTTAGTAATAGGCCTCTGTGTTTTTGAAAATTTAAAAATGCTGCCATTCCATACTGGTTGCTTTTTATTACTATGAGCCCTTTAACTCTCTGTTGTTTCTCCTCTCCCCACCCCCATTGCAAATGTACAGCTAATATAATGTGTTTCTGGGATTGAATTTAAAAACCATTTATGTGTATAAAACCCAATTTCATATGTGTAAATGGCTCTTACAAATTAGGCCACAGTTCTGTGCATATAAAGGTAAATACATAACCCAGTTATATCATTGCAGAGAGGCATTCCAGGAGGTAGAGTTGGGCACAGCTGGAAACTTACATGCATACTTTTTCATTCTAAGAAGTTTACACATAAGTTAATCCACATAAATTATACCCTCCAAAAAGGAAGTAAAAAATTATCACGTTAATCTATGTAACAAGCCAATTAACCAAGTATTTTTAAATTCTGGCTAAAATCTGTGAAGGTAATTTTCTAAAGATTTACATGCATGAATGAATTTATGTAAGTTACAACTTTTATGCATGTAACTCCTTAAAAAATTCATTCCATAGATCTGAATTGTCAAAAGGTTCTACATGCATAGATACATTTTACATGTGTAAGTGGGTTTTTGAAAATTGCTACAATATATGCTACTTCTATGCATGTAATTCCTTTGAAAATTGCCTCCTTTATGCAGACTTTACCCTAACCTGCATAATTATAAAATTACCCTACACCCGAAGAGTTTGGCCATACATCATTTCAGTAACGTCTCTGAATTCTCTCCATCTTAACATTGTCCTTTTGTAGCTTTTGCTGCTAGAATATCACACAGTACTTAAAATAGGGTCTCATTGCTATCTTTAATTTTATGTCTGCATAAGCATATGCTGCATAATGTTTTATTGTTAGAGTAAATCCAGTTTATACCACAGGCTCTGAACATTGAAATGCTCCCGGGAGCTGATCCTGTAGGACCCTAAAGCTGATTTAAGTACTGCTGTCTGAGCAAAATCTTTGTGATGACAAAAAGGTGAATGCTTCTTCTTTGCAGCTGGACGTAGAACAACAATTTGCCTATTATTAAAAGGTAGGAGGAATTGTAGCTGAAGTACTTTTGTAACATATTCTGGTTCTGATCCTACTGCTAAAGTTTGCTTGGAATATTGTATCTGTCTAAATTTCTGCACCCTTGAGAGCAGTGAAGGAGAATAACATTCTAGAGCAGTGGTCCCCAACCCTGTCCTGGGGGCCTACCAGCCAGTTGGGTTTTCAGGATATCCACAATAAATATGCATGAGAGAAAATTTGCATGTTATGAAGGCAGTGCATGCAAATTTTCTCTCATGTATATTCATTGTGGATATCCTGAAAACCCAACTAGCTTTTGGGTCCCCAGGACAGGGTTGGGGACCACTATTCTAGAGACTGTCAAGAACAATATTATTAAATCAAGCTCTGAAATTTTCATAGAGGTTTCCGATATTAGGGATGTGCAGAGCAAAAGTTTAAGTTCATATGTCCATATGTCCAAAGGGGGTCCCATTTGCGGTCAATATGGACATAAACAGAATTCAATGAGTTGAGTATATGTCCATATGTGCAAATAAAAATTTAAACCCCTCACCCTCCTTAATCCCCCCCCCCAAGACTTACCACAACTCCCTGGTAGTCCAGCGGGGTCAGGACGCCATTTCTGACCAACTTTGCAAGGAGCACGTGACGTCGGCGCCGCGTTGGAGTGACGCGGCGTCACGTGATTCCCCGCGGGTTCGCGCCGGAACGCTCGTTCGGCCCAAAAGGAACTTTTTTGGGCCGAACGAGCATTCCGGCACGAACCCGCGGGGAATCACGTGACGCCGCATCACTCCGACGTGGCGCCGACGTCACGTGCTCCTTGCAAAGTTGGTCAGAAATGGCGTCCTCACTGGATCACCAGGGAGTTGTGGTAAGTCTTTGGGGGGGATTAAGGAAGGTGAGGGGTTTAAATTTTTATTTTGGATCAACAATCGCGATTTCCAACTTATTCAACATAGCTATGTTGAATAAGTTGGAAATCCGATCGTTTATGTCTCATCACTTTTTTAAGTTAAAAAAAAAAAAAAAAGTAGCGTTTTACATTTATGTTCAATACGAATGCACACCCCTATCCGATATAAAGGTGTATTTATTTAACTTCACTGGCTGAAGAACATAAAGGGCCCAAGTTACTAAACATTGTTTCTTTAGATGTAAAAATGGGGAAAACACATAAGTCTTGCCAGAGAATATATGTTCTTCAATTTTTATAGTGAATTCATAAATCCTTCCTCTCACTCTTGTTCAGTAAAAATAAACTCATTATTTATGCAATGTGACAAAGGCATTTTGTTTATAATGTTTCATTTCATGAATTAGAATTTAATTGCATGCCATTCAATAATATATGTAAGTAATTTACAACAAATACATAATTAACAATATAATCTGTCTTCAAAATAAATAAATATACGTGCAACACCTCTGATATATGCATACGTTACTAAATCAACTCAGAGGAACTCGGCAACATATTATGCCCATATTTTATTGTACAAATAATTTTACTACATGTAAAATGCATTTATAATGCAACCACAATATCCATTTGGATCTAAAAACAATAACATCCATACATTACCCCACATACATACCACTCATACCATACATACCCTAAAAACTAATCACATCATATATATGTAATTATTCAATGGATTCACAATAGATCCAGTAAATAATGCAAATTCATTTAAATACACATATTACTATTTCATTGATCCATGTACATAAACATGATACAACTTAATTCACATTCCTAATACATCCAATATATATCACAAATGAATTCTGGTACACATATAACTATTTAATTAATCCACATATATAGCTTGTTCAATTAATCCTTGTTCAATTAATCCAATGAGAGCCTCATTTCACCCTCACCCGAGGGCTTCCTCAGGGAATTATCAATCTCTCACTGTGGAATATATTGCTTCATTATGGTATCTGTATTCTTCATGTCAATGCAGGGTCAATTGTGTATTTTCATCAATATATTTTTATATTGCATGTGATCTACTTCAAAATACTGGTATCTACAAATAACAATAAATATCATGCTATTCATCATACATCCAAATGTCTCATTTGTCTATCATATATAGTACCCTTTTTAAAAAAAAAACCACATAACCACTAAAGATGGACAATACCAGCTTAATATCTTCTTAATCATATCCAACTCATACCCATCACGTCTCACATTTGAAATATGTAATTTCATAGCCGGAATATGTTTTCTTTGGAGTGACTAAGTTCATTCATTCTGCTTCCATATCCGCTGCTTATAAGACTTATGCAGTGCTGTATCTAGGATAAATATATAATTTAAACTTGATCACAAATTTTTGTAATTCCTAGTTTTGTAATTCTTAACTTTACAAACTAGGGAATTCACTTCATGAAGTTTCAATATTCACTTACTGCTTGCTACACCGTAACTTTCCAGACTAGACCATTCACTACTTACTATTATCCGATGTATAATCATGGCTAGCTACAATATAACACTCACTACTAGCTACAACATAACTTTCCAGACTAAAACATTCACTTCTTAATAATATCTGATATCCAAACGAAGGTAGCTGCAATATAACATCCATATCAGCTGCTTATATGGCTTGTGTACTTCCATAGCTAATTACCCATGAGATGATATGATTCTCAACAACCCAAGCCCAAAAAATCCACTTCTTAGAGTGAGCCTGAATTCACACACTACTGACTTAAATATAGCCTCCGCACCTCTACAAGAATAGTCTATTTTATAAGAATTACATAGATGCCGAGCCCTGCACAAGAGTATTTACAAAATATCATAAGCCTACAAACTTCCAACATATATCCCTCAGGGTCCCAACTATCTCGCTACTCCCGCAGATCACACATATAGCAGTCTCCCTCCAAACCCTGTGAATTCTCACAGACATGCAATGTCTATCAACGTACCTTTCAGCGGTAATTGCCCAAACAGCCTTTCAACGCTTCATGCCACGCTGGTATCTGTCATTTCAAATGTCATTTGAAATGACAGATACCAGGAAGTTGGAACTGCCAGTCCCCCCTCCCCTCCTCCCGAAGCAGGGCGCGAAAAGCAGCCTTGATCCGGGAGGAGGGGAGAAGGGACTGGCAGTACGAAGCAGCGAAGCGACTTACTTTTTGCACCCCCCTTCGGACATCGGACGACCTCTCCTGCCTCCAGCTGCTCGCGAAGATGGACGCCTGCAAAAAGTAAGTTGCTTCGCCGCTTCACACTGTCAGTGTCTCTTCTTCCCTCCTCCCGGAGCAAGGCTGCTTTTCGCGCCCTGCTTCGGGAGGAGGGAAGAAGAGACACTGACAGTGTGAAGCGGCGAAGCAACTTACTTTTTGCAGCCCCCATCGGACCTCTCCTGCCTCCCGCTGCTCGACTTACTTTTTTTTTGCAGCCCTCCGGCCATCAGCAGGAACAAATCGTGGCTCCCCTGCCTCCCGGGGAAGATGGATGACAGCACGGGGGAAAGCGGCTCCTGTGCATGCAATTGGCCGCTCAAGACATGACGTCACATGCCGTGACGCCAAACGTGACGTCACATCTTGAGCAGCCAATTGAGCAGCTTGGGGGGGCCTCCTGACCCCCCCAAGCTGGCCAAAAGTGCCTTTTGGGCCCAACGAGGGTCCGGGAGCGGACCCGAGGGGAATCACGTGACACCGCGTCACTCCGACGTGACGCCGACCTCACGTGCTCCTTGCAAAGGAGTTCAGAAATGGCGTCCTGACCCCGCTGGACCACCAGGGAGTTTTGGTGGTCCAGCGGGGTCAGGTAATCCCCCTCCCCAAGTCTTGGGGGGGGGGGGATTAAGGCGGGTGAGGGGTTTAAATTTTTATTTGCACATATGGACATAGACTCAACTTATGGAATTCTCCATATGTCCATATTGACCGCAAATGACCCCCCCTTTCGACTTATGGACTTATGAACTTAAACTTTTGGTCTGCACATCCCTAGTGGGCTTCACTGTTGTTGGTCTGGTGCTCAGTCTTGTTAATGCTGCTACTAGTGCAGTACTGAAATCCATGCTTACCCCTGCTCCAAGGCTGATTGCAATCTTTATTTATTTAAAAGGATTTCTAATAGGGATGTGAATCGTTTTTTGACGATTTAAAATATCGTTCAATATTTTTTAAATCGTCATTAATCATTAAAGAGTCCGATACAATAGAAATTCCACCGATTCATCGTGAAAAAATCATTAATTGGGTTAGTGCACACTAACGGGAGTCAGGACACAACCTAAAAACCCACCCGACCCTTTAAAACCGCTCCCTTAGCCTCCACCACCCTTCCGACCCCCCCAAAAATGTTTTAAAATTACCTGGTGGTCCAGCGGAGGTCCCGGGAGCGTTCTCTCGCACTCGGGCTGTCGGCCGATAAACAAAAACCCACCCCGACCCTTTAAAACCGCTCCTTTAGCCTCCACCACCCTCCTGACCCCCCCAAAAAAACATTTTAAAATTACCTGGTGGTCCAGTGGGCCTCGGGAGTGATTTCCCGCTCTCGGGCCGTCGGCTGCCACAGCGCAATTTTTAAAGATGGCGCCGGCCGTCCACTGGATGGCCCGCACCATTTTGAAAGATGGCGCCGGCCATCCAGTGCTCCTACCATGTGACAGGGGCCGACCAATGGCACGGTTACCCTGTCACATGGTAAGGGGAAAGGGCCATCGGCACCATTTTTATTAGTGGCAGCCGACGGCTGCCACTAATAAATCCAGGCCATAAGAACCTGGCCATAAGATCCAGGCCATAAGAACCTGGCAAGTACCCAAAAACTGTCTATTCCATGTTACCATTGCTAGTAATAGCAGTGGCTATTTTCTAAGTCAACTTAATTAATAGCAGGTACAGTGTCCGAGCTTCAGTCCTCATCTAAGTCTTCCATGTTCTAAGGACTCTGTCTGCTTTCGTCCGCTGTCTAGCCTGCCGCCTCTTGCCGTAGCCAGCGGCAGGTCCGAAAGGTCTTGGAACAGTCGGAGGACTGTTCGTCAATCAACATTGCGTTATTGGTCATCCTGGGGTGTGCAGGTCCGGTAGAGGGTCAGATCTAGTATCCTTGTCCTTGCTTCAGCCTTGTCTTGCTCTTGCTACCCATGCTCACAGCAGCTCACCTCTCGCGGTGTGACTTGGGGCTCCTCCCTGAGGCATGCCGTGGCCCAAGGGCTCACATCACCTGCTTCAGAAATGACCGCGCCTCCGTGCCTCGGGTTATAACACCTGTCCGAGGCCGTGCTCATAACAGAATCCGAAGGTCCCCATGCCTCGGAGCATAACAGGATCCGAAGGCCCCAAGCCCTAGGTCCTTACAGCTGCCGGAGGCCGCGCTCGTAACAATAAAGGTGAACCGGTAGAAGTAGTATATTTGGATTTTCAGAAGATGTTTGACAAAGTCCCTCATGAGAGGCTTCTAAGAAAACTAAAAAGTCATGGGATAGGAGGCGATGTCCTTTCATGGATTACAAACTGGTTAAAAGACAAGAAACAGAGAGTAGGATTAAATGGTCAATGTTCTCAGTGGAAAAGGGTAAACAGTGGAGTGCCTCAGGGATCTGTACTTGGACCAGTGCTTTTATATATATATATATATATATATATATAAATGATCTGGAAAGGAATACAAGTGAGGTTATCAAATTTGTGGACGATACAAAATTATTCAGAGTAGTTGAATCACAAGTGGATTTTGATACATTACAGGAGGACCTTGCAAGCCTGGAAGACTGGGCATCAAAAGGGAGTTGAAATGTAATGTGGACAAGTGCAAGGTGTTGCATGTAGGGAAAAATAACCCTTGCTGTAATTACACGATGTTAGGTTCCATATTAGGATCCACCACCCAGGAAAAATATCTAGACATCATAGAATATAATACTTTAAAATCATCGGCTCAGTGTGCTACAGCAGTCAAAAACAGAATGTTAGGAATTATTAGGAAGGGAATGGTTAATAAAATGGAAAATGTCATAATGCCTCTGTATCGCTCCATGGTAAGACCACACCTTGAATACTGTGTACAATTCTGGTCACTGCATCTCAAAAAACATAAAGTTGCGATGGAGAAGGTACAGAGAATAGCAACCAAAATGATAAAGGGGATGGAACAACTCCTCTATGAGGAGAGGCTGAAGAGGTTAGGCCTGTTCAACTTGGAGAAGAGACGGATGAGGGGGGATATGATAGAGGTGTTTAAGATCATGAAAGGTTTTGAACGAGTAGATGTGAATCAGTTATTTCCACTTTCAAATAATAGAAGGACTAGAGGGCATTCCCTGAGGTTAGCAAGTAGCACATTTAAGACTAATAAAAAATTCTTTTTCACTCAACGCACAGTAAAGCTCTGGAATTAGTTGCTAGAGGATGTGGTTAGAACAGTTAGTATAGCTGGGTTAAAAAAAGGTTTGGATAAGTTCTTGGAGAAGTCCATTAACTGCTATTAATCAAGTTTACTTAGGGAATAGCCACTGCTATTAATTGCATCAGTAGCATGGGATCTTCTTAGTGTTTGGGTAATTGCCAGGTTCTTGTAGCCTGGTTTGGCCTCTGTTGGAAACAGGATGCTGGGCTTGATGGACCCTTGGTCTGACCCAGCATGGCAAGTTCTTTTGTTCTTATGTTCTTAAGGATGTAATGGGCAGAAGAGAAGGTAATGTAGAAAGTGGGGAAGGAGACAGCATTCAGGGGCCATGGGTGAGGGGGAGCAGACAGGAAGGAAAGGGCTATGGGTGGAAGATGGTAGGTGAGAGATAATGGGGGAAACAAGGGACAGGCAGCAAGAGGGAAGGTACTTGAGAAAGGACCAAGTGGACAATGCTCAGGAAGGGGTAATGGGTGAGAAGAAGCAGGGCAAGAGTGAAGGGGAGACAGGGAGAGAGGCAGGAGGGAAAGAATGGGGACCCGCGACAGAGTGCAGGAGGGAAGCAGCACTCAGCAAGGGTCCATAGGTGGGGGCAGTAGGGCAGGAAGGATAAGAAAGGGAACAAAGGGTAGGAGGGAAGGCATGAGAGAAGGGACCTTAGGTGAGGGTAAGCAGGGCAGGAAGAAAGGGCCTATGGGGGGAGAGCAGGAAGGAGAGGATGGGGCAGGAGGTAGAAGAAGAGATGCAGGGGAAGGGGCATGGGTGAGGGGAAGGGAGGCAAGAGAAAAAGGGCCATGGGTGTAAGTCAGGAATTCAATCCCTGGATCGCTTGCAATGACCTTTGGACTCTTCTTCCGGGGGATGCTGGCAGCAGTATGCAGATGAACCTTCTGGTCCTTCCCCTCCCTGTCTTCTTTCTACTGCCCTCACCCATGGCCCCTTCCCAAGGACCTTGCATTTCCTTCCCTCCCCTTTCCTCTGTTCCATGTGACCCTTCCCCCCATCCTCACCCTCCTACCCTCTCCCTATGGCCCCTTCCAGTTCTGCTCGCCCTTTCCATAGTGAAGTTCTGGTGTTCCGTTTCTTCATTAGTCAGTCAGGCCCTCAGCTCCTTCAAATTTTATTCAGCATGGGACCGCCTTGGCAGCAGTGGCCCTTCTCCTCGTCTCTCCTCAGCACTCTACTCCTCACTCTTCTTAGTGCGGAACCAGACTTTTGGCAGCAGTGCACTTTTTCAGGGCTCTTCTGGTGGCAGAAGCCAGCTCCCAGTGGCAGCCTTCTTTCTTTATTCAGCATCCTGCTCCTCAGTCTTTGTCAGCAGGCAGCTAGGCTTTCAGCAATGTCTCTCTTTGTGGCTGGAGCAAGTTCTCGGCAGAGGCCCTGTAACTCGCTCTTCTTATCATGGGACTGGAGTTTTAGCAGCGGTCCTCCTCCTCATCTCTCTGTGCCAACTGGACTCTTGGCAGCAACTCACACTGCTCCTTCCTTCTTAAGCAGCATGAGATTGGGCACTTCTGCTTCAAACAGTGGTTAATGCTGCAATCAGGCACAGGAAGCCAGTGGGAGCACTGAGAGGAGTGGATCACCTTGCTGGTGGCCGAAAAGAATTGGTAAGTACTACTTGGGGAAATTTTAGATCTTAAACATTTTGGGGAGAAGCAAACTATTGGGGTATTGTTAGGAACCTCGGTCATGTGGGACTGCGACTGGGCCCCCTCACCTGTGCCAAATGGAGGCCCGGCCCTACCCTCACCGCCACCACTCCTGGCAACCGACTCCGCCCGCGGCCTGCTCTTGCAGCGCCCCGAACACCACTGACTCCAGCTCCTCATGGTCTCCTCCCTAGGCACGCGTATGCGCCGAGTGAAGGCATTTAAAGGGCCACAGGTGGGAAAGTTCCCCGTGGCCCGGGTTGATGACATGGGGCTAGGCAGGTATTTAAACCTTGCCTCTCTGCTTTCACCTTGCCTCAGCAACAGGTCCTATTCTTCAGAGAGTAGGGGTTGTCTGAGTCTTATTCCCAGTGTTCCTGACTCTACCTTGTCCCTGGTTCCAGCGTTCCTGTTCCTTGCCTCCGGTCCCTGCCTTGCTCCTTGTTCCTTGGATTGGTTTCTTGGCTCTGACTCCTTGCCTGGTACTTGACTCTGCTTGATCTCCACCTGCCCTGACCTCTGCCTGGTACTGACGCTGCTTGATTGTCACCTGCCTCTACCCCTGGACTCTTCTGATGCTGCCTCGTTCCTTGCCTGCTGGTTTCCATGCCAGGGAAGACCCGTGCCTAAGTCCTGCCGGCCCAGGTACCCAAGGGCTCAACCTGCAGGGAACAAGGGCTGGTATTGGTGAAGGTCCAGTTGGGTCTTCTCTTAGAACCGCTGCCCGACAAGGACCACCAGGGTCCACTGCTGGAGGTAGAGACAATCTCATCTCGGCTCAAGGGTCCACTTTTCCAACAGGTATATTCTTTAGTGTGTTTCTGTGTCTGTATTAAATAACTACTCAGGCAGCAGGCAAAAAGCAGGAGTTTGTGTGTTTCTGGAAACTGTTATAAAGAATAAAATCACAGAACATATAGAAAGACATGGTTTATTGGGACACAGCCAGAATGGATTTACCCAAGGAAAGTCTTGCCTCACAAATCTGTTATATTTTTTAAAGGGGTTAATAAAATGTGTATAAAGGTGAATCAGTAGATGTGGTGCATTTGGATTTTCAGAAGTCGTTTGAAAAAGTCCCTCATGAGAGGCTTCTAAGAAAACTAAAGTGTAAAGGAATAGAAGTAGATGTCCTTTTGTGGATTATAAACTGGTTAAAATACAGGAAACAGAGAATAGGATTAAAAGGTCTGTTTTCACAGTGAAAACAGGTAAACAGTGGAGTGCCTCAGGGATCTGTACTTGGACCAGTGATTTTTAATATATTTATAAATGACCTGGAAAGGGGTACGACGAGTGAGGTGATCAAACTTGCAGATGACACAAAATTCTGGAATCAAGCGGACTGTGATAAATTGCAGGAGGACCTTGTGAGACTGGAAGATTGGGCTTCCAAATGGCAGATGAAATTTAATGTTGTCAAGTGCAAGATGATGCTTTTAGGGAAAAATAACCCATGCTTTAGTTACACAATGTTAGGTTCTTTCTTAGGAGTTAGTTACCACTCAGGAAAGAGAGCTAGGCCTCATAGTGGATAATTCTTTGAAATCATCAGCTCAGTGTGCTATGGTGGTCAAAAAAGCAAACAAAATATTAGGAATTATTAGGAAGGGAATGGCAAATAAAACGGTGGATGTCATAATGCCTCTGTGTCACTCCATGATGAAAGCACACCTTAAATACTGTTGTTAGGGAGGTGGACCCTTGAGCTGAGATGAGTTTGACGCTGCCTACAAGAGGGAGCCCCCTGTATGCCCTCGTCATTGGGAGGCAGTATGCAGGGAGAGAAGACCCAATTGGACCTTCACCTATACAAGCCCACGTTCCTTGCAGGTTGAGCCCTTGGGTACTGGGGCCAGCAGGACTTAGGCACAGGTCTCTCAACAAATACAATCCCAAGGAGGCAGGACGCTAAAGTGATGTCAGATGTACCAGAGGTTGGGGCCAGCAGCAGGCAGGAAGAATCCAGGAAACGTCCAGAGGTCTGGGCCGGCAGCTAGCAAGAAGAGTCGGTGGACAGGCAGATGGTCAGGACAGGTGGCAGACAATGCAGAATCCAGAGACAAACCTGGGCCAGAAGAGCAATCCAAGGGGTCAAGGAGCAGGAACGGGAACCAAGAGCAGGAATAGGACTACAGAGTCAGGAATAGGAGCTGGAGCTGGAGTAGGAACAGGAACCAGGAGAAGGAGCAGGATCACAGGAAGCAGGAACCGAAGCACAACTCGCACTCTGAGCAGAGCAAGACCCGTTGCTGAGGCAAGGTAGAAATGGCAAGGCAGAGTTTTTATACCTGCCTTGCCTGACGTCATCTTCCGGTGCCTCAGGGAAATTTCCCGCCACTGGCCTTTAAATCCTGGAAGTGGCTTGCGCCTAGGAGGGCTGCTGGAGGTGTCAGCGTTGGCGGCGTTGGGAGGTGCTGTGAGGGCAGAGGCAGGCCATAGTGGCAGGATCTGGTGCTGGTGGCGAGGGCCACTGAAGGCCAGGGCAGGAGCAAACCTTCTGCCCCTCAAGGTGAGGGGACCCGGCCATGCAGGCCTGCAACTGGGGCATCTAACAACCTTGTGCAGTTCTGGTCATCTCATCTCAAAAAAGATATATTTGCACTGGAGAAAGTGCAAAGAAGGGCAACCAAAATGATAAGGGTCATGGAACAATTGCCCTATGAGGAAAGACTAAAGAGGTTAGGACTTTTCAGCTTGGAGAAGAGATGGCTGAGGGGGGATATGATAGAGGTCTACAAAATCATGAAAGGACGTAAACAGGTTAATGTGAATTGGTTATTTACTCTATCAGATAATAGAAGGACTAGGGGGCGCTCCATGAAGTTAGCAGTAGCTCATTTAAAACAAATCAAAGAAAATTCTTTTTTACTCAGTGCTTAGTTAAGCTCTGGAAGTCATTGCCAGAGGATGTGGCTATGACAGTTAGTGTAACTGGGTTTTAAAAAGGTTTGAATAAATTCCTAGAGGAAAAATCAAAAAACGGTTATTAATCATTAATCAATAAAGAATAATAGTTTGAGATCTATCTAATGTTTGGGTATTTGCCAGGTACTTGTGACTTGGGTTGGTCACTGTTGGAAACAGGATACTGGGCTTGATGGACTCTTGGTCTGACCTAGTATGGCATATTCTTATGTTCTTATGAAGCAACCCTAGTGCAGAGTCCGCTCTTTTTCTTTGCAGCTGTACTTCTGGTGGACCCCTTGTGATGGTCTCTCAGACACTTAGGGGTCCGTGGACCACAGATTTGGAATCACTGGCCTAAAATTTGCTCATCTTCCATCTGCATGATGTGACTCCCTCCCATTCCTACTTCTGCACCTTCTGAGCTGCTGATGAATTACCAGAGCCACTAGCTAAGTCTGTGCATGTAACACAATTGGATTTGTTTTTGGAGCCTATGAAGAATCTGTCAAATTGCAGTCACACTATATTTCACAGATGTCTGTATCTCTAATCTTGGGTCCCTGAATAAAATTCCAACATTAGTTTTACAGCCTGGTCTAGGAGAATGTTTGAAATTGGTTAACGAAAATTTCTGCCCCCATTATCTTGTTTATTTATCCCATAGTAGGCACTAATCGGTGTTTTTGCAAAAGCAAATGTGATAAAATTTAATAACTGAAGCTAAAGAAAGGGAATCAGGAATCAGGAGATAATTTATGCAATTCATTTTTATTTTTTATATTTCAATGTTGTCCTTTGTACGTTCTTCTTTCTCATTGCAGCAGATAATCAAAATGGAAGAAATAGAAAAAGCAAATCAAACCACGGTGACAGAATTCATTATTCTAGGATTCTCTGATCTTCCTGAGATGCAGCTTGTTTTGTTCCTTTTGTTTTTGATTATTTATCTAATGTCCATGGTGGGAAACCTTCTTATTATATCTGCAGTATGCTCTGAACCTCGTTTTCATACCCCCATGTTCTTCTTTCTCATCAACTTGTCCTTCCTAGAAATCTGTTATGTGACCGTCACAGTTCCGAGATTGTTAGTAATGCTCATCACAAAGATTAAAACCATCTGTCTTTCAGCATGCTTGGCCCAGCTGTACCTCTTCCTGTCCTGCACATGTACAGAGTTTTACCTTCTCACTGCCATGGCCTACGATCGCTATGTTGCCATCTGCAATCCCTTACGCTATACAATCATTATGAACAAGAAAGTCTACAGTTTTCTTGTTGCTGTTTCATGGATAATTGGTTTTCTGGATCCTGTGGCTCATGTTATCTTTGCATCAAAGTTGATTTTCTGTGGGTCAAATATAATTAACCATTTCTTCTGTGACATTACAGCACTGATGAAACTGTCATGCTCAGGGGCCTACATCATTGAAAATGTAAACTATATTGTAGGCTCGCTGTTTGCATTTAGTCCCTTCCTGTTAACAATTGCATCATATGTATTTATTATCACTACCATCCTGAAAATCCAGTCTGCTGAGGGCAGAGGCAAGACCTTCTCTACTTGCTCCTCTCACCTCACAGTTGTTATTTTATTCTATGGGACTTCCATGGGTGTATACATGAGACCAAGCACTGCGTTCTCAATGAACCAAAACAAACTGCTCACTGTAGTATATATAACAGCAATTCCCCTGCTGAATCCTTTTATCTATGGCTTACGAAATAAAGAACTCAAATTTGCCCTTTGGAAAGCAATAAGAAGATTAGATAGCTATTTTTCTCAAAGAGTGCGAAAATGTAGAACATGTTTCTGTGAGAAAGCAGCCCAGTATCACAGGAAAGTACGTGCAGCAAGCACTGACAATGTGGCTTAGGGATGTGAATCGTTTTTTGACGATTTAAAATATCGTCCGATATATTTTAAATCGTCAAAAATCGTTAGGGCCACGATACAATACCAATTCCCCCGATTTATCGTCAAAAAATCGTAAATCGGGGGAAGGGGGAGGGCAGGAAAACCGGCACACTAAAACACCCTAAAACCGACCCCCGACCCTTTAAATTAAATCCCCCACCCTCCCGAACCCCCCCCAAATGCCTTAAATTACCTGGGGGTCCAGCGGCACACTAAAACACGGCACACTAAAACCCCCTAAAACCCACCCCGAACCTTTAAATTAAATCCCCCACCCTCCCGAATCCCCCCCCCCAAATGCCTTAAATTACCTGGGGATCCGTAGTGGCGGTCCGTAGCTTAAATTACCTCCGTAGCCTTAAATTACCTCCGTAGCGGCGGTCCGTAGCTAAATCGGGGGAAGGGGGAGAGCAGGAAAACCGGCACACTAAACCGTGTAGTCTTCAGCCGGCGCCATTTTGCAAAATGGCCGCCGCAAAATGGCGGCGGCCATAGACCAAAACTATTCGACGCAGGAGGTCGTTCCGGACCCCCGCTGGACTTTTGGCAAGTCTTGTGGGGGTCAGGAGGCCCCCCCAAGCTGGCCAAAAGTTCCTGGGGGTCCAGCGGGGTCCGGGAGCGATCTCCTGCCGCGAATCGTTTTCCGTATGGAAAATGGCGCCGGCCATAAGCGTATGGCCGGCGCCATTGTCCGTACGGAAAATGGCGCCGGCAGGAGATCGACTGCAGGAGGTCGTTCAGCGAGGGTTTCCGGACCCCCGCTGAACGACCTCCTGCAGTCGATCTCCTGCCGGCGCCATTTTCCGTACGGAAAACGATTCGTGGCAGGAGATCGCTCCCGGACCCCCAGGAACTTTTGGCCAGCTTGGGGGGGCCTCCTGACCCCCACAAGACTTGCCAAAAGTCCAGCGGGGGTCCGGAATGACCTCCTGCGTCGAATAGTTTTGGTCTATGGCCGCCGCCATTTTGCGGCGGCCATTTTGCAAAATGGCACCGGCTGAAGACTACACGATCCCCCTTCCCCCGATTTAGCTACGGACGCCGCTACGGACCCCCAGGTAATTTAAGGCATTTGGGGGGGGGGTTCGGGAGGGTGGGGGATTTAATTTAAAGGGTCGGGGTGGGGTTTTAGGGGGTTTTAGTGTGCCGTGTTTTAGTGTGCCACTGGACCCCCAGGTAATTTAAGGCATTTGGGGGGGTTCGGGAGGGTGGGGGATTTAATTTAAAGGGTCGGGGTGGGTTTTAGGGGGTTTTAGTGTGCCGGCTCACGATTTTAACGATTTTCACGATACTTTACACACCCAAACGGCAACAATACGATTCCCTCCCCCTCCCAGCCGAAATCGATGGTTAAGACGATCGAGGACACGATTCACATCTCTAATGTGGCTCACTAACTATCTATGGCAAAAAAGGAAGACATGTTGATGAGAGGTTAAATTAGGGAAAATGAGTGATTAAACACTGTCTTGGATCTTAATACTGAAAATAGTCAAACATTATCAGATCAGTTGTTGTGATTAATTGCTATAAGGTACGGTTGCCAACAAAATCCATGTGCAGTCCTTACTCTTCCCCATTGTATCTATGTACTGTAATTTCAATTTTGTCAAGAAAAGTAGGATCAGAAGGACATAGATGCAATATGGTACAGCCAGGATTTGCTTAACCTGTCCCTTATGTCATGGGGCTTTTTGGGAACCCTACAGAGACTATGTTTTGTGACCATTATCTTTTACTACATAAAACTATTACTACAAGCTAGGGGTGTGCATTCATTGGCAACATATTGGCAATCCGCAACGTATATGTCCTTATTCGTTGTATTCGTGGGGTCGCGAAACGTATCGCGATTCCCCATGAATATAACATATCATCCGTTCCATATGTTTGGCAGTGCGCGCTTTTCTTAGCTGCCATTTCAAATCATAAAACGCCATTTGAGTGTATCCATAGCCAAAAACCAGCCCTTTCCTGTGAGTCATCAGTGATGTCACAGCCCTGTCAGAGTGGGTCGGACAGGTTGGCAAGGAGACCAGAATGCAACGTATCAGTGATAAGAAGTTTTGCAATGCAGCCAGTCTCACTCAGTGGTCGGCGACACTTTTCCTGATGACCCAGCACTATATATAATTAAGAATGTGGCATGCCATGCACTTTATTTGCAGGGGTGATCTGGGGAGGCTGGGAGGTGGTCTGTCTCTGCGGAACGTGGATGCACTCAGAGCTAGTCTGAGTTCTCAAATCTGTATTCAATTGCTAGCTAGGCTTGTTACTTAGATAGAATAAGATATTTGTTCTTCATTTGGCTGCAGTGCCAGCTAGCCCTGCTTTTTTTTTTTTAAGCACCTTTTTTAGTTGATCTCAGACGGTCTCTCTGTGCCAGGGAGAGAAGCTGCTAGAAGTAGTATTTTGTTTAATTCACCCTCTGGGGTAGGTTGCAAGCACCATTTGGGTGTTGTGGGTGGGAGAGATATATTCAATTTCTAGCTAGTTTGCTAGAATTGCCATTGAAAAATATATTTCATCAATTTTCCTGCTGTGCCAACAATTCCAGCTATTTTGTTAACTGCATTTGTTTAATTGAACTCACTCAGTCTCTCTGTTCACTGGGCATCAATGCCAGTGGGCAGGCAGTTTAGTAGACTCAAGTATACTGGGACAGCAGTGGTCTGTGTGTGCAGCCAAATCCCCAGTGGGCCTCTTTTGTAGTTACAAGCTCGGAGTGTGCACACATATTACATTAGTGCATATCAAGTCACTGTGCCAGTGGGCAGCCAGTAGGCACTAGGCAGAGACATTAAATCCATAATGTCAGGGAAAGCTAGATGTGGTTGAGGGATTGGGACTGGCAGAGGAGGCACTTCGAAAGGCACTAGTGCCAGTCCCCCATTAAAGTTAAAAAGGGACCTGTTGCAATCTAAACTCTTTGGAGGGGCAGGCAGTTCCATCCGGAAAAAAATAAAAACTAAACATGATACATCACCACCACCAGTTTCTGACCCTGTTGTTTTGGAGGTGAGGGAAGGGGAGGCTGAGTCATGCAAGACAAAATGGCAACATCAAAAGCAGCAGTGTGACAGCAGTCTCGACTTAGCATTGACAATGTAGCGCAGGCACTGTTTGCTTCTGAGTCCAATGAAGAATCGTCTTGTGTGGGATTCTCATCAGAAACAGAAGAAGTAATAGCTGACGAAGTTTTAGGAGGATCAGTTAGTCCTGTCTTAGCCTCCACTTCAGTGCAGCAGGGGAGAGATGAAACTGATGATGAGGAGGAGGAGGAGGAAGAACAATCAGCGCAGGCACAGAGAGTGACTGAGGCCCCTGGCATTGCATCTCAGGGTGCACCCACTATTTCAGCTCCAGTGCCAGCATCCACCCCCAAGGCTATACAGAAGGGAGGACCATGAAAGACATCTGTGATCTGGAGCCACTTTAAAGTGATGGAGGACCCACATTTTGCTCGGTGTAATTACTGTGCCAGGGATATTAGCAGAGGCAAGCAAATGGGACATCTATCTAACACGTCAATACAGTAAAGTGTGGCCATGGTTACCCTGCTTCTAACCCGCTTTCTACTCACTTTTCGGCCGCTTTAGTCCTACCTGCGATACACTATGCCCTTTAATCCATTCTTACCACCTCTTTAAATCACCGGATAACCCCTTCCGCCCGCGGCATATATATTAGATGTAAACGATCGAATTAGCTATTCCCTCCCATACAGTAACACGCGCCCCGACTATCACTTTTTTAACCTGCAGTTTTGTCACTCGTTTAACCTGCTAACTTACCGCCTACCCTTACCCCTGCGTTAGAGGCAGGGGTAAGGGTAGGCGGCAAACTTTCCCCCAGCCCCCGTTCACCTGCCCTGGCCGCGTCCATGGGTGCCGGTCTCCGGGGCAGCCCCAGTCCTCTCTCCCCTCCTCCCAAAGCAACGAAAGCGGAAAAAATCAAAAAAGAGAAAAAAAAAAAAGTAGCAAAGAAGCGACTTACTTTTCTTGGTGAAACGACATAAAGTGTAAAGCAACGAAGCGACTTACTTTTCTTGCAGCCCTCCTCCGGAGACAAACATCGGTGGAGACAGACCGCGGCTCCCCTGCCTCCCGGAGGCAGCTGCCGGCGAAGATGGATGCCTGCACAGGCGAAAGCGGCCCCTGTGCATGCAATTGGGCCGCTCAAGGCGTGACGTCATGACGTTTGGCATCACGGCATGTGACGTCACGTCTTGATCGGCCAAATTGCACGCAGAGGGGCTGCTTTCACCCGTGCAGGCATCCATCTTCGCCAGCTGGGCTGCTTTCGCCGCCGGCTGCCCCCCGGAAGGCAGGGGAGCCGTGGTCCGTCTCCGCCGATGCCCGTCTCCAGAGGAGGGCTGCAAGAAAAGTAAGTCGCTTCATTGCTTTACACTTTATGTTGTTTCACCAGTCCTCTCTCCCCCCCTCCCTGCGCCTTGCTTCGGGAGGAGGGGAGAGAGGACTGGCAATCCTGAGCATAGGAGAACCGTCCACTTCCTGGTCGTATGACATAGTGAGGGCAAAGGTAGCGCCGGCGCCATTTTGAATATTGGCAATACGGCGCGAGTGCAGGAGGTCGCTCCCGGACCCCCGCTGGACTTTTGGCAAGTCTTGTGGGGGTCAGGAGGCCCCCCCAAGCTGGCCAAAAGTCCCTGGGGGTCCAGCGGGGGTCCGGGAGCGATCTTCTGCACTCGTGACGTCGGATGTCAGGAACCAAAATGGCGCCGGCGCTACCTTTGCCCTGTCATATGGTAAGGGCAAAGGGCTACCGGCACCATTTCTATTAACGCAGCCGTGGCCCGAGAGCGGGAGATTGCGGGAGATCACGCCGGGACCCCCCCACTGGACCCCAGGTAATTTAAAACATTTTGGGGGGGTTCAGGAGGGTGGGAGATTTGTTTTAAAGGGTCGGAGTGGGTTTTAGGGTGTTTTGGTGTGCCGGTTTTCCCGCCCTCCCCCGATTTACGATTTTTAACGATTTAAAAAAAAAAAAAAAAAAAAACATGACGATCAGATTTCCCTCCCCCCCCCAGCCAAAATAGATCGTTAAGACGATCGATCACACCATTCACACCCCTATTCCCGACAACTACAAAAACTCATCTTATGTAAGAGATCTGGGTGTGCTCCTGGACAACCAGCTTAACCTCAAAAGATTTGTAAACAACACTACTAAGGAATGCTTTTTCAAATTGCAAGTACTAAAAAAGATGACACCCCTTCTGCATTTGCAAGACTTCCGCTTGGTACTACAATCAATCATCCTCACTAAAATCGACTACTGTAACTCCTTGCTTCTTGGCCTTCCTGCTAACACCATCAAGCCTCTTCAGATGTTACAGAACTCGGCTGCCAGGATCCTGATGAACTAAAAAAAGAGTGACCACATCACGCCTATCCTCTATAACCTCTACTGGCTCCCTATCAAATTCAGAATACTTTATAAAGTCCTGACTATTTTGCACAAAACCATACATAATCTCTCCCCAATTGATCTCACCATCCAGCTGCGCCCTCACACCTCAGTCAGACTGATTAGAAGAGCCTACCAAGGCACTCTATACTCTCCCCAAGCAAAAACATCCCTAAGGAATAGAGCCCTATCCACGGCAGGTCCTACGCAATGGAACGCTCTCACACCAGACCTCCGACAAGTCCCCTGCCCAATTTCCTTCAAATTTAAAGTTAAGTTATATCTATGCATTTATTAACCTTCTTGATTAATGTCACATAGCTCTTCGGGCTAGCTCCATGTCATTGGTATCTCATTTATTAAGTCCTTTGTATTTCATTTATTAACTGTTCATCCTTGGTTCAATCAATGCCCCATCTGTTTAATTTTATTTATTCAAACTTTTCGGTGTTTAGGTTCCATGTAACGCTCTCATGCGAGGTTATTGTTTCACTGTAAACCGGTTTGATTTCTATTCTATACAAGAAGATCGGTATATAAAAGTTAAAAATAAAATAAATAATAAATGATCTGTTTGCAAATGCTTAAATCCTAACAATTTGTGCCGTTATACACTCTAGGGGCCAACCAATTCCAAGGAGCCCTTTCCTTCTCAAAGGAAAGAGAACTCTCCCTGGATGTAGCAGCCTATCTCTTAGCACCTGTTGACCCATGTTCAGAATGAGAAAAGAGCTCCAAGTTACTTAGACTGTGGCAAGCACAGTGAGACCATGCTCACAGTGAGACCCTGCTCCATGTCACCACAGTTTGAAGGCTCGTGCTCCACTCTAGGTGCCAACCCATTCCAAGGAAGCCCTTTCCCACTCAAAGGAAAGGGAACTCTCCCCAGTGTAGCCACTGCCAGCCTATCTCTTAGCACCTGTTGACCCATGTTCAGAATGAGAAAAGAGTTCCAAGTTACTTAGACTGTGGCAAGCACAGTGAGACCCTGCTCCATGTCACCACAGTTTGAAGGCTCGTGCTCCACTCTAGGTGCCAACCCATTCCAAGGAAGCCCTTTCCCGCTCAAAGGAAAGGGAACTCTCCCCAGTGTAGCCACTGCCAGCCTATCTCTTAGCACCTGTTGACCCTTGTTTAACCGCTGTTCACATGGCACCCTGCTCCATGTCACCACGCTTTGAAGGCTCGTGCTCCACTCTAGGGGCCAACCCATTCTGGGGAGCCCTTTCCTGCTCAAAGGAAAGGAAACTCTCCCTGGGTGTTGCCAGCCTGTATCTACCCTCTGACCCATATTGAACCATTGTTTACATGGAAACCTCCTCCACTTCGGCCTTGAAAATTCTCGTTTGTATATCTGCTAACTCCACCAGATTTTAAAAGACCAGTGAAAGCTCACTAGACGCCAACAGAAACACCCCACTCTAGGGGCGAACCCATTCTAGGGAGCCCTTTCCTGTGCAAAGGAAAGGGAACTCTCCCCGGGTGTAGCCAGCCTGTATCTACCTTCTGCCACTCTGCCTTGCTGCCATATCACTCAACTCCTTGTAGTGTTATTGCCACTATCATGGTTGCTCAGTGTGTTGGTGCTAGTCTTTCTGCTTGCTATGTTCCCCCTTAATTGTGCTGTAGGATGTTGATGCCACTTGTCTTGCTGCTTTGCCTGTCGTGCTGCCTTTGAGGGTTCATGCAATTGTTATCTGTGCTCTCTTTTGAAGCTGTGGTGTGTTTTTGATACTCTCACTGCTGCTTTGCAACTCTAATAAAGCACTCCTGCCACTCCTGGTACCCTTTTGTCCCTTTAAAGTACCTTAGGCTATTCATGCCACTTTGGTGCCACTTTGCCACAGTCTAAGTAGATTGGAGCTCTTTTCTTGTTCTGACGATTGCTCCCCAGAAGTTTCATCAAAATTGATAAGAAAACCCCAATTCTGCAGCCAAAAATAGGCTGGAAATCCTTCCCCCATTGACTTTAATGGGAACCGGAAAATGAATGCAACGTATCAATGGATCGGGGGTGCCATTGAACGAATACAATGTATTTGCCCACCAACGAATACGAATACCAAATCGGATGAATCCGTACTCTCTGCACATCCCTACTGCATGCACATTAAGAGGTACTGGTACCAATAAGTCTTTACATGTCATAAACCACTGTCACATTCATCTGTTTTAAAATAAGATTTTTTTTTACTGTAAACAATGTTGGAGGGAAACGTTTCCTGAGCTAAACGATGTATAGCTGCAATTGCCTTGCCAGAATATGGCACTGCAGTGAAAGAAGGATGCAAGGATTATGCCAGTCAATTCAGTAAGTTCATTGTTTAAATGTGAGCTGCTGCACAACGAATATCAATATACCCAAGACCAAAACAAAACCTTTCATATTTGTGATGCTGAAAAATCTCTGTGCAGACTCTTTCAGTTTACACCTACCTGAAAGAAATGGATTGAAATAAGACATTAAATGTGCCTTGAACTTCAAAGTATGTCCAAATAGAATTAAGGAATTAAATTTAAGATTAACAAAAATGGAAGCCACTGGGGAAAATTTCTTTTCAGTACTGGGATATCTGACATACTCATTCCCACCACTATTTCATCTATAGCTCATTGTGTTACGTTTATGTAAAGTACCTAATGAAACCGAAACCTCTCCATTCATGGTGGCTTGGGGGTCTGACGATATTACAATTTGCTTTTCATTATTTAGGCTCTCTGTCACCAACATGCTCTACATAAAGTGGGGGAGGCATGATCTCCCCTTTCATCCTACTCCTTGACCATCTTTACTAATCAGCCCCTATTATAGAGTATAGTATAATAGGGGCTGATGAGTAAAGGTGGCCGGCGCCATCTTTAAAGATGGCGCCGGCCATCCAGTGCTCCTACCATGTGACAGGGCCGGCCAATGGCATGGATACCCTGTCACATGGAAAGGGCAAAGGGGCATGGGCGCCATTTTTTTTTAGAACAGCTGATGCCTGGGAATGGGAAATCTCTTCCCGAGGCCCCCCTGGATATCTCCCCGAGGCCCCCCGAGGCCCCCCTGGATCACCAGGTAATTTTAAAAGGTTTTGGGGGGGTCGGGAGGGGGGGGGGGGGTCGATTTAAAGGGTCGGGTGGGGTTTTTTTTTTTAGCGGCGCGGGCCTCCCTTAAAAAAAAAATTAGCGATGTGAATTGGAATCGATTCCAATTCACATATCTTAACGATCAGATTTCCCCCCCACCCCCCAGCCGAATCTGATCGTTAAGACGATCTGGCACACGATTCACATCTCTAATATCCCCTCCTCTAGCTAATCCACACCAAATCTCAGGGCAACCACAGCCCTGGATTTGTTAGTAAACACATATTATATTTGTGGCTAGGGAAGAAAACATTTAAGGGACACAAACTGGCTAAGATTTGCTGCCTTCCTGCTCTGCTGAATTTCATTCAGCAGAGATAAATCCTCTGCTACCCTGTAACAAACACTTAGGGGGTCATTCTCTAATGCTATCGCATGTGAAAAGGGACGTTTTGCACGTGAAAAGTCCCTTTTTGCGTGCGATAGCTAGTTCGGGGCGGAGTCGGCCCCGGAAGAGGAGGAGTCGGGGTGGTACCGGGGGCGACGCTGTGGACACATCGCTGGCTGTGAAAGGTAATATTCCTTATCGCCGCCAGTTTCGCACTGAATAACTACATTCTTTATGGTGTAGTTATTTGGCGTGAAAGCCTGCAGCAATCGCACCGCGGAGGTGCGATCGCTGCCAGCAATCGCAGGACCGCCTCCCGCTTCACCCCACCGTCCCCCATTACCGACGGATTCTCTAAGGTCGCAGAAGAGGTGGATGGCTGAATGCACCAAAAGTGCCTAGGGGCGGTAAAATCCTAAATCCGTCCATAGGTGACCACATGTCAAATTTCTATGTATTTCAGCCATACTCCCTATCATAGATTATAGATACCTCTGCCCCTAATCTGGTCTGTGGTCTAATTTAGCCTTAAGCCACAGTCTGACTCCATGTGACTTGTCTTGATTCCGCATGAGCATGCATGTTCAGGACAGACAAAATTACCTTTTATTAGAGGCTGTAGTATCATTAGTATCCACAAGATGTCAATGTTTCCGAAACAGAAGATATGCACAGCTAATTATAACATATATGGGCCTCAATCACATATGAAAGGCTGTATGCAAAAAGAGGGTCACTATAAAGGTGCAGAACCAAAGCTTATAATCCACTCATCATCACAACATGAAAAATGATAAAAACGTAGAAGTAAGAATATCATGAAATATCTTAACAAAACAATTATTTCCAATATCAGAAGGGAATGCTGTTAAAATAGAAAAGCCATCAAAACTTGGAAATAGCAAAACAAGGTGTTTCTACTACATAGTGGGGGTAATTTTCAAAAGGAGTTACATGTGTAAATGTAGCTACTATTGTAGCAATTTTCAAAAGCCATTTACTCAAGTAAAGTGCACTTATGTGAGTAAATTCTATAGACAAGTCAATGGCATATATTGTAGCAATTTTCAAAAACCCACTTACTCAAGTAAAGTGAATTTACTCCAGTAAACCTGGTTTTTACTTGAGTAAATGCTTTTAAAAATCAGGCCCAGTCTGTCTTTAAGAGAACAACTTGTCAAAACCATTTAACATTCCACATATTACAGTAGTATATACCTTGTTGTTGTCCTATTTTATGATATTTTAGAATTCTTATTTGAGATCGAAACGGATAATTCAGAATTTCATACCTTTTTCAGCAAATGACATATGGTGGGTGCATCTGAGATGCCTTTGGTATCAAATGATAATTTCTTCAAAGATCTTTATTTCGGTTCCACATAAACCTTAAATACAAAACTATGCCTATAAAGTAGTTTTAAATCATTTCATAACATTTTACACCTCGAGAAGCATACATAATTACAATTTGTTTTTAGCAAAGCGCTCATGAGCTCCACAATATAACTTATATTTTGAGTCCCTGTAAATCTTCAGGTCATTGCTCTTCGTAGGCACACATTTATTTTCAAAGTGCCATTTGACATGACACTGTACTAGGCACAACTGTTTTGTTCAATGATCCACAAACATTGCCTTCTAATTTTCCAGGTTTTCCCACGTAGCTAAGGATGCAAAACAGAAGCACATTTGCAGGAACCGTATTACACGTAACAAAGAAGAATCTAGTAAGGTATCCAAAGAAGGAAAGATAATAGGGATGTGTATTTGGATGATCCAAAAGTGAAATTTTATCCAAATCAGTTGATTTTTGGTTCATTTTTGGGTTATTCGAACCAAATGGGTGTAGACTTTAAAAAATCCATATTCTTTATGGCTTATTTGATTTGCTCCCATTAAAGTCTATGGGGGAGGCAAAATAAGACAGACAATAGCCAGTTGGGGATCTGACAATCATGTTACAGCATTTTATTCACCCAGTCTAACCTAGCTGGCAGCTGCATGAATTGACATCATTATTATTTTAGGTGAAAATAAAACTAAGAGCACTTTGAGCCAAGGACGATTGTGAGCTGGATATTCAGCAGCATAGTGAGCAGCATAGTGAGCAGATAAGTAAGCCAGATAAACTTATCCAAGTAATCTATACCAGATATTCAGTGGCATGCCCATGCCACTGAATATCCATGGCTATCTCAAAGTTAGCCAGATACATTTATTGAGCTAATTTTAGGACTGCTCTACAGCACAACTAGAATTAGCCAGATATATTATCTGGCTAATTCTTAATATCTTCACCCAGAAATGACCCTGGAATTCCTCCAAATTATCTGGCTAATTGTTTTCCAGCTAACTACTTAACCAGATCACTCAGAGTTGGTCAGCTAGCAGGAATTTTCAAATTCTGCTATTTGTCCTTTTAAGTCTGAATTTAGACAAATGGTGCTGAAAATCAATCTCTTTTTTTATCTGTCATACCATTCTCGGACTTCAGAGAGAAAAGGCAAAGATTTTGAAGCTCTTTGCTTCTAAGTTCTTAGAGTTAAAGAAAAGATTAGAAAAAAAGCTTTAGGTTTAGAGAAGAAAGAAGGTGTGCTTTTATAGTTACTGTCACAATGCCCTAGCTATACTATTAGCAGAAGAAGAAACTGCAATCTCTCTGTTAAAGTTATAGTATAAATGTATATCAGCAGGGTAAGACTGCAGTTCTCTTATGCAGTAGTCAGGAAGCATGTGTCAGTGTCTGTAAGAAAAATATAGACTGATTTTTTTTACAGCATATGCAATGTGGCCAGTAAATAACTGTGCAAGAAGCAGCTTGCTTTCCTGTGTAAAAGAATTAATGACACTGAAAAACTGTACTAATTATTCTGTGTGACTGACTTTTGCACTAAGTACTTAGTGTACATAGTCATCAAGCATCAGCAGTTCATTGCGCTCTGTAACAAAAGTGACACTCTGTGTATGTCCCCGCTAAGGTGCACATTGTAACACTAAAAGCCCTATGCCCTCTTTTTGCTTTGGGGATCTTCATGCCACTGTACTTGCTGTCATATACCTCACTCTCTGGGATCTTCAGTGTCTTAGGGTGCTCATTCCACTGTTTGTGCTATGTTGCCCCTCTTTTGGGTATCTTGGATATTCAAGCCACCATTAGTACCACTTTGCCCTCCACTGTTGGTTTCTTGGAGTGCTGTTGACTCTACTGCTGATATCTACCAGCAAGTTTCCTAAAATTTGGATGGAAAACCTCAAATTTAGAATAAAAAATAGGATGCATTGCTTCCACCTTTGATTTTAATAGTAATGAATGAAATTAATGAACTTCTGATTTGAACCAAATGAATTGAATTAAAACAGGAATCCGAACAGAAAATGTGAAATAAACAGAACATTTTTTCATTCACATCCCTATAAGTGTCAGGATTCTGCCCTTCTGGTACTTATGGTTTTGGACAAGGTTAGGCCCTGGGTATGGGTGCTCAGCTGGAGCTGAGGACATGCTAAGAACTATTTGTAAATCTGACAGATTGCAGAGCAGGAACAGGAGCTGGCAATGAGCTGGAGTGGCAGGCCAGTTACCACAGGCAGGAAGGAAGTCACAAACTGAAGCAGGCTCAAGACATGAGCTAGAGTTGCAGGCCAGGAACCAGAGTCAGAAACCGGGTCAGAAGCTGGAGGTCATGGTTAAAAGGTGAGGTGAAAGAGGCTATTTTAGCCAAAAAATCATCCTTCAAAAATTGGAAGAAAGATCCATCTGAAGAAAATAGGATTAAACATAAGCATTGATAAGACAGACGAAGATAGAATTTGAAATGAAGTTGGCCATAGAGGCAAAAACTCCTAATAATATTTTTTAAAATATATCCAACGCAAGAAACTTGTGAGTGAGTCGTATGGACCATTAGATGACCGAGGGGTTAAAGGGGCTCTTAGGGAAGATAAGGCCATTGCAGAAAGACTAAATGCATTCTTTGCTTCTGTGTTTACTAATGAGGATGTTGGGGAGATACCAGTTCTGGAGAAGGTTTTCAGGGGTGATGAGTCAGACGAACAGAACAAAATCACTGTGAACCTGGAAGATGTAGTAGGCCAGATTGACAAACTAAAGAGTAGCAAATCACCTGGACCAGATGGTATGCATCCTAGGGTACTGAAGGAACGCAAAAATGAAATTTCTGATCTACTAGTTAAAATGTGTAACCTATCATTAAAATCATCCATTGTACCTGAAGACTGGAGGGTGGCCAATGTAACCCCAATATTTAAAAAAGGCTCCAGGGGCGATCCAGGTAACTATAGACCAGTGAGCCTAACTTCAGTGCCGGGAAAAATAGTGGAAACTATTCTGAAGATCAAAATCATAGAGCATATAGAAAGACATGATTTAATGGAACACAGTCAACATGGATTTACCCAAGGGAAGTCTTGCCTAATAAATCTGCTTCATTTTTTTGAAGGGGTTAATAAACATGTGGATAAAGGTGAACCGGTAGATGTAGAGTATTTGGATTTTCAGAAGGCATTTGACAAAGTCCCTCATGAGAGGCTTCTACGAAAACTAAAAAGTCATGGGATAGGAGGCGATGCCCTTTCATGGATTACAAACTGGTTAAAAGACAGGAAACAGAGAGTAGGATTAAATGGTCAATTTTCTCAGTGGAAAAGGGTAAACAGTGGAGTGCCTCAGGGATCTGTATTTGGACCGGTGCTTTTCAATATATATATATATATATATATATATAAATGATCTGGAAAGGAATACGACGAGTGAGGTTATCAAATTTGCGGATGATACAAAATTATTCAGAGTAGTTAAATCAAAAGCAGACTGTGATACATTACAGGAGGACCTTGCAAGACTAGAAGATTGGGCATCCCAATGGCAGATGAAATTTAATGTTGACAAGTGCAAGGTGTTGCATATAGGGAAAAATAACTCTTGCTGTAGTTACACGAAGATAAGTTCCATATTAGGAGCTACCACCCAGGAAAAAGATCTAGGCATCATAGTGGATAATACTTTAAAATCGTTGGCTCAGTGTGCTGCAGCAGTCAAAAAAGCAAACAGAATGTTAGGAATTATTAGGAAGGGAATGGTTAATAAAATGGAAAATGTCATAATGCCTCTATATCGCTCCATGGTGAGACCACACCTTGAATACTGTGTTCAATTCCGGTCGCCGCATCTCAAAAAAGATATAGTTGCAATGGAGAAGGTACAGAGAAGGGCAACAAAAATGATAAAGGGGATGGAACAGCTCCCCTATGAGGAAAGGCTGAAGAGGTTAGGGCTGTTCAGCTTGGAGAAGAGACGACTGAGTGGGGATATGATAGAGGTCTTTAAGATCATGAGAGGTCTTGAACGAGTAGATGTGACTCGGTTATTTATACTTTCGAATAATAGAAGGACTAGGGGGCATTCCATGAAGTTAGCAAGTAGCACATTTAAGACTAATTGGGGAAAATTTTTTTTTCACTCAACGCACAATAAAGCTGTGGAATTTCTTGCCAGAGGATGTGGTTAGTGCAGTTAGTGTAGCTACGTTCAAAAAAAGTTTGGATAAGTTCTTGGAGGAGAAGTCCATTAACGGCTATTAATCAAGTTTACTTAGGGAATAGCCACTGCTATTAATTGCATCAGTAGCATGGGATCTTCTTAGTGTTTGGATAATTGCCAGGTTCTTGTGGCTTGGTTTGGCCTCTGTTGGAAACAGGATGCTGGGCTTGATGGACCCTTGGTCTGACCCAGCATGGCAATTTCTTATGTTCTTATGGTAGGCAGAAAGGCAAGTTAGCCTTTGAGTTGCTGTGAACAGCTCCTGCTTCTCAGCAACCACTTTCGTCTGAGCCTCAGCCAATTCTTGATTTCCAGGAATGTGGCCTAAAGGGATCTCTGAAACAGTCTTCTTTTCTGCTGCTTCCAGTTGTTTCCTGGTTCCCAGTTGGTGTGAAAGTCCTGAGTTCTAGGTCTAATTCCAGTTCAAGCCCCCGTCATGGTCTTGCCCTAAAATACCCCCCTCCACTACCACCAGGAGCATACGCTTGGTAAATGGGGCCTGTCTCTTAATGGTATTTCCTGTGGACCTCACATAATTTCACCGGGACGTTGATGTTCTCCGCTAGTTCCCAGGAGCATTCTTTGGGTCTATAGCCCTTTCTGTCTATTTGGAACATAAGCTTATTTCAAGTTCTGGAATCCAAATTAGCAATCACTCAGGGCCAGTGGAAGCACCAGTTGGACTAGGTGGCCACCTAAGGCCCATTGATTTGGGGGGGGGGGGGGTAACAGCATGGTAATGACCTGAAAAACAAATCACCATGGCGTGGTCCTGCGCAAGTAGGAAGAAGGAGAGACTATGTAGTTGCCACCAAGGCAGAAAGAAGATTAGTATGTCCCTGGCTCAAGCAAAAGCCGTATCAGCCCGCATGGCAGTGAAGAGCAGGAGAAAGAGTAGCAGCTTGGCCCGAGACCAGAACAAGCAGCAGCAGATGTCAGAGGGAACTGAAACAGTATGACCCCGCCTACTCAGGAAGTATCATCGGCCAGTCCCTGCTCAGCATGAGGAACAACAGGCAGAGAAGCATCAGCCCCTCCCCACTGGCCTGAAAAAAGGAAAAGTATCATGGGCCATAGGGCTGAAGGAGGAGGCTGTTGCTGTTGGCCTAGTACTTCTGGGGGAAGGACGGTGAGCGATAGAAAGCAGGTCTGTGTGTATGTGAGAAAGAGGGTATGTCTGTGTGAATGTATGAGAGAGAAAGAAGGAACGCATGTTTGTGTGTGTGTATGTAAGAGAGAGAGCATGTCTGGGTTTGTATATATGAGAAAAATCATGTATGTGTGTGTGTGTGTGTGTGTGTGTGTCTGTGTGCATGAGAGAGAGAGGACATATCTGTGTGCATAAGAATATAAGAAATGCCATACTGGGTCCATCAAGCCCAGTATCCTGTTTTCAACAGTGGCCAATCCAAGTCACAAGCATCTGGCAAGTACCTAAACATTAGATCGATCACAAGCTACTATTGCTTTTTAATTACTGTCATAGCAATTCATGGATTTATTCTCTAGGAACTTATCCAAACCTTTTTTAAACCCAGTTACTCTGACTGCTGTAACCACAACCTCTGGCAATGAATTCCAAAGTTTAACTATGCGCTGAGTGAAAAAGAATTTTCTTCGATTTGTTTTAAATGAGCTACTTGCTAATTCATGGAGTGTCCCCTGGTCCTTCTATTATTTGAGAGATTAAATAACCAATTTACATTAACTTGTTCAAGTCCTTTCATGATTTTGTAGACTTCTATCGTATCCCCCGCTCAGTCGTTTCTTCTCCAAAATGAACAGTCCTAACTTCCTTAGCATTTTCTCATAAGGAAGCCGATCCATGCTCCTTATCATTTTGGTTGCCCTTCTCTGCACTTTCTCCAGTGCAGCGATATCTTTTTTGAGATGCAGTGATCAAAACTACACACAGTATTCAAGGTGTAGTATCACCATGGAGCGATACAGAGGCATTATGACATCCTCCATTTTATTTTCCTTTTTTTTTTTTCAATTTAATTTTTATTGAATTTTAATCAACTTTACAGAACATTAGTTCAAGATATCACATAATATTAAGTAATATCCCACTTGTATTAACAACTAATACAAAATAAAGTAAAAGTAGAATGATTTTCTTTTTTTTTAATCTGTGAATCATAGGTAAATGGGGAGTCCAAAATACATTGAGCAGTCTTACAAAAGAAAAAGCAAAGTGTTGCAGTTGGACACTGCTGGCGAGATAGTGGACCCTTGGGCCGGCCTACCTAGGGTGACAGGGTAGGCCGGGAGGCGGAGCCACCAGCAGGAGGTGTTCACCCGAGAACCAGGAACCCCCCGGGAGGAGCCCGTAGGGTACCAGGACCTCGGGACTTTGGATAGAAGCAGAAGGTCCAGGGGCTGAGATAAGCTTAGGCCGGGACCAGAGCAAACAGGTAGGATAGGAAGTCCAAGGTACCCGGGAAGCAGGAGACCGGCTGTACAGGGCCGAGGGCTGACTGAAGGCAGGGCAGCGGGTAGCTGCGGAGTCTGTAGCAAACCGGAGGCTGAAGCAGGCTGTAGGCTGAAGCGGAGTCGGTAGCAAACCAGAAGCTGAAGCAGGCTGTAGGCTGAAGTGGAGTCGGTAGCGAACCGGAGGCTGTAGGCTGAAGCGGAAGCAGGCCGGGGTCAGAGGCTGGCTGCAGGCTGAAGCGGAGTCAGAAACAAACCGGAGTCAGAGGCAGGCGGCAGGCAGAAGCGGAAATTAACCTCCAGATATTGAAAATAATTGTGCATAACTAGACCTAAATCTTGCTCGTATATGAATGAAACCAACAGAGTTGCTCTTTCACAGTTTCTATTGTAAAAGTTTCCAGAAAGTCTGTAAAGTTTCCAAAATCAATTTGGTGCTGTGCAGCATTCTCTCTTGAATGAGCATATGGCAGGAAATATACTTTATTAAATGAAGGTATATTTTCAGAAGAAATATGCAATATCTCAATCATATACTTCCGGAGGCTGTCACCAATAATTCTAGGAAAATTCAAAAACCTTTAATTCAAGTGCCTTAGTCGATTTTCAATAAATCCAATTTTCCTGTTCAATACCATATGTTCCTGTAAATTCTGAGCATTTTTCACTTGATCTTCTAGATTCTGGATCCTATTAGTATGATCCGTAAGCTGAGAATTATGATCCTGTGTTATTGTGTCCAACTTTAATGAAATCACAGAAATTTATTGTGAACAACCTTGAAAAGTGGATCCTAGCTTGGCCACTAATTCCCTAAGGGACTCTAGTGTCACTACAGCTGATTTGGGGAGTGTGAATATCATGGTTCCCTGCTACACAATTACTGCAGGTTCCAGAGTAGTTAAAGAACTCAATGTCAAAGTTCTAATAGGCTCATCTCCACCAGAAGAATCCATCTGGGATGTTACTGCTGAAGTCATCACAGCCATGCTTCCCACTATCAGTGCCGTGAAACCATTCCCTGTCTCTGCGATGACTCCTTCAACTGCCATTCCAGAGCTCAGTGGCTCTGTAGCTGCCTTCCTGGGCCCAGAGACAACTGGGGAAATGGCGCCATAGGTGTCGTTAGACTTGGAGGGCTGAGAGTAGTCTCCCCAGATGAGATGGAGGCTCCTCTTCTGGTCCTGTCAGCGGGGAACGCCACCCCTAATGCCAGGTAGTTTGTAGCTAACATAGGGTTAGTTCACTGCCCCGGGGGGAAGGGAGGGTACTGAGGGAAATACCCGGACTCTTCCCTTCCATTTAGGATGCATCTTGTAAGCTTAGCTTACAAGCAAAAAATCAGAAAAAAAAATGAGCAGGTCCAGCAGATGCTACTCATTTGCCACCATCTTGGCTCCTCCTCCTGAATTAGATTATATTTAATAAATTGATATTGATAGGCAGAGAAACACAAGTTAGTAATTGAGATAAATTTAGTAATTTGTGTAAACAGAATACTTAAGTAAAATTTAGGGGGAGCGTAAATATTGATACCATAATAAATATTTCAGGTAATTACTTTTAGTTGGTAGGATTTTTAGAAGCTAAGGGAGCATGATTCTTTATAGAATACATACTTAATGGAATCAAAGGCACATTTTATAAACTAAAAGGGGATTTTAGAAAATTGTGTATAACTATATCTATTAGTGAGTTTAGACAAATATGTATGAAAGTAACTAAACAAAATTAAAGGAAATAGTAGGTCTATTAGAGATCATAGTTAGGTCTTTCTCATTTATTTTAGCACGTACCAAAATATTCCAACAGCTGAAGGATGGTTTGGAAACATTGTATCACCAAAACTGTCACTGCTGTTACTATTTCTACTGCTGTCCAGACAGATGTGTTATGTTCTGTTAGGTTAGGCAGGGTAGGCAGTAGCACAAGACAGCGAGGATCCAGTAGTGGTCCGCAGAGCGGGATAACCAGAGAATCCACACAGTGGCAGGAGAGGAGGCGAGGAGAGCAGACTTTGCACTTACTCCGAACTGAAGCAGCCAGGCTGTAGTTGTAGACACAGTGAAGACCCAAGGTAGAGGAGCATGGAGAGTTGTCCCTAGTATCAGTGAGGAGACTCACTTGGTAGGAGAATGTGAGGCTAGAAGAGATGGCTCTCCGAGGTGTGGATAGCTCTGAGTGTGGCAAGGCCCCCGAGGAGCGGGTACCTGAATCACTCAGACAGGAGTGCAGGAACAGCGAAGCCATGTCCCAGAATAGCAGAATTAAGCAAGATGGGAATCCTTGCTAACTGATAGGTAAGAAGGCCCAATAGGATTATATACACGTAGACAGTGACGTCATGTGATGGGGATGCCCCTGAGGTTCCTGCCATGACATGTTTAAGAAGGGGGCAGGCATGTATGTGCATGCCCTAGGTCACCCCAGAAGTAAGATGGCTGCTGGGAGTGCCCACAACATCCTGGGAATGCCATGGAGGATGATGTGCAGAGGCAGAGACAGCCTTCTTCCCCAGACTCGAAGCTGCAGGGAAAAAAGAGGTGAGCAGCAAAGGTCACAGCCATCTGCGACTGACGGGCACAACAAGATGTACTGATCTACAGTGAAGAACTGATTTTTTAGTGTGCTTTGAAAACATTTTCCTATAAAACTATCATTACAGCACTATGAAATTGCTCTGATCAGATTTGTAAAGCTATCCAAGGTTGCTGAAATGCTAGAAGAGGTAAAAGGTTAAAAAGTATGTTAAGAATCAACATTTGTTTCTGTTTTCTGGGCTCAATTTACAAGAAATCATATGACTTTCAAGAATCCAGCCTCATTAACATATATTAGATAAAATTATAATGTCACCAATTAGGAAAATGTTATGCAAACTAACTCATTGGTGTGTAAATTAGAGATGATGACCTAGTTAACCTATTGTATCAATAATATTCCTTGATTCAGCTCCTGAATTGCCTTTGCTGGTTATTGTACTCTCCTGGGATATTCCATTTCTTTCAGTAAAGATCTATCTCTTTCAGCTGCCAGTGTTAAGTGTTTATTTATATCCCATATCAATTTTGGTGACCCAGATTGGGTACACCTGCCATTTATTTTCTGCAGAGAATTTTTGTGATTTTGGGGCATTCATGAAAATCATATGACTGAGCTAAGATGAAGCAGGTTCAAGAACAAGATCAACAAGGACTTGGCAATCATACACAGTTGGTAAGCCCCTTTCAAAAGTTCATGGGAGGAGTTCATGAGATGAGAGTGAAATGGGCTAGACTGAAGAGTAATATAAGAAAATTATTATGTTCATGTCTGTGGGCTAACACCATGAACCACTGCCCTCACATTCAGTCTCAGGCTGGCTGCATTGTCCCCAGATGTAGAGAAATACCATTAACCCTCCACGTGATGTTACTCTGCTCTCAGATACATTGAGAAACCATTGGCCCGTCACACGGTAGGATGTCGCTGACTCCAAAGTGCCATGCCTTTCCCTAGGTATACGCTCCTGTCACTCTGCAGCTTTTAAAGGGACCTTGGTGGGAAAGACCCATGACCCCTAGAGATGACTTCACTAGTGCTACCCTATAAAAGGATAGCTTCCCAGCAGCAACTCACCTCAGCAACAGTTCTAGCTACTTTTTAGTAGAGCGTATTGCTTCCCAGCATTCCTGTCTTCATTCCAGCCTTGCCTTCAGACTTCATTCCAGCCTTGCCTTCATCCCTCATACAGCTTGCCATAGTCTTCATCCTGCTGTCTTCAGGTTGTCTTCTGTCTTCATTCTAGTCTAAACCACACTGCCTGTTCTTTCTTGCCCTAGCCTCCTTGCCCTGCCTATCTATCCCTTTTTACCTCCCTTAGATAGATATCTGGTTTTGACCTCAGCTTAGACACTGGATACGCCTGATCACTGCCTGCCTCTGATCATTGCTTGGACCTCAGATATGCCTGACTGTCCTCTGCAATATGATCCTAACTACTACAGACCTTCTCTTCCTCCATCAGCGGAGACCCCACGTAAGTCCTGCCAGCCCCAGCATTCAAAGGCTTAACCCAAGGGGAACCTTGGGTCTCTGCTTTGCCTGGGTCTACCTGCTAATGGTCGGAAGGAACATGTAGGGCTCCTCCATGCAAGTAGAGCCAATCCTGCCTTGGCTTAAGGGTCCATAGTCACAACAGAAATATTTCTTTACAGAGAGGATGGTAGAAACAATGAGTTCAAGAAAGCATGAGATAAACATGGGATTTCTGCAGGAGGGATAAGAATTGTAAGTTGAATTAGTTATGGTTGGTGTGAACATGCAGACTAGATAGGCTATAGGGTCTTTTTCTGCCATTATACCTATGTGCATATATGCCATTTTTTCACGCATAACTCCTTTGAAAATTATCTTATAAGTGTTCTATTTTCCAGCGAAAATCTGCCTGCAGAAAAAGCAGTTGCAACGTCCATGGGTATTGTACCTATGACAATTTTGAAAGGAAAATTACATGCATAGTTTACATTTGAAAATTAGGTATAAACTTTGCAGCTTGGTGGGCCATTTGAAAATTGTCCTTCATCGCCAAATGTTCATGCAACCTGATTTATGTGGGAAAAACTAGGAAGCAGTTATATAAACAGACACCGCATCTGGTAAAGTTCCATGCCTTTCCTATGTAACTATTTTCTAGTTTTTCCCTTGAGGCCATGGTTCCATGAACATAAAATAGCAAACAATATGAGAAGTACTGCAATTGAAGCAAGATAAATTAAAGAGTTTCTCAAAATGTACAACTTCTTGTACAATGAGAGGAGAATTAGAACATTATGTAAATGGATCACTAAACACAAGAGCTGTATCCGGAACAGTGTCATATCTTTCATTAGTTTTTATTTTTATTATTGCTTTTCTTTCTGTAATATACATGAATAAGCCCAGTATAGTCTTATATCTTCTATAATCTAGATATTTCTCATTCTAATATTAATTACAGTAATTTCTACTTTAGTAACTGGAGTATAAATGATCATCTGTAGCAGGTTGATCTTATTTGATTTAAGGTCTCTCTTCTTTCAAATATTGAGGGTGCTGTTTTTCAAATGTGTTTTCTGATCAAGTCACAATCCTGTAGTGAAAGAATGGCCATATATTCTTTTTTCTAACAAATCTTTTTATTTATTAAAGCAACATACACAACCATACCATTGAAAAACATCTCCAGAAAAATTTTCATAACATAGAATGCACTGAAATAATCAAACTAAACAGGGAGGTGACCTTATACCAAATAATGTGTTGTTGTGACATTTTCCCCCTCTCCTTGTCCTCCACACACCTCAGCTCCTCCCCTGCCTTCCCTCATTCAAACCTACATACACACACTCACTCCCCAATCATCCACATCCACATTAAATAATAGGGATGTGAATCGTTTTTCAACGATTAAAATTATCGTCCGATAATTTTAATATCGTCTTAAATCGTTATAGAACACAATACAATAGAAAATCTAACGATTTATCGTTAAAAATCGTTAAATTGTGTTAGTGCGCACTAACAGAAAATGTTACAAATTGACACTTTCCAGGTCATTAAAGGTCAGTTAGGAATGAATATGTATTCCTATTGGCTGGCTGCCCTCTTATCTATTGATGTTACCAAGGTTCCCACTGAGGTGATGGTTGGGGGGATGGAAATGGAAACTCAGGAACACTAACAGAAAATGATACAAAGTATTGACACTTTCCAGGTCAGTAAAGGTCAGTTAGGAATGAATATGTATTCCTATTGGCTGGCTGCCCTCTTATCTATTGATGTTACCAAGGTTCCAACTGAGGTGATGGTTGGGGGGATGGGAAATGGAAACTGTTGGTAGTTGACAAAAAAAGTAATGTGATCAGTCAATATGACTAGAACTTGTGCCCTATTCCTGATACCAGGGGTGTTGTGATCTTCCTGCACTCAGTGCCCTATCCCTGATACCAGGGGTGTTGTGATCTTCCTGCACACAGTGCCCTATCCCTATTAATACCAGGAGTGTTGTGATCTTCCTGCACACAGTGCCCTAACCCTGAAACCAGGGGTGTTGTGATCTTCCTGCACACAGTGCCCTAACCCTGACACCAGGGGTGTTGTGATCTTCCTGCACACAGTGCCCTATCCCTGATACCAGGGGTGTTGTGATCTTCCTGCACACAGTGCCCTAACCCTGATACCAGGGGCGTTGTGATCTTCCTGCATGCAGTGCCCTATCCCGCCTGCATTACTAGTGAGAGGCTGGCTTCACAGACAGGGGGGGAGCTGCCTGACCCTCACTCCTGACTTCCCCCATGTCACAGTCAGTGACTGGTGTGTGGGTGAGGGGGGGGGAGGATGGTGAGGCTGAAACAGCTTCTTCCCTCATTACTAGTGAGAGGCTGGCTTCAGACAGGGGGGAGCTGCCTGACCCTCACTCCTCCGGGGTGTTGTGATCTTCCTGCACACAGTGACCTATCCCTGATACCAGGGGTGTTGTGATCTTCCTGCATGCAGTGCCCTACCCCTATTAATACCAGGAGTGTTGTGATCTTCCTGCACACAGTGCCCTATCCCTAATACCAGGGGTGTTGTGATCTTCCTGCACACAGTGCCCTATTCCTGATACCGGGAGTGTTGTGATCTTCCTGCATGCAGTGCTCTATCCCTGATACCGGGATGTGTGCAAGAAGATCACAACACCCCCGGTAACCGGGATAGGGCACTGCATGCAGGAAGATCACAACAACCCTGGTATCAGGGATAGGGCACTGTGTGCAGGAAGATCACAACACCCCGGAGGAGTGAGGGTCAGGCAGCTCCCCCCTGTCTGTGAAGCCAGCCTCTCACTAGTAATGCAGGGAGGGAGCTGTCTCAGCCTTCACCATCCTCCCCCCCCCCTCACCCACACACCATTCACTTGCTGGGACTTGGGGGAAGGGAGGAGTGAGGGTCAGGCAGCTCCCCCCTGTCTGTGAAGCCAGCCTCTCACTAGTAATGCAGGGAGGGAGCTGTCTCACCCTTCACCATCCTCCTCCCCCCCCCCTCACCCACACACCATTCACTTGCTGGGACTTGGGGGAAGGGAGGAGTGAGGGCAGGCAGCTCCCCCTGTCTGTGAAGCCAGCCTCTCACTAATAATGCAGGGAGGGAGCTGTCTCCGCCTTCACCATCCCCCCACCCCCCACACACCATTCACTGGCTGGGACATGGGGGAGGGGAGGAGTGAGGGTCAGGAAGCTCCCCCCTTTCTGTGAAGCCAGCCTCTCACTAGTAATGCAGGGAGGGAGCTGTCTCACCCTTCACCATCCTCCTCCCCCCCCCTCACCCACACACCATTCACTGACTGGGACATGGGGGAGGGGAGGAGTGAGGGTCAGGAAGCTCCCCCCTGTCTGTGAAGCCAGCCTCTCACTAGTAATGCAGGCGGGATAGGGCACTGCATGCAGGAAGATCACAACACCCCTGGTGTCAGGGTTAGGGCACTGTGTGCAGGAAGATCACAACACTCCTGGTTTCAGGGTTTGGGCACTGTGTGCAGGAAGATCACAACACCCCTGGTTTCAGGGTTAGGGCACTGTGTGCAGGAAGATCACAATACTCCTGGTATTAATAGGCATAGGGCACTGTGTGCAGGAAGATCACAACACTCCTGGTGTCAGGGTTAGGGCACTGTGTGCAGGAAGATCACAACACCCCTGGTATCAGGGTTAGGGCACAAGTTCTAGTCACATTGACTGATCACATTACTTTTTTTGTCAAGCTACCAACTGTTTCCATTTCCCATCCCCCATATATTGTCAGTGGGAACCTTGGTAACATGAATAAATAAGAGGGCAGCCAATAGGAATACATATTCATTCCTAAACTGACCTTAACTGACCTGAAAAATGTCAAATTGTATCATTTTCTGTTAGTGCGCACTAATCGGAAAAAACAATTTTTTAACTAAAAAATCGTGCCAAACACGATTTTCTTTTCCTGCCAGATGATTTCAATCGTTAAGACGATAGGGCACACGATTCACATCCCTATTAAATAAACACAGACATCTACCGCATTTCAGCTCTCCAACCTCATCCAAATATACAATCACAACCAAGATACTGAATATCCCAATTCTTTAAGAAAATTCTCTTCATTGGCACCAAATCATAAAACATTTCCCATGCTTGTATGTAATATTTATCTACCATTTTATTTGACTTCACATGTAATCTTTGCAATTGCGTAATCTCAACCATCTTCTCCTGCCATAACACAAAAGGAGGAGGGGTACTTTCAAGTCAGTGATGCAATACACATTTGCATGCCAAAAGTAAAGCCTACTTAACAAAAGTATTGCCCATATTTACTGCTGCAGTCAAATATTGTTTACCCAGCAATAAAGAAGTCCTTTGAAAATAAATCTTAAGACCTGCTGTCTTCTGAACTGCCAAAACAATGTCTTCCCAAAAATTAAACATTTTACGACACAACAAAAAATTGTGAAGCAAGGTTCCTGAGAGATTTTATATTTCAAAAAATATCAAAGTTATCCAATCATTTTTTGTCTCTTTATATTGACTTTTTAACAATGATGTATTTATTTAAACTGCATCTCCGTGAGGCCAGCATCCGTTGACAATTTGTGGGCCTCTAGGAGCACTACGGCCACATATTTTTCAGTAGTGCTAAGCATTTTTCCTGGCAATCTCTTCATCTTTTCTTTTTTCTAGAATCATATATAACCATATATGGGGGCAAAAATCTATATAAGGTAAGTCCAGGCCATTTTGAATTTAGGAAGTGTCCTCCCACCTGGCCCCATCATCTGTACCTCAGCTTTGAATGGGGTAGGTCAGGGGTGACATGCTTGATGGTGGGGTACAGGAGGCTTCAACTTTGTTGCCAGGGTGAGAGTGAGGGCGCACTACTTTGATGTTGAGCTGGGTGAAGGAGATCTTAACGGTGCTAATAAGGCCAATGTGTTGCTGATGGCAGTATTATCTCAGCACAATCTCCTGCAAAACATTGGCTTTAACACCCTTTAGAAGTGGGTCTTAACTTAGTATTTTGCAGATGGTAATGTCTTCATTAAACTCCTTAAGCAACTTACTTCATTGGCCCTTCAGTGTTGAATTCTAGTGGAATGAGACCCAGTATAATTACTATCATCTCCCTTAACCATATAACACAACATTCACTTATGGCATATTGAATCCTTGACACACTTAACGGCTTGCACACACCTTGTGTATTCCGGGCACCAAATTGTAAACAATATCTCAAAAAATGCTGGTACACCTGGTTTCTTCTTTAGATATTTGATAATAGCTATTATCTCACAACAAGACTATGTAATTTTGTAGGACCACTACTCATGGGGTCAAGGTATTTTATCAGACTCTTATATGGTTTTAGGTCCAATTTACTTTATATATATTTTTTTGTAATTTTTTTCTAATTTTTGTTTTTACTTTCCATCACACTGATGAGAGCTCCAAAGACCACATTTAAAGTTAAAGTCAATTAAAAGTCACTCTTTTCAATCCCAATATCAAATGATTCAGCAGTGATACTCATCTGCACAGCCCAACACGATCGTGTTTCGGACCCCCACTCTTAAGGTCCTGCTTCAGGGGAAAAAACTTCGCCTTGAAAGGCCTTTCAAGGTGATTCCAAGCCGGGATCGCGTCTACATTAATGGATAGATACAACTATTGAGATGAGTATATTGGTCGTCTGATGATTGCCCTGGGAGTGTCACGGAACAAAGATGGAAGTTTTTTCCCCTGAAGCAGGACCTTAAGAGTGGGGGTCCGAAACGCGATCGTGTTGGGCTGTGCAGATGAGTATCACTGCTGAATCATTTGATATTGGGATTGAAAAAAGTGACACTTAATTGACTTTAACTTTAAATGTGGTCTTTGGAGCTCTCATCAGTGTGATGGAAAGTAAAAACAAAAATTAGAAAAAAATTACAAAAAAATATATATAAAGTAAATTGGACCTAAAACCATATAAGAGTCTGGTAAAATACCTTGACCCCATGAGTAGTGGTCCTACAAAATTACATAGTTTTGTTGTGAGATAATAGCTATTATCAAATATCTAAAGAAGAAACCAGGTGTACCAGCATTTTTTGAGATATTGAATCCTTGCCCAGAATTCCCTTATCTTTGGACATATCCTAAAGTTCTGTGCATGGGAGTTTTCTTTCCCCACATGTTCTCCAATTCTTATCACTAAAAAGGTTATCCATATATTTTTAACCAATAGAATAACCCAATATCTATTTCGTATTTTCAAGTAGGAATGAGCAGTCATTTCTAAATGAAAATGATCTAAAAAAGAAACAAAATTTCACATTTTGCTTGTGTCATTTTGTGTGTTTTATTTGCTAATAGTATATGCTATTTGAAAATATCATGCCCTAAAAAATGAAACAAATCAAGCAAAATACATTTAAAAACTGAAATGAGAAAAAGAAAAGAAAAATGAAATGAAAGAAGACACATGAAACAAACAAAAAATTTCAGCTTGCACACTTCCATTTTGTATGGGAATTCCTTCCCATATGAGAATTGCATGGGAGAATATGATGTGTTTCTTTATTCAATTTCTTGCACAATAGATCACTGAAATCCCAGCATGTCACAACAAAAATCCATGACTTTGGGTATGACTGTTACTGAAAATCTATTCCATTTTTTTCTTTGGAGATCTCATATTCTAATTCCCTATTTCATACTTATTAATTGAAGCTGCATAGACTGAGGTTTTTCAAATTGTAAGACTTTGGACATTTTTATGATGTTTTACATTTATACAACTGTTGCTGTATGAGAAAAGTAGTAATCAGTTTAATATAAAAATCATTGAAGAGAAGAGTTTCATCCAGAGTATGTACTAAGGATGTGCAAAGGCAAAATTTTCATTTTGGTTCATTTCATTTCATAGTTCACCTCCATTCATTTCATTAGTTTTAAACAAACAAACAAACAATAAACTTGTGTTTATTCATTTGTTCTTTTGTTTACCATCAAAGTCAATGGGGGAAGCAATACAGCTTATTTTGAGTTTCAAAATTGGGGATTTCTAATCAATTATAGTGAAACCTATGGGTATACAACATTAGAAGGAGGAAGAAAGCTCCAATGCATCAAGACTCTCTTCAAATTGGCACTAAAAGTGGCATGAAGAACATCAAGAACCTACGATTGGGGAAAATGCTTCCAGTTGTGGCAGGAGTTCTCCAAGACACCGTTACAAGAACAAAGCAGCAGCAAGAGTGTTACGAACACCCCAAGGCTTCAAAAGAAGGCAACAATAACAGTGGCATGAGCCCAGAAGGGGAGCACGAGAGAGGCAAAGTAGCACCAAGAATAACATAAATAACTTAAGGAACCATGATGGGGGAATAAAGCAGGAAAGGTCCCAGACACCGATGGAGGGACACAGCAGCATAAAGAGTGGCATGAAGAATCCAAGACATCATGAAAGGTGCAAAGCAACCACCCACAGTGGCAAGAATCCCCCATGGTATAGAATCTAAGGTTTGGCAGCCAGGCAGAATGGCAGCAAGATCCCCAAGGTGTAAAGACTGTATGTGGCAGAAAGGCTGAGTGGCAGAGAGACCCCCCTTCCCCCCAAGTTTATTCATTTATTTTCCACCATCTTTTTTTCTGCTATTTCTACAAATTTCAACACGGAGTACAGAAGCACACACATAATAAAATACATAAAACATACATTAAAATAAAATTAAATACATTGTAAAACAAAAATATATCTTAAACGGTGCTAATCCAAAATAAACTGCACCTAAATCACTTCTATTACACCCTACCTAGATAATGCCTCTTGATCTTCTTTCTGAATTTCAAATGATCTATCTCATTTCACAGTTCAAATGACAATGGGTTCCATAATGATGGATCAGTCATAGAATAAGCTTTTCCTCTAGTGTTTATTAAGTGAAATGCAGATGGTGGGGGAGCTAAAAGAAGTTTCTGAGAATCAGACCTCAGGGACCATCCAGGAATATACCAGTGTATTCTATCAGACAAACACAGATCTTCTGATTTATGGACCAAAGTATATTTATATATTTGTTGTAGCATAAGTGATATAGCAGCAAATTAAATGCAGAATGGCAGAAAGACCCCAAGGTGTAGAGAGAGGGCTATGGCAACAAGACACCCAAGGTGGTACATCAGGTGCATGGTAGCTAAGCAGAGTGGCAGCATGATCCCAAGGTATAATATTATGGGCATGACAGGTAGGCAGTGACAGAAAGACCTCCAATTGCTTTTAATCTACTTGCCACTCACATGGAAATTCTGGAAAGCCCAGCAAAGCCAGATTGATTTTCAAAAAGATAGATTTTTCCATTAACTACTCTGGCATCAGCCATGAATGATGAAGGCTCAGGAGGTCCCCTGCCATTGAGAAGACATGTTCACTGAACATACTGGTTGATAGTCAGTAAATATAATTCTGAGCCACCTTTGTCAGATCTGGCCAGACGGTGGACTTGTGTGTCCAATAAGCAACTGCATCTGTGCCTATGACCTCAATGGACTTTCTTAGATGGTGTGACACAGAAATTTCTGATAGTTTTCTTTTCTGGGGTGTGGCAAAGGTCTCTCTTGCCAGCTGCTTTAGCTATGGCATGTGTCAGGAGCAATTTATTTATTATTTATTTAATTAAAGCTTTTTTTATACCGACTTTCGTGATACAAATCAAATCAAATCAGTTTACATGGAACAAAGATCTTAACAATAACATTAACCATCCATAATAAACATTAACTAGAAGGAGAAGAAAAGTTACAGTAAAACAAGGGAAGGCAACTGGGGACTGGAAAAACAGAGGGGAAGTTAGATAACTAAATACAATTATACAAATGGTACCCGTAATGGAGAAGGTTTTCATGGGTAATGATTCAGATGGACTGAATCAAATCACGGTGAACCTAGAAGATGTGGTAGGCCTGATTGACAAACTGAAGAGTAGTAAATCACCTGGACCGGATGGTATACACCCCAGAGTTCTGAAGGAACTAAAAAATGAAATTTCAGACCTATTAGTAAAAATTTGTAACTTATCATTAAAATCATCCATTGTACCTGAAGACTGGAGGATAGCAAATGTAACCCCAATATTTAAAAAGGGCTCCAGGGGCGATCCGGGAAACTACAGACCGGTTAGCCTGACTTAAGTGCCAGGAAAAATAGTGGAAAGTGTTCTAAACATCAAAATCACAGAACATATAGAAAGACATGGTTTAATGGAACAAAGTCAGCATGGCTTTACCCAGGGCAAGTCTTGCCTCACAAATCTGCTTCACTTTTTTGAAGGAGTTAATAAACATGTGGATAAAGGTGAATTGGTAGATATAGTATACTTGGATTTTCAGAAGGCGTTTGACAAAGTTCCTCATGAGAGGCTTCTAGGAAAAGTAAAAAGTCATGGGATAGGTGGCGATGTCCTTTCGTGGATTGCAAACTGGCTAAAAGACAGGAAACAGAGAGTAGGATTAAATGGGCAATTTTCTCAGTGGAAGGGAGTGGACAGTAGAGTGCCTCAGGGATCTGTATTGGGACCCTTACTGTTCAATATATTTATAAATGATCTGGAAAGAAATACGACGAGTGAGATAATCAAATTTGCAGATGACACAAAATTGTTCAGAGTAGTTAAATCACAAGCAGATTGTGATAAATTGCAGGAAGACCTTGTGAGACTGGAAAATTGGGCATCCAAATGGCAGATGAAATTTAATGTGGATAAGTGCAAGGTGATGCATATAGGGAAAAATAACCCATGCTATAATTACACAATGTTGGGTTCCATATTAGGTGCTACAACCCAAGAAAGAGATCTAGGTGTCATAGTGGATAACACATTGAAATCGTCGGTGCAGTGTGCTGCGGCAGTCAAAAAAGCAAACGGAATGTTGGGAATTATTAGAAAAGGAATGGTGAATAAAACGGAAAATGTCATAATGCCTCTGTATCGCTCCATGGTGAGACCGCACCTTGAATACTGTGTACAATTCTGGTCGCCGCATCTCAAAAAAGATATAATTGCGATGGAGAAGGTACAGAGAAGGGCTACAAAAATGATAAGGGGAATGGAACAACTCCCCTATGAGGAAAGACTAAAGAGGTTAGGACTTTTCAGCTTGGAGAAGAGAAGACGACTGAGGGGGGATATGATAGAGGTGTTTAAAATCATGAGAGGTCTAGAACGGGTAGATGTGAATCGGTTATTTACTCTTTCGGATAGTAGAAAGACTAGGGGGCACTCCATGAAGTTAGCATGGGGCACATTTAAAACTAATCGGAGAAAGTTCTTTTTTACTCAACGCACAATTAAACTCTGGAATTTGTTGCCGGAGAATGTGGTTAGTGCAGTTAGTATAGCTGTGTTTAAAAAAGGATTGGATAAGTTCTTAGAGGAGAAGTCCATTACCTGCTATTAAGTTCACTTAGAGAATAGCCACTGCCATTAGCAATGGTTACATGGAATAGACTTAGTTTTTGGGTACTTGCCAGGTTCTTATGGCCTGGATTGGCCACTGTTGGAAACAGGATGCTGGGCTTCATGGACCCTTGGTCTGACCCAGTATGGCATTTTCTTATGTTCTTAATCTCGGGGGGTCTACAATTAGTCTGCGTCATGGCTATGCCATAGTAGTGAAAGTATAGGCTCATGAGAAAGCTTGACCGAACAACCATGTCTTAAGTTTTTTTTTTAAAGTCAGAAGACAGGATTCCTGTAGTAGGTTTGGGGGGATAGAATTCCAGATAGAAGGACCAGCTGTCGAAAATGCCCGTTCTCTGAAAGTTGATCGGTGAACAGCTTTATTTGGTGGGGCGTGTAGAGATCCCTTATAGGCTTCCCTAATAGGTCTGGCTGTGATGTGTAGTTTGAGAGGAAATTGCAGGTCAAGAGGGACCTGATGGTGAATGCTTTTGTGAATAATTGTGAGTGATTTGGTAGGGATTCTGAAATTCACTGGGAGCCAATGCAGGTCCTTGAGTATGGGTGTGATGTGATCTCTCCTTTTAGTGTTCATCAGGATTCTCGCCGCTGCATTTTGGAGCATCTGGAGGGGTTTTATGGTAGATGCTGGGAGTCCTAGTTCTGTGCAGGTAATATGGCTTTGGTGTACTGAGGTGGGGAAGGAAATGCTAGCTGACAGGGAGCACCTATGCTCATACTACTCTCTAGGGTGGCCACTCTTTTCTGCACGACATCCCCACTGTGCCTCTACTCCTGTTTACATACCCTAGCTGCCAGTATCTCCTTCATATATGTTAGACCTGGGACTGGAAGGAGAGACTCCCTTTCATACTTGAATCACAAACTGTGGGAAGCATGTAAATACTGTTTTCTGTCAATGTTTTCAGTCTCATTTGCATCTGCTGCTGCAAAGAGTCAATATACTGCAACACCTCTGCTTCCATTCCTTCTAACTCTTGGAAACCCTCAAAACCTTTTCTCCAGAATATTTACTATGGGAATGACCCTGCCCTGGGTGGCACTTCTGGATCTCAAATATTCTATGGCATCCTTGAAGGGGTTCAGGATTAATATCAGCTGACTCATCACTACCCAATCATGATGCCCCAGGAGGTGATCCATACCTAATAGGGATATGAATCGTTTTTTGATGATTTAAAACAATCGTCAGATATATTTTAAATTGTCAAAAATCGTTAGAGCCGCGATACAATAGCAATTCCCCCGATTTATCGTCAAAAAATCATAAATCGGGGGAGGGCGGGAAAACCGGCACACCAAAAAAAACCCTAAAACCCACCCCAAACCTTTAAACAAATCCCCCACCCTCCTGAACCCCCCCAAAATGTTTTAAATTACCTGGGGTCCAGTGGGGGGTCCCGGAGCGATCTCCCGCTCTCTGGCCACGGCTGCGTTAAGAGAAATGGTGCCGGTGGCCCTTTGCCCTTATCATGTGACAGGGCAAAGGTAGCGCCGGCGCCATTTTGGTTCCTGGCTTCCGACGTCACGCGTGCAGGAGATCACCCCCGGACCCCCGCTGGACCCCCAGGGACTTTTGGCCAGCTTGGGGGGGCCTCCTGACCCTCACAAGACTTGCCAAAAGTCTAGCGGGGGTCCGGGAGCGACCTCCTGCCCGCGGGCCGTATTGCCAATATTCAAAATGGCGCCAGCGCTACCTTTGCCCTCACTATGTCTTACGGGCGACGGTCCGTATGACGGTACAAAATTGGATCGCGTACTCCCTGACCATTTGTGGTCCCTTGCAGATCCTTAGTTCTTCCACAGAGTTCTGCTTCTCAAAAACAAGCCAGAACTGGCATAAGTATTCCGGAAGACTCTGAAGCAATGGGTCATCTCTTTCCTACAAAGGGGAGGCCCAATCTAGGGCTGTGCCACCAAGCAGTGAAAGCATGTATGTGATCTTGGTGCGGGCAGTGGAGAACAATGTCAGCTGTTGTTTGAAGCACATGCAGCCCTGCCATGGTGGGAGATGCTGGTCTAGGAGGAGGTACCATCACAGGCGGGGCCTGTATTGCTGCTAAGTCCTCTGTGAGGATGGCTAGTCTCTCAAGGAGCCCTGTGACCCGACTGAGGACACTTTGTTGCTGCTGAATCCATTGAGCCTGGCCCAGAATGACTTGGAGCGAGCTGAGATCTTCTGGGTCCATTTCTTCAACAAATTGTAATGCCTATTGTTAATGTGGACCCATGGTACTGAGGGGTGGTTGGCACTATCTAGTGAGCAAGCTGACTAGTCTGCCCCGTCAGTTGGCAGAGAAGCCGTGTCGTGCGACAGTCTGGAACTTTGCCTATACCAGCCCCATTCTCCGTGGGTTGAGCCCGTGGATACCAGGGGCCAGCAGGACTTAGGTGGGTCCCTAGGAAAATCTAAAGACATAGTCTGGGCAGATGAGAGTCGAGGCAGGAAGTGATCAGCAAGGATTGAAGATGATCCAAAGGTCAGGGAAGTGGCAAACAGCCCATTGAGGAACAGGCCAAGATCGAGGCAAGCAGCAGAGATATGAGGTGAGGTCCAAAGCAGGGGTCAGGCAAGGCAGCAGTCAAGGAAAGTCAAAAATACAAGCTGAAGTCAAATCAGAGAAACAAGCCAAGGGAAGCAGACAAGGAACATACAGACAACAGACAAACAGAGAACAACAAAGTAAGAAAGCAAGGCAAGAAGAACTAGGAACAAACAAGGACAATGGCAAGGACACAGAAGTAGAAACATGCACTGGGACAATAAGGAAGCCAGGAGACTGGTTGCTGAGTCAAGGTGCAGAGATCTGAAGAGCCCTTATATAGAGCTATTGCCAGTAGGGATGTGAATCGTATTTCTGACGATTGAAAATATCGTACGAGGGTACTGGATGGCCCGCACCATTTTTAAAGATGGCGCTGGCCATCCATTACTCCTACCATGTGACAGGGGCCGGCCAATGGCACGGATACCCTGTCACATTGTAAGGGCAAAGGGCCATCGGCGCCATTTTTATTAGTGGCAGCCGACGGCCCAAGAGCGGGAGATCGCTCCTGGGACCCCCACTGGACCACCAGGTAATTTTAAAACATTTTGGGGGGGTCGGAAGGTTGGGGGAAGCTAAGGGAGCAGTTTAAAGGGTCGGGGTGTTTTTTTTTTTTTTTCAGCTCGGGCGCAGCCGATAAAAAAAAACCCATTCGGACTGCACGAAGGAAAATTCACATCCCTAATTTCCAGTGATGTCATCCTTGAGTGCTGCTGTGTTTCCAGCTGTGGGCCCTAAGTGGTTATGTGTTACTAACAGTTTGAGGCATTTTTTTTTGGTAGTATGCACTGTATTTCTATCTAATTTACATTTAGAATAGCAGACAAGCATTAATACATTCTTTATCTGATAATTTTAAGTAATTTTGGGAGAAAAGGTGTAACTAAGCGGTTATAAAGGAAAAGAAAAACAAAGTTTTTTATCAATTGAAAAGTTCGAGATCCATCAGAGATGTATTATCCATCTTCTGAACCCAGTACAGGAGCCACTTGGGTATGTGTGTCCAGGAACGCATGAAGTTGCAAAGGTTCAAAAAAGATGTGTTTAAAATTTAAGTAATTCACCACACACTTACAAGGATATTTCAAAAGGAACTTGCCCCCTCTGGTTAATACCTCTGGTCGCATAGTAATACATTTCTTCCTCCTTTCTTGAGAAGCTCTGGATAAATCTGGATACATCCATATTTTTTCACCGTGAAATTGTAATAAACGATTACTCATAAACAAACGCAATACTATATCACAATCAGTTAGGAGCGCAAAAGATACTAAAAGCGTCACTCTTCTTCTAATTGCAGTATCTATTGACAACTCCAGTACTTCCGTCAGATTTAATGAAACATCTGCTGGCTGATCCCTACTTGAAATATCTTCCTTAAAAGGAAGACAGTATAATCTTTGAGATCACCGGTAGCGCTTCAGATGACATTTTCAAAATATGAATAAGATAAGTTTTAAATATCTCAAATGATGAAATCAATTTCACATAGGGAAAATTGAGAACCCGTAGATTCAGAAATTTCAAAGAATTTTCAATATTTTCCAATTTCTTTGCGTTCACAACATCTGATTGAACTATTTATTTATTTATTTATTTACTTATTTAAAGTCTTTTCTATACCGTCGTTAAGCGGGTGCCATCACAACAGTTCACAATAGGGCACAAAAACTATGTGTTAGATCCAGTATCTGGAATTCTAAATTCTTAAACAGGTGCCATTAATTTACTGTAACATAGTTTCATAAAAAAAAATATAATTTGGTGAGTGTTATAAGTCATGTCCAGTTTCCTCTTACTAGGTTATGAGATATCGTACTACTTTATTTTGATTCTTTGTTGTTTAAAAAGAAAGAATAGTTTAGGATAAAGTATTGAGAGGCACACACTTAAAGAAACAAGGTGTGTGAGTGTGAGCTAGGCTGACTCCAACCAAAATTTCCCTGTTTTTCTGTTCTCAATTCTCTTTGTGGTATGCTTGCTTAAATAGCCATGTTTTTAAACTTTTTTTGAAGGTTTTGATGTTACTTTGTAGTCTGATTTCTAATGGTATATTGTTCCATATTGTGGGTCCTGCTAGAGATAGGGCCCTATCCCTAACCTGTGTTAGTCTGGTCGTTTTTACTGAGGGAATAGTTAGCAGTGCTTTGTTTGCTGATCTCAGATTTCTGTGGGGGGGGTATGTACACGTAGGGCTGTGTTCAGCCACTCCGCTTTTTCGTCGTGTATTAATTTATGTATGGTGCATAAAGTCTTGAATTGTATTCTTTGTTCAACGGGTAACCAGTGTAGTTCTATTAAGGTTTCGGTGATATGGTCTCTTTTGCTTTTTCCAGTTAAAATTCTTGCCGCTGTATCTACCCAAGATCGACCCAAGATTCCAACTGCTCCAACTTTGTATTTTGTGAGGAAATTGTATTTTCAATATCAAGAAAAATCGATTTGAATCAAGGGTAATTTTTGTCAAATTTGAAATTGCAGTTTCCAATGACTTTAAAGCAGACCATATGGAATCCATGGTAATCACTTCTGGCTTTACCAGGGGGGAATAAGGCAACTGCGGCGGTCCTGGGCTCCACTTCACCTGCTCCTGCCTGACCTCTCGTCCCCAAATTGTTAGCTCCTTCCAAAATAAGAGAGTCCCTGGTTGTAGTATAGGGAGTAAGCCTTACCGACGGTAGAAACCCAGCATTAATACCTGGTATATCCATTCTGCTGCTTTCAGCAGGAATTTCAAACAGCAATTTTCTTTTCTCCTCCTCTCTGGGGCCCACATTAGCTGTTGAAATGCTCTTAGATTGGGGTGGAGAGGGAGTTCTCGGTGTGCCGGGACTTAAGGATATCACTTTGGCCAGTAGCGCAGACACCCGCTCCATGTCAGTGTCCACAGCGGCTCTCTCCACTGGCACTGGCTCCAATGGCGTCGCGAAGAAGGAATCAGTCCTCGGCTGAAACGACTCCGGTAAGGGAGAGGAAGTAGAATCTCCCTTACTTTCGCTTTGCGCTTAGTGTGAGGCATTCTGCTGGAGGTAATAAGAATTTTAGGATTGCGCTCGGAGAGAACCTTTTCCACCCACATCTCAAACGGCGGCCATCTTTTCTATTGCTAGTTTCATTTGATTTTACCTGTATTATCTATATTTGTACAACAGGTATTTCTTGTTGTAAATATTGAAAATGCTTCAAAATAAAAAATTATAAAAAGAATAGCAGACATGCAGTCAAGTATTACATAAGAACCTAAGAGGTGAATTTTAGAAGCCGGGCGTGTACATTAATTAGGGGATGCGCAAATAAGGTGAGCTTGTGCACATCGAATGGATTTTAAAAGCCACCCAGATATACACATATCTCCCACTGTGTGCACATCTCTAAAGATTTCAAAAGGGGCGGGGCATGAGCATGGTCTGAGTGGGACATGGATGTTTCGGGCTGTGAACCAGAGATGTGCATGTAAATACTTATGCACCCCAGTGCGCACTGAGGTCCCCTGCCACGTAACTTTACTTCTGCTATGGATGATGTATACATTAAAAATTAAAGAAAACTAGGCAGCTCTGCGGGGTTTTAAAGGAGGGGGATAACTGAGGGGAGGTGAAGGCTATTAAACTAGGGGCTGTTGGAGACCTATCTCTTAACTGGGCGAACTGGGGATGAACTGGTAAAACTGGGAATGGTGTTGGCGTGCACCCCCTTTTAAAATTGCCCGATTTACGCAGAAGTGGGATTTGCGCACCCATCTGCACACCCATTTAAAATTCGACACACATGTGAATGCGGCAGGCTATTTTAAAGCATGTGTGCATATGCCAAGGGGTTCTGTTGCCCTTCTAGAAAATCACGAGAAGCTGAAGTGGTTGGTGATGAAAATAGCCTTGTTATACATATCTGCCTAGGTTTTTCCTAATAAACTTGATTTGTTGTGTAATATGCTTTGAAGTTCCAAAAGGTGGAATATATAAAGCAAATACATAAATAAATAAAAATAATGCAGAGCCTCTTAAGAAGAAATGAGGTGATAAGGCTAGAGTGTCAAAGGCCTGATTTACAGGGATGGTAACTTTCAAACCAGCATGCATGTGCACTTTGGTGTGCACCCAAATACGCGGCCATTTTATAAATTGCATGCACATATGTGTGCACATTATTAAATAGCCTGGCCACGCAAGTGTGCTCAATTCTAAGTGGGCGTGTGCCTAGGCATGCAAATCCTGATTCTTTCATGTTAGTCAGGGTAGTTTATAATGGGCGCACATCCATGTCATTGCCAGTTTCACCATCATTTTGTCCACCAGTTTGACCAGTGTTCAGCTAGGTCCTCCAAACTCCCTTAGGGGTAGGTTTTCAAAGCGTTACGCACAAAACTTACGTGTGTAACCCTGAAAACCTGCGTACATTTGTGCGCACCAGGTAGCGCGCAGAAATGTACCCCTTGTGTGCTTCTCTTAAAATCTACCCCTAAGTTTTAAAGCCTGCATTTCCCCCAGTTACCCCAGACCTTTTAAACCCCTCCAAAATGGGTGCTTTTTGGTGTTTTACTCTTACACCCCCTCCATAGCATAAGTAAAGTTACACAGCAGGGTTGCTAAGCACACACTGGGACATGTAAGTATTTACGTGCACATCTCTTGGCCACACCCTGAAATATCCACACCCCACTCAGACCACACCCCTTTTTGAAAGTGAGCAAGATGTGCATACAGCAGGAGATATGCAAGCTTTAAAAATTCGGGTAGCTTTTAAAACTTGGTGGCCACCTGCAAACCCAACTTGTGTGCAGATCTCCTGGTTTTGGCAGGTGCCAGGCTTTTAAAATCTACCATTAAGCCTTCTGCTCTACAGACACAGAATGAGAATAAATCAGGCCCCAAGTCTTTAAAGCAAAGGGATCTGTCTTGATAGTAGCCCTCTGTTCCTTTGATGCAGGTTTTGCTAAAAATACTATTTCTTTTCCATGACTGATGGAGAGTTACCTCCACCATTCCAAGAAGTAGAATCTGAATGTTAGAGCATGTTTTCTGACTCTCCAAGTTATCTTCCTTTTCCCAGAGGTCATCAAACGTTTTGTCTTGCATCTTCATGTTTTTATAAAATCTTGCAATGAAATCTATTTGCTCAGTGACAAGTTCTTTGACTTCACTTCTCAAGTCTGCAACCAGTATTGAGAAATTAACTATTTAACTTGAGCTCCTGCAAGAGAGAAGTAATATCTGCTTTTGTTACTGGTTAATCAAGATCTTTAGGATTCCCTGATCCCTCATTCACTAGCCCAACATAAGCCATCGTGAGTACTTGGTTTAGGGAGGACTGTGAATCTCTGGTATACGTTGCAAGTGCTGATGCATGTAATGATTTCTGCTCTGCTCCCCTCGATCTCAGGATAGTGAGAGAATTTAAACTAGAATTAAAAGTGGCTCTTCTTTGCATAAGAGTTCTTGCTATGGTACAGTATCAGACTGGTAGACTGTTCCTTGCGGACTAAACTTGACTTTTCTCTGTCTACTAATTTGCCAAAACCTGTCTCCCTACTTTTGGATAGCTTGCTCTTAGGTTCTTTTGATGTGTATCACTTGGGATTTCTTTACCCCTTTCCCAGCCCACAAGATGAGTATGGCACCCTCACCTACTTAGGTATATCCTCCTTGTTTAAAAGTTTTAAAACGCGGGATTTTTTTCTTTACTGATTGTTTTTTCAAATTTTGTTTAGGGAAAAGAGGTGTTATCAAGAGTGGCAGGAGATCAGAAAAGTGAAAATACTCCAGGGGTTTTCATTTTCAAACATCTGCATGTATTTTACCCTATGACGGACCCAACAGGTCCAAACAGCAAGTGGAAAGTCAGAAGGTATGTTTTTACCCGTGGACCTTGCTGGTTGGATTTTCAGAGACAAACTGAAAATTGTGCCCAGAATGTTCATCTATGCCTCCGGTCATTTATGCCAATCTATCGCAGCCCTTATTTGCTTTTATAATTTGCATTCACTGCAGTTAATTTTTCAAGCTGTGAAGAAAATGTGGCCTTCACAATCTTAACTCACCTCTGAGAATTTAGAAGTCAGTTTTCAAAGCTTTTACACTGGTAGATAGCAGTTTATGCACTTAAATTGGCTGTCTGAATATTATCCTCCCTTAAGACAGCCACGTGCAGAGAAGGCATGGGCAGGGGTGTGCTTTGGACAGGATTGGAAACTAATGCACGTAGATTGTATTTTCAAGTCTGCATATGTTACCGATATCTTGCATAATCCATTCACCAAGAAAGGTCTGAGGGTGTTTTGTAGCTGTAGCAAGTTTCAAAGGGAAAGTATGTATATGAACCCTCCTGGCTATAATAATATGGCTTCCTCTCTCCTTTTTATTTCCCTCATTGCAGTGTTCTCTGCTTCCCTGGCACACTTAACTGCATCTTAGCCTTGCTCTGTTTCCAGCTGGATGGCTTCCCAACTCTAATATATTCAGTCTCCAAGAGCCTCTTGTTTGAAGCCACATTCCTTCTTTCTTTTTTTGCTACTCCTTTTAAAATATTCTTTATATAACCGATAGCTTACTCACTTCATATCTCTGGGCTGCCTCCAGGTGTTGGGAGCTTCGATGTTTGCCATACCTGCTCTCTCCCTTTGGACCACCGCTTGCTCAGTGATTGTTTAGAATTTATCAGCTCATGAAGATTTGAGCTGTCATCAGATTTGATGGCTCTCTAGTGTACCCCACTATCCTATTTAGAAAGTTAAACTCCTTGGTCTGTGGATTGCTGTTTTTAATTATTTAATTTCCAAATGAATAAAGATTATTCTATTCTTTTCATTTTTTCAAGAACACTTTCTCCAATAAAAAATAACTTAAAAAAAAAATAACAGTTGCAAGTCCAGTTTCGAATCACTGAGAGGAGAACAATAATAAGCCTTTCCCAGATTTTGCCTGAAAATGTTATTGATATCTGATTGGTCCACTTAGCTAGCCCTTGTGCTCTTCAACCAATCAGAATGTGATACAATTAGTTTGTCAATAAAAACTACTTTTCTAGCTGAATGGCAGCCAATTAGAGAGCTGGATCTAGGAGGCAGGATTCACTCCTAGTAAATAAAGAAACTGAGTTTTCCACTGGACAGGCAGACCATGCTGCTGCTCCTGCCTTGACTCCTTAGCAGTAATGCTTATTACTGATTCTCCCTAAGCACAGTGGTTTAGAAAACATATCCAGGAACAGGTACAGTATTACTTAATTAAACAAACCAGCAATTCCTTAAGCACGATTTGTAATCGTTGGGTTAGCACCCAGTGCACATTCTGAGTACTTCCTCCTGCTATAATAATACTAGAAGTGAAATGTTCTGTAATCATTTTGCTGTTTCTTTTTACAAATCCAGGTATCTGAACTGATCAAAGAATCACAGCTCCTAAATAAAAGGAGGTGGCTATCAGAACACCGATTTTAAGATCTCCAGAGCAGTAAGAGATGCATTTCTCTTTTTTTTGTGTGTGCCTTTACTTGAAGTCATGTGCATTTTCAAAAACTGTTAAAAGGAAAAAAAAAAGAAAGTCCATAGTTTCAAAATACAGGAAGGTCCAAAGAAGTGGCCTTATTGTGTGTTCTATGAGAGGCAGTGGGACTAGAGGCAAGGGTAGGGAATGGCTCAGTATTTTGGCAGAGTTGCAGAGCCTTTCATCTCTAGATTACTGATTTGAATGTGGATCGGGTTCCTCATGCCTGAAAGTCATTAGCATTTGGTGACAGGCATGGAAGGATTCATTGATCCCACCTCCATTTCCCAGTGGAAACACATCACAAACAAGACATTCCATACAGAACTAATGGAGCTTATAATCCAGAATGTGGGTCCATGGTCCACACATATGCATGGATCTGGAAAAAATCACCCCTGTCAGAATCCTCATATTGCTCATGCTCTGTCCTGAAAGTTTGGTGCAGATAGGACATCTAACACTAGAAATGTGCCTTCCTTTGAAAACAAAATGATAGAAAAGCAAACAACAACACTGAATTTTGTTTGTTTTTTCTTCTTTAGTATGAATTAAATGGTTTTAATGCATGCTAAAATCACATTGTGCTTGTCAAAACCATTTAACACGTTCTAAAGCGGGAAGACAAAACAAAATAATAAAAACTTGCAACAAATCACATCGAAAACACCATCCAACGAAATGAAAACAAAATTGTCCCCCGCAGACCCCTACCAAATACAGGACTTATTAGGGACCCCCCTTGTTTTGACTCTCAAAGATTGCATGGTGTGTGTGGTATCTGTTCAGTGAATAAATGAAAGACTTCAGTTTCTAATACTTTCAATCAGAAAATGTTCACAGGCACTACTTTCTGTATGATTACTTTATAAAAATTAAAACAGGGCAGCAGTTAATCAGAGGCGCTCATACTACTGTTAAAAATGAGCCTACGTCCCTGTTAGCTTTGAAAATGTGGGGGCAAACATGCTAAAGCAAGAGTAGAGAAGGTGCCTCTATTGGTTGAGAAATGCAGGACTTAGACTGCAGTTTTGATGCAACATTCAGGAAACTATTTTATTTATTTATTTTATTTAAAATCCTTTCTATACCGTCGTTAAGCTAGTTGCCGTCACAACGGTTCACAATAAGGCACATAATTTAAAACTTAAATGTGCTGAGTTATATTAAACAGGTGCCATCAAATACTATAACATAGTTTCATATTAAATAGTATTCAGATGATGAGCAGGTATAATTTTAAAAGAATGAGGTTAGTGGACAAAATATCCCTAAAATGAATCCTACCCTTCCTCTCTCTATTCTCCTCTTTGCGCTGCTTTTTTTTTTTTTGTTGGAAATGCTCATGTGTACCACTAGGCCCAGTTAGTTGACCTCTCCTTTCCCATTTATGCCCCCACCCTCTTCCAACTCTTTTACCATCCCTCCCTGGGACCCCTCTTAATTTATCTTGTATCTTAAACATACCCCTTCATCATCAGCAAGGTGACAGCAGCAAATGTTCACAATGGGGCAGATTTTAATACCTACGCGCGGGCGTACATTTGTGCACGCAACCCGGCGCATGCAAAGCTACGCCCGATTTTATAACTTGCGCTCGCATGTTATAAAATCCAGGGTCGGCGCGCGCGCAAGGCGATGCACAATAGTGCACCTTGGGCGCGCCCAACCCTTGGGGAGCCCTGCTGGCTTTCCCCGTTCCCTCCAAGGCCGCTCCGAAATCAGAGCGGCCTTGGAGGGAACTTTCCTTCTTTCCCCCCCCCCCACCTTCCCCTCCCTGCCCCTCCCTAACCTGCCTCTAGCCCTACCTAAACCCCCCCCCCCCCAACCTTTATTTTATAAGTTGCGCCTTCCTCCAGGCAGGCTTAGGTTGCGGCACACGATCCCCCAGCCCAGTGGCCGTACGGAGATCTCTGACCACGCCCCTTTTGAAAATAGGCCCAGCGCTCATAACCCCCCCTACATGCGTAAATCCATCTGGATTTACACACGTAAGTCTTTTAAAATGTGCTCCAATATTTTCATATTTTGTACATATAACAGTAAATCATGTTACAGAAAAAAAACAACTTGGTGACCTTCTTAAAGTCCTCGTGCTGCCTTATTGATTATAAATCTTTATGGCACTGATGGTTATATACAAGCATCGCCATCTACTTGACCTGTTCACAGCCTGCTGGTCACAAGCCGACTACCAGCAGCTTGCCAGACAGGATCCAGCCTCCTCTTGTTGACAGGAGCCTGCTGTACAATACTGGCTACATCTTAACTTGTGGTATTTCCCTATGAAGCATCAAGCTCTTGCTGTTCACCTGTCACATCCCCCAAGCTGTCACTTCAGGAGATGAAAGCAAATACTGTATCTGATTGACTCAGTCTATACAAGGAAGATAATTTTCAAAGACAGGCAAGTCTGCAAGTACTTTTTACCCACAGACTTTTCACAAATTTTCAAAGCAGAAGTATGCATAAACTTTAGTTTTGAAAATTCTCAGCCTCCACCATCTCTGTTGGCAGGTTATTTCAGACTTTTTCATCTTAGCCTTTGGTGCCGAAAAATTCCATACTTAATCCAACACTCAGGTCTAGAGTTTCCAAGTCTGTCCTGAAAAAAAAAAACATTCACCCCGCTAACAGGAATCTGTTCCCCAACACCCCAAGGTCCTCAAATACCCTGAACCTCAGCTCCTAGACCTTGTACTCTGCTTACTTCAGCTTTCCTATTATCTGCAGCTAGAAGAAAGCAACAGTGGGAAGGATGCAAGTGAGAACTTTACAGACCTCACCATTCATTTAATGCAAACACGTTCCTAGCTCCAAAACCCACAGATATAACCCTGGACCCTACATTACAATATTCAATCCAAAGCTACAGATTCATCACCACGAATAAAGCAAAAGGGAGGGAAGTCACTATAAAAATATAAATACAAATAAAAGTTAAAAAGGAGGCTGAAGTCTCTATGTCCCTTGTAAATTCAATATTTTCTATGATTTCTTTCCATCAAGCTTCGCTGAGTCCCAGGTGTATTCTGATAAATTATTATGAAAGTAGTATTAGGCCGCTGAAGTCTCCATATTGAAATTCAGACCTTCAGGAGAAAATTTTCAAAATGTTCGTATTGGAGCAAAGTCCATGAGCACTTTGTACCTGTGGACATTGCACCAGTTTTCTATGAAAAGATGCACATGTACTTTCAGTCTGAAAATGTGGGAAAAGTACATCTGTGGGAAATAATACATGTAGAGTTCAAAATGTAATCTACATGCATTTAAAAGGAACATCTCCTCTAAATGCACTTATCTTTAGCCACTTTAAATCTCTCTCTCTCTCTGTCTGTATATATACTGTTATTTTTTATATATTAGTTCTCCAGCTATTTAAGGTGGCTTCCATGGTTTTGATTTGTCCACAAAGTTATGTAGAAGAACAACAGCAGCATGGGACATCTGCCAGTTGTCAGTTTTTGTAAGTTCGTTCTTCGTAGGCAGTTCTAAAAATGTTGGAAGTCATTCATCCAAAAGGACACAGGATTCGGGTCCTCTGTCTTCTCCATAAAACCTATTATTCTTACATAAGAAAACATAAGAACATAAGAAAATGCCATACTGGGTCAGACCAAGGGTCCATCAAGCCCAGCATCCTGTTTCCAACAGTGGCCAATCCAGGCCATAAGAACCTGGCAAGTACCCAAAAACTGTCTATTCCATGTAACCATTGCTAATGGCAGTGGCTATTCTCTAAGTGAACTTAATAGCAGGTAATGGACTTCTCCTCCAAGAACTTATCCAATCCTTTTTTAAATACAGCTATACTAACTGCACTAACCACATTCTCTGGCAACAAATTCCAGAGTTTAATTGTGCGTTGAGTAAAAAAGAACTTTCTCCGATTAGTTTTAAATGTGCCCCATGCTAACTTCATGGAGTGCCCCCTAGTCTTTCTACTATCCAAAAGAGTAAATAACCGATTCACATCTACCCGTTCTAGACCTCTCATGATTTTAAACACCTCTATCATATCCCCCCTCAGTCGTCTCTTCTCCAAGCTGAAAAGTCCTAACCTTTTTAGTCTTTCCTCATAGGGGAGTTGTTCCATTCCCCTTATCATTTTGGTAGCCCTTCTCTGTACCTTCTCCATCGCAATTATATCTTTTTTGAGATGCGGCGACCAGAATTGTACACAGTATTCAAGGTGCGGTCTCACCATGGAGCGATACAGAGGCATTATGACATTTTCCGTTTTATTCACCATTCTTTTTCTAATAATTCCCAACATTCTGTTTGCTTTTTTGACTGCCGCAGCACACTGCACCGACGATTTCAATGTGTTATCCACTATGACACCTAGATCTCTATTCCTTCTGCTCCCTGCCTTCTAAATCATCGTGTTTTAATTTTAACATTTTAGAATTTTGCGCCAACTGTTCAAGCCACATCACCATTAGAGAATCTTCCATCTCACCCACCCTTTCCTCTTTATCATCCACACATGTTGCGATCCCCCCTGCTGCTGCGCTACAGGAGGTCTCTTACCTTCCTCCAGAGGCCGCCTTGAAGCCAGGGCCTCGCCTGCGTTCCATCCGGGACTTGCTCCAGGGCCTGAGAGGCCTAGCTGTGCCTGTGGCTTGCATGCCTCAGCGTTTGGACTTCCTGTTGGGCGACGCCCTTCCCTAGGGGCTGGCCCGCAGCTCTCTACCCTAGTTATAGGACCAGCGGTGGGCGGTCCTGGCAAGCTCCTCCCAGGGAGTTGCCTTCTACCTCCAGTATTTAAGGACTGTCTGTTCTCTTGCAAAAGGCCTCCGGATCGGGCTCTACAGTAGTCTGTAACCTGCCGATCCAGGTCCCCCGGTTTCGCCTATGCCTTGATGGGGTCCGGTCCTGTCTCTCTGCCTAGTTGTTTGTTCCTGTGCCTGCCAGCCGTAAGGACTTCGGATGTGAGTATCCCAGCATCGGAGTTCCTGTTCGCCTGGGTCTTCCCTGCACCCTCCTTCTCAGCGAGGTCCGCGACCAGCCTTCCTGGGCTGTGTAGGGCGCGTCTGGGACAGGGTGGTCCGCGACTCAGTCCCACGGGTGGGCTGAGTAGGGCGCCCTGATGGACAGTGCAATGTTTACGTCCAGCCTTGTCTACAGTGTCTGCTTCCGCCCTTGCCCAGATGTCTTCCTGTCTCTGCCTTGACCTGGTTCCTGAGCCTTCTGTCCTGTTGGGCCCTGGAGTGGCCAACAGGAGGGATTCGTCCCACGGGCTCTTGAGCTTCTGCCAGCCGAGGGGGGCTTCGGATGTGAGTATCCCAGCATCGGAGTTCCTGCTCGCCTGGACCTTTCCTGTGTCTCGCTTCAGCCCTTGTCCTGATGTCTCCGTCTTGCTTCAGCCTGCTTCTGCCCCGTCTGATGTCTTCTGTTTAAGGACTCTGTCTACCCTCGCCTCTGTCCGGCCTGCTGCCCATTGCCGTTCCCTGCGGCAGGTCCGAAAGGGCCGGGAACAGTCGGAGGACCGTTCATTAGTCAACTTCCCCGTGTTGGCTACCATGGGCATGCAGGTCCGGCTGAGGGTCGGACTCCCTGCTTCTGTTCCTGCCTGCCTCACTCACCATGCCTGCTCAGCTCACCTCCCACGGTGGGGCTTGGGGCTCCTCCTTGAGTCCTGCCGTGGCCCAAGGGCTCACCACCCGCCCGAGACGACCGCGCCCGCGCGCGCTTGTAACAACACATACAATTATTTCATCGGTCTTAGTAACCAACTGTGCAGCTTTTGCAATAATGGTTTACAGGCAGGAGTTGACCAGTGAATTTGGTCACATGCAGCTAGATTTACTAAGCCATGTTATGGCAATAAACAGCAATTATGGTAATATTATGTGGTATTTTCAAAGATTTTCTCCTCTTATGGAAATTAGCTGCTCTGCATGCTTTTGCATACATAAAATTTCCTAAAGCATACAAAGCAGCTAATTTATAGGCAATTCAATGCAAATAAAATAGCACGGCTGACTTAGAAAAATGTCATCCCTGTTATTTTAGCGCATTTCATGGAGGCCTGTTAAAGATATAGGTCTTAAAATCATTACCCCCCTTCAAGTGGCTACATCTCCCCCCCCCCCCCCCCCGGGGGTCTTGGTAGACTCTCACCCATTCCGGGCCTGCCTTTTGAGGCAGTCCAGCAATAAAAGAGTTTAAAAAGATGGTAAATGGCACAGCGATGCCACGCCCTTACCTAAACCCCTCTCCTTCTGAAAAATTAGGCTCCCGGCCAAACACAAATCCCCCCCCCCCCCAAATAAATAATCCACACTCCTTGAACAGCCACCCCCCCTGTCCCCCCCCCCCCCTACATTTAATCAAATCCATGGTAAGTCTAGGAACCTCACTCCCCCTCTTTTTCTCTCTTCTACCCCATACTTCAAAAATAGGACCTAGAGATCTAAGGCTCACCTCTAGGACTTCCTACCTCCCAGAATAGTGATAACTGGTCTTTGCCTCTATCATGTGATCATGGCAAAGGCTGCACAGTGCCATTTTGGAAAATGGCATTGACCAGGCCCAGAGCTAGGGGCTGCTCCGGACCTACCCTGGACCAACAATCTTCTTTTTGGGGTATGGGGGGTCAAGAGGGTCCAGGAGGGACCTGTATCACAAGACCTAATTTCCGTGGTAAGAGGAGAAGGGGAAGGGCATGGGAAACTCTAGACTTATCGGCACTGAGGGGAGGGCTGGCTGCTTATGAGAGTATGGGGGTTACCGACAGAGGGAGTCTTTTATTGGTACTGGCAATTTTTTTAGAAAGAGGAGAGGATTGGTTAGGGGAGTGGAGCATCACCACACAATTTCACATTTTGGGTTTTTTACTTTTTTATTGCGGGACTGCCTCAACAGGCTGTGCCGGGGTGGGAGAGGGTCTATCAAGACTCCTGGATGGGCCTAGCCACTTGGTGGGGTGGAGGAATTTTGAGTCTCAGACCCTTTTAAAGGAATGGCTTTCCCAACTGAGGTGGGCCACCGTCGTGCGCATAAGCCCATTTTGAAGCGCTATTTTTTTGTTGCGGGTTTCTCACGTGGTGATTCCATCATGTTATTTTATTGGTAAGTGGCAAAATATTGTGGGACCATTTAGTATACTATGAACAGGTATAAGAGAAAAAGGATTATTTATATATGGATGACAGAAGCAACTCGTTTGGAATCAACAGTTTTTGAGCATCATGTGGCATTCCTCTTCCCACAGATTTCTTGTTTAGACCCTTTCAAATATCTTTTTAATTTTTAAAAAGTGTAAATAGTGATCAAATACAATATCCCCATTTTAAAAGTTTATATGGAAAAGTGGCTATTTGCCAAAAGGCAGCCCAAACTATCTGGGTGAATCAAACCCAGTGTGGGTATATAATCTGGATATTGGATAAATTTTAACAATATCAGGGGTACATAAAGGTAGAATGGGACAAATACAAACATATAATAAGGCAACTGGAAAGCTAATAACAGTTTTCATGTATAAGAGGAGAAAGGGACTGATTTTAACAGTATGAAAATAAAACATTGAATGTAATGGTTAATCACAATTTTTTTCTATATTGTATAAGGGGTTAAGATCTAGAGGTATGGGGCAATAATATAAAAGGCAAAGATATAATAGTGATATCAGGAAAAGTGGGAAGAAAGAGGAGAGAGATTGTGACTAAACTATGCTTTAATATAATTTACAGGCAGTGATACTCATCTTTGGGTCAATATGGGGAATTCACAAAGAAAAGATTATGATACTTCAGAAATCCTACAATTAAGATCCAGACTGGATGTCTTTAATCCCAGATGGAAAATCTCTCTCTGATCTATCCATTCCTGGTACCCACAGCTCCGTGGTTAAGTTCGGTGGTAACAATGTTTCAATGTCAGAGCTGGAATCTCACAGCACAATATGAAGCTGGGATACGATTTGTTGATATCCATTGTAAGCATTATTTCAACAGCTTACCTGTCCATGATGGTACAATATTCCAACATTTAGAATTCGATAATATCTTGCTAGACACTATCCATTACTTGAGAGTCCATGCCAAAGAAACTATCCTAATACATCTCAAAGAAGAAGGAAATCCTGAAGGTTGCTCAGAAGACTTCCATACAACAGTGGCTCGTTATATCGAGGATGTTGGGAACTCTTGGTTCTGGAACTCTTCTGACATCCCCACCATTGGTCAAGCACGAGGAAAGATCATCTTACTGCAGGATTTTGAAGGCCCTGTAATGGGAATCCCCTATAAAAGCTTAAAACGTAGCTGATGATCATTATGTAGCAACGTGTTTGATATAGGTTGGAAATGGGCTAAGGTTGAAAGTCATATAACTGAAGCTCAGCTTAGTAACTTTGATAAACTTTATCTGACCTATTCTTCAGGTGGCAGTTCAGGAGCCTATCCCTATTCAGTGGCTGGCAATATAAACCAAAATCTGTACAATTATCTGGTGAACCAGCAACAAACGAGATTGGGAATTATAGCTATGGATTATCCAGGTGCTGAACTAATCCAGGAAATTATAAAAAAACAGCCCACAAATTCTAATGTTCCATCAAAACCCCAGATAGGAAACTCTAATGTTCCTATAAAACCCCAGTCAGCAAATTCTAAAGTTCCATCAAAATTCCAGATGACAACCCTAATATTCCATCAGGATCCCAGCCAAAAAGTTTTAATGATCCCTCAGAGCCAGAAGATGAAGAGTAGCCTAGTGGTTAGAGCAGTGGGCTATGGACCAGGGTTCAAGTCCTGTTGTTGCTCCTTGTGACCTTGGGAAAGTTGCTTTATCCTCCATTGCCTCAGTTACAAGCTTACCCCCTCATTATCAAAATGCACTAAGGTGTTTTTTCATGTGTTAAGGGCTTATCGCATGTGTAAAGCCCCTTTAATGCATGTGATAGCATCATATTGTATGGTGTGATGCAAATCTGAAAAAGTGGAGGAGTTAGGTTTACCATTTTGTGAAGCCCTATTGCATAGCTTTAACTACAGTGTTTTGTTATGGCTGTATCACCTGTTGTAATGCTGGTTTGAAGCTCCCAGAGACCTGACGTAGGGGGAGAGAGAGAAAGAGAAAGAGAGAGAGAGAAGCCATAGTGCTGTTACCCTAGATAGGTATTTATATCTCTATAGGAGGCCCACCTAGTAACTCAAGGAGAGGTTTAGGTATTAGTGTAGGGGGTTAGGGGCCACTTTGACATTCAATGTGAGACGTACGAACAGAACAGTGCTCTCTAGTGAAGATTTGATGACCCTCGGAGTGAGAAAACTCACCCAAAGATGAGATTTGTGCAGTGTTCCCTCAACCTAGCTTGATGTTCCCCAGGAAGAGAGTCCATCAAGCTAGGTTGAAAGAACATTGCACAAATCTCATCTTTGGGTGAGTTTCCTCACTCCGAGGGTCATCAAATCTTCACAAGAGAGTACTGTTCTGTTCATACGTCTCATTGAATGTCAAAGTGGCCCCTAACCCCTACACTAATACCTAAACCTCACCTCGAGTTACTAGGTGGGCCTCCCATAGAGATATAAATACCTATCTAGGGTGAGGGCATTACAGCTAAGTGCTTCTCTTTCTCTCTAGAAAATACCACATTCTAGCACTTATCTCAAAGTACAAAAAAGTTATCACAATTTGCAGTAACTTAGCTCTTCACATACAGGCAGATTTTAAAAGCCCTGCTCGCATAAATCCACCCGGATTTACGCGAGCAGGGCCTGGCGCGCCTATTTTCCATAGGCCGCCGGCGCACGCAGAGCCCCAGGATGCGCGTAGGTCCTGGTGTTTTTCGAAGGGGGCGTGTCAGGGGGGCGGGACCAGATGACACGGAATTTCAGGGGCGGGACCGGGGGCATGGTCCAGGCCTCCGGACCAGCCCCCGGGTCGGAAGACGGCGCGCCAGCAGTCTGCTGGCACGCGTAGATTTAAGTCTGCTTCTCACAGGCGTAAATCTAGGAACAAAGGTAAGGGGGGGTTTAGATAGGGGAAGGGAGGGGAAGGTGAGGGGAGGGCAAAAGGAAGTTCCCTCCGAGGCCGCTCCGATTTCGGAGTGGCCTTGGAGGGAACGGAGGCAGGCTGCACGGCTCGGCGTGCGCAGGCTGCCCAAAATCGGCAGCCTTGCGCGTGCCAATCCAGGATTTTAGAGGATACGCGCAGCTATGCACGTATCTTATAAATCCAGCGTACTTTTGTTTGCACCTGCTGCGCAAACAAAAGTACGCGATCGCGCTTTTTAAAAAAATCTACCCCATAGGTATTAGCATAAACTGCCTATTACCATAAAACTCACCCCTTTTTCTATCACATGCAGTATTTAGTGTATTTTGATAAATCCAGGACTTAGATTGTAAGCCCTCTGGGGATAGGGAAATACCTACAGTACCTGAATGTAATCCACTTTGAAGCGCTGATAAAAAAGTGCAAAAAGTGGAATATATAAATAAAAATAATATAAATTATAATATAAAAATTAAATTAAAACTATGCACTTGTTCAATGTTCTGTTTTACACCCCCCTGTTACCTGTAAACCGGCATGATGTGATTGTATCACGAATGCCGGTATAGAAAAACTTTAAATAAATAAACAAATAAATAAAAAAACAACAACAAAAAAAACCATAGCCAGCAAGTTCTAATGTTCCATCAATACCCAAGCCAGTAGGTTCTAGAATGCCAAGAAACCCCTAGCTATAAACCTGAGTAGCAGGTTCTAGTGTTCAAGCACTTTTTTCCTGAATGACTTATAGCATATCATTTCTGAAGAAATCTTTCTACCAGACACAAATTTATAAAACTTCTGAGGTCAATATTCAGCGAGTCAATGAGGTAACTTTTGCTAGGTATATTCAGTGGAACATAGCTGGGTGTTCCACTGAAGATACTCAGTTAAAGTTACATGGATAACTTTAGGACAGGTGTTACTTCAACCTGATTCACCTGCTAACTTTAGCTGGGTGGTGCTAAATGAGAGTACACACTGGCTAATTTTTAACCATGCCCCTGAATGCCTCCATCACTGCCTCTTTTATCAGGCTAAATTTTGTCAAGGTATACATTTTTCCATACAAACTTTATCCAGTGTGGGGAAATATCAAATTCATGGTTTTTGGCCAGGTAACTGGACATTAAGTTACCTGGATAAAGTCTTTGAATATGGACCTCACTTTTATTTGCTTTCTTAGGTTGTAGTGAAAATCACTGATTTTGTAACCTTTCTCAGGGTTAAGTATTACAGGAGAGCTTAGTGAATGAATTACATAGATCGTTCAAGTTTAATCTTCTGCTTCTCAACTTCTAATGTTACAATATCATTTTCAATAGAAATAAAATGGATATGTGATAGGGATATACATTCATGTTGTTTGTTTGTTACTTTACACACATACATTTTTTTTATGCATGTAAATTGAGGAAATGAAAAACAAAACAACATTTTAAAAGAAACAAAATAAGACAAATTAAATGAAATGGATAGCATTTACCCCATGCACATCCCTAATGTGTAATCAGTGAGAGAGCCTGTCTGAAAGTTGCCCTTACTCTGGCTGGAAGTATATGCAGACTTGCACACTGTATGCACATTTGGCAAGATTGAGGAGAGGAATTCCCAGGTTGGGAAGAGGTCAGGCAAAGGAAACAACATGCGCTGATGCACACCATGCTCCAGTAAAGTTTTATCTGCAAAAAAAATAGGGTTGCCAACTAGCTCCAGATGTTTAGGACAGGGTGATCCAACTCTGCTCCCAAGGTCTTTACAGTTCTTGTGTTCCTATTGATTTTTGTAAAAAAAGCAAAATTACAAGTCCATGCAGGTGGTGGGGTAAAACCAGAACTGGATTAGCTTGACCTGAACATCTGGAGCCAGTTTACTGCCCTCCAGAAAAAAACAGGTGCAAAGTGCACAGGTACATTATACTCATAAGTCATTTTCAAAGGGAAACTATCAGTGTAATTTCCCTTTGAAAATTAACTACACAGTAAGTGGATACAAAGTACCTGCAGATTTTTCAGCTACTCAAGTTTTCTGAAAATTGCCCCCTGTATATCTGAAATAGGCTGAATAATGTCAAGCACCGAAAGATCAGGACAGGACAAGATGAAAGAAAAAAATCATCATATAACTCACTTCCCCACCTGTCTAAAATAAGATCATATGGTAGACCTTAATCTATGGTCCTAGCAGCACTACAATGAAATTCTCAGCCTGAGACGGAGGAATAACTTCACTCTCTTGAAAGCACAGGGAAGATGATATTTTGGGGAGAAGATAGAAATAAACTGACAATGACAAAGTGATTTTTTCTTCTGGAACTATAATTTTTCTTGATAGTGGTGCTGGTGATAGCAATATGCTGCCTGTGTGATAGGATCTGCATTAGAGGTTTCAAAAAGGTTTGCTTTGGCACAACTGATTACTATGCTTGAATAAAGTCCATCCCCTGTGAAGGAGTTGTTATTCTTTTGCTATTATTTCTGCTTTTGTACCTGTTGCAACCAAATCCAACTGCCAACAAAGTTCAATGTGGTGGCAGTCATGTAAACAGCACACAAACACTACATTTTGATCCTGGAAATGATTTGAGGATATTTGGGTTAGATTTTAAAGATCTTAAGAATCACTTTGCTATATCTTTTAGAAATAATTTTAAATTGACAAGGATCTCATGATTCAAGCACGCAATAGAAACATTTCCAGAAATCAAAACCGTACAACATTTTCTATTCAGTCCAAAGGATGAGGAAAAGAAACGTAAACCAAAGTAATCAATAACATAAAACAGGGTTACACAGACATAGTTTTATGATCCTATAAATCAAATAGGAACAAATCAAACTTTTAGCCAATGATTCCCTAACCCTAATCAGCATTACTCTCTCTAATGGGAAGAAGCTTTTTTTGAATTCAGAAAAAAAAATGTGACTGAGGGCTTAAAGAAAATGAACCTTGTGTTTTCAAATATGCAAAACATTAAAAGGTAAACATACAGATATATACAGATCAGGTTAAAAGACAGAAAACAGAGAGTAGGATTAAATGGACAATTTTCTCAGTGGAGGAGAGTGGACAGTGGAGTGCCTCAGGGATCTGTACTGGGACCCTTACTTTTCAATATATTTATAAATGATCTGGAAAGAAATACGACGAGTGAGGTAATCAAATTTGCAGATGATACAAAATTGTTCAGAGTAGTTAAATCACAAGCGGATTGTGATACCTTACAGGAGGATCTTGTGAGACTGGAAAATTGGGCATCCAAATGGCAGATGAAATTTAATGTGGATAAGTGCAAGGTGTTGCATATAGGGGAAAATAACCCATGCTATAATTACACGATCTTAGGTTCCATATTAGGTGCTACCACCCAGGAAAAAGATCTAGGCATCATAGTGGATAATACTTTGAAATCATTGGTTCAGTGTGCTGCAGCAGTCAAAAAAGCAAACAGAATGTTAGGAATTATTAGGAAGGGAATGGTGAATAAAACGGAAAATGTCATAATGCCTCTGTATCGCTCTATGTTGAGACCGGATCTTGAATACTGTGTACAATTCTGGTCACTGCATCTCAAAAAAGATATAGTTGCGATGGAGAAGGTACAGAGAAGGGCAACCAAAATGATAAAGGGAATGGAACAGCTCCCCTATGAGGAAAGGCTGAAGAGGTTAGGACTTTTCAGCTTGGAGAAGAGACGGCTGAGGGGGGATATGATAGAGGTGTTTAAAATCATGAGAGGTCTAGAACGGGTTAATGTGAATCGGTTATTTACTCTTTCTGATAATAGAAAGACTAGGGGGCACTCCATGAAGTTAGTATGTGGCACATTTAAAACTAATCAGAGAAAATTCTTTTTCACTCAATGCAAAATTAATCTCTGGAATTTGTTACCAGGAGATGTGGTGAGTGCAGTTAGTGTAGCTGGGTTTAAAAAAGGTTTGGATAAGTTCTTGGAGGAGAAGTCCATTACCTGCTATTAATCAAGTTGACTTAGGGTAAATTTTTTAAAAAGTATGCACGGGCTTCCATGTGCGTGCGCTACCCAGCACGCACACATGGACGTGCAATTTTATAACATGCGCGCACACACTGCACGCATGTTATTAAATCGGGGGTCAGCGTGTGCAAGGGGGTGCACATTAGTACAACTTGCGTGCCCTGACACCCGCAGCTTTCCCCCATTCCTTCCCAGGCCGCTTGGATTTTGGAGTGGCCTGGGAGGGTACTTCCTAACCCCCTAAACTAACCTCCCGTCCCCTTCCCCTAACCTCCCACCCCTAGCCGTAACCTAGACCTCCTCCCCATAGACCTTTGTCCTACCTTTTGCACTGTGCCAGGAGCCTATGATCCCGCCCCCGCCATGCCCCCTCCCCGCCCATTTTCAAACTTCGGGACTTATGTGTGTAGGCCTTTCAAAATCCGGGCCTTAGGGAATAGCCACTGCTATTATTAGCATCGGTAGCATGGGATAGACTCAGTTTTTGGGTCCTTGCCAATGCCAGGTTCTTGTAGCCTGGATTAGCCAGTGTTGGAGACAAGATACTGGGTTTGATAGACCCAGTATGGCATGTTCTTATGTTTTTATCTCTGCACCAATAGCCATAACCTATATATTTTAGGTCTGGGTAAACCCAGATCTTCTGATCTAAGGAGAAAAGATTTTTATAAGAGAAAAGCAAATGGGAAATAATTTCTCTGTCTTGCTCAAAGATGAAGGTCTCTAGAAACACAAACCTATCTGATTTACTTTCTGAAGACTTGTGCAAGAGAATAGTGAGGTCCAAACTATCTCTAGAACATCCCAGATTCTTCTAATTTTCTCCAAGAATCCCCCAAATGTCCATCTGTTGGCAGAACATAGACCTTATCAGTAGGAAGCACTGCTTCACTTTTAACTTTTACTATTTTGATGCAATAGTATTTGGAGGTAATTTTCAGAGTCTCACAGTGGTTGCACAAGTAAAATCAGCACATATGAATGAAAGTAGCATGGAAATAAATATGTTATCTTGGAAACTTCACAAATTTGCACATACTTGCGATGTCATGTGAAAATGTTAGCAGGGAGAAAAAAAGGGATGGTTTAAAAGGCACCGCAGGGTGGAGTTTGGAAGTATGCACACAAGTTGCTATCTTGTCAGTGGCATATGCACCTGCACAGATTACAAGTTCAAAATATGTGTGCATATTTCTGTAATATGAGAAAAGTATTTTCCTGCGTTACTAATAGACGACTATTCTGAAACATATGTGCATTCCTTTGGTACACAAACATGTGATATTTATAAATATCGCCGCACAGACCAGGGAAGTGAATCAAGCCAATGGAGAAGGGGGAGGGGGGGGGGGGGAAATCCCAAATCAGAAGGTGAGCGGAGCCTGCTTAGGAAGGGAAACCTAACATGCTGATGAGGGATAGGAATCAATGAAGGCAATGGGTGAACCAAGCCTGCAGAGGAGGGCAGCTGGCTAAGGAAGAATTAAGGAGGAATGTGCTGGGGAGGCAGGGGAACTGGGAGGGGAAAGGAAAGGACAGGCCAGCGGGGAATGAAGGGCAGAGAAGGCTAAAGGGATGTAGGGAACGGAGCTGGAAGAGGCTCCCCCCCCCAGATATAAAATTCAAAGTTTGCCCATGCAGGAGGGAGAAAATTAAGAATGCAGAGGGAATAAGGAGGGGAGGAGGAAAAGATGGGAAGATGAGAAAGAAGAGATTATGGGGAGAGAGTGGCAGTGACAAGCTAGGAGAGTGGAAGAAATTGGGGTGTGGATGGGCTTGGGAGTGGGAGGGAATATGGAGCAGGAGGGAAGAGATTGATAGGAATGAGCCAGGGTTGAGGAGAAGAATGAGTGATGAGACTTTGAGTCTTCCCTAGGTTTTGTTTTGGCCACATGAGTATCTCCCATGTCCACATTACCTGCTTCTCTCTGGACATTGACATACAGGCTGGTCAGTCACACTCCCAACCCAATCTGTTCTGATTTTTTTTTTTCTTTTTTGCTGTGGGTGCTGTAATTGGTGTTGAGTTCAGCACTCCTAACCATTTTCAAAAGTTGGCTCCTATGTCTTGCACTGCCCTGGCTTCAAGTGGGAAAGCAGGATTCTATCTGGAGCTGAGCTGCTTTGGGTCAGTGGCTCTCCTGAGTTTTGGCCAGGGCTTAATTTTCTTGTTATTTTTAGCCCCACAAGAAACTGATAGCATGGATCACTTCTGTAGGGTTGCCAACTTTCCAGTTTTGGACCGGACAGCCAGGTTTTCAAGCATTCTGCACAGTGACCAGTCAGAAGTGCCGACCGGACGTTAAATGTCCAGTTTTGCAGGTGGATCCTCCTTTTCCCCCACAGCCTCTTAGTTAGAGGAAGAGAAAGGCAGGGCGGAGCCTATCGGAGGAAAGCTGTGCTGTATCCCAGGCTGTGATTGGACAGCATAGGGAGAGGAGGTGGGGCACAGCACAGCCCTCAGCTCCCAGTGGCTCTGCAGATACATAGATACACTGTTTAGGAAGTTCACTGGCAGGATCTAACATTTATGCAAATGAGGGGGCACCGTTCCCCCACTCCACCCCTCCGGTCCTCAAGTGTCCAGTCCTGGTCTACGGAAAAGTTGGCAACCCTGCACTTCTGGCTCCCTTTCCCCCTGCGGTAGGTAAGGTAGGTAGAGCAGAGCCTGGGAGATCACTGGATTCATTTAACCTGCTTTACCTATTATTTTCTTGCCACACACTGTGCATTTCAAGGGCATGTCGTCCTTTGCTTAGAGCGGGGCTACATTTAAGGGTTTAAGGGATTTAAAGATTGACCTAAAGCCCGAAGAGACTTTTTACATAAGATTTTTCTTGCCCAATTTTTTTTTTCCTGTGGAATTTCTTACATTTCAGAAATTATAGGACATGGGGCGGGGGAGGGGGAAATCATTTTAAAACAGACCACATAGTGATAAAACCAGCAAACTGTATAGTGCAGTGAACAGGAATGCTCTGAAGAGGGAAGTTGGCGGGGGGGGGGGGGGGGGGCTGAAGAAGCTGAGGTGAGGTACATTCATGTAAAGGGAGGAAGTGCCTGTGCAGTGTTAGTGAGCAGCCTGGGCTGAGCTCTGAGAGGAGCAGCTGGCTTTGGAATCACTGAGTCTCCTGGAGAGTGGGACTAGGAAAAGGGCTGGCAGCAAGCGAGAACTTTGTCCTGCGCTGCAGCAGTGTTGGGGGCAGGGGCACTCACTGGAAGGTGAATGTTAAAAAGGGCTGATGCGAGCCGAGATTGGGAGATGAGTGCGCATCTAGCACATGTGCACATCCACCTCATTTCATAAGCCGCCCGCATGCACACACAAGTACAGAGGAGCGAACATCTTGCATCAGGAATAAAATGGGGCGGGAAGTAGGTGGGTCATGGGTGTTCTAGGGCGGGGCCAGGAGATATGCTTGCAAGTAGCTATGCGCCTGGGTGCACTCAGGCATATTTCAGCACAAAGTTACTTCTGCTATTGATGAGCTATGAGTCTTAACAGAACTATTTCCAGGCATTTATGAAGTTTTTGAGGGATCTATGTTAACTGGGGAGAGTGCAGGTTAAAGATGGGTTTGGAGAGCCTAGTTGCAGACTGGATAAACTGGTGAACAAACTGGTGAAACTGGTCATGACCTGGACACGCGTTTGTTATAAAATGTCCTCACTTGCGCAACCCAGAACCGACTTGTGATGTTCTGCGCGCATAAACTTAAAATTAGGAGCACATGGAGGACGCCAGTTGAGGAGGAGCGTCGGTGAGAATGGGGTGGTGGAAACTGCCCTTCCCCACCATTGCCTGCTGAGATGTTCTGTGGCAATGTCATTTGCCTGTAACTCCCGGCCCCTTGAAAATCAGCACGGCTGGGGCAGAGATTGGGGATGCCCAGGGCTGGTGCTGGCATTTTTGCTGCTCTGTGCAAACAATTACTGTGCTGCCCCCTCTTCATTTTTTTGGGGGGGGTTTGTTTTTTTTTAACACAGAATACCTCACCTCAGTTAATCAATCATATTATTTATTTATTTATTTATTTATTTATTTATTTATTTAGGGTTTTTATATACCGACATTCTCGATATACATATCAAATCAAGTCGGTTTCCATAGAACAAAACTGTCGTCGGTAAGGCGTTACATTAAACAATAAACAGAGTATTGAACAAAAGAACGTAAATCAATAAATATTAAATATTAAATATAAAAAATATAAAATAGACAACAAAAATTCGTCAAATAACATGAATAAATGATACGATTAAATGCAAATAATTGGTAGGTAAGGTTGAAATGTACCGGTTGGGGTATACAGGTGACAGTGAGCACTGTTGAAGGGCATAACTATGGGAAGAGCATGAGCTAGTGAGCTAATGCACCAAGAAAGGGTCTTTCATAACAAGTGGACTGTCCAGATAAGGCGTATTCGGGTCCTGAGGGTATATGGGCGTTCGTGGACTTTATATTGAGCTATTTTGCTCTTTGACCGGTGTCGAAGTGTTCCTGCGATTCCGGAAAGGCTTGCCGGAAGAGCCACGTTTTTAGGTTTTTCTTGAAAGTTATATGGCAGGTTTCTAGTCGAAGATCTGGCTGTAATGAGTTCCAAAGGGTGGGCCCGGCTGTGGAGAGTGCTCGTTTAGCTAGTGAAGTTTTAATCGGGGGAGCATATAAAGAACCTTTGTAATTATATCTGATAGGTCTTTTTGATGTGTGAAGGCGGAGTTGCGAGATAAGATTTAGGAGGGCGCTGCCCATAATATCCTTGTGGATCATTGATAATGTCTTGAAGGTGATTCTAGCTTTTATAGGAAGCCAGTGGAGGTAGAGCAGAATTGGTGTGATGTGGGCTCTTTTGTTGGTGTTGGTGAGTAACCTCGCCGCAGCGTTTTGTACCATCTGTAAGGGTTTTATGGATGAGATCGGAAGACCTAGCAGAAGAGAATTGCAGTAGTCTAACTTGGACAGAATTATAGACTGAACTACTAAACGGAAGTCACTGAAGTGAAGGAGTGGTTTCAGATTTTTGAGCACTTGGAGTTTGAAGTAACATTCTTTGGTTGTGTTGTGGATGAAAGATTTAAAGTTGAATTGATTGTCGAGGCGCACCCCTAAGTCTCTGACAGAAGGTGAGTGGTTGATGGGTGGTATTGTGGATTGTGTTGAGCTTTGGACGTTGAAGCAAGTGTGGTTTTCGTCAGGTGAGATGATGAGGATTTCTGTTTTATTTGTGTTGAGTATAAGGTTGAGGCTGGATAACAGGGAATTGATGGATAGTAAGTAGTTGTTCCAATGAGCCCAAGTTTTTTGCAGTGGTTCTGTGATGGGAAGAAGTATCTGAATGTCATCAGCGAAAATATAGTGCTTTAGCTTGAGGCTGGAGAGTAGGTGGCAGAGTGGAAGCAGGTAAATGTTAAAAAGGGTAGGGGAGAGCGATGAACCTTGAGGTACTCCTCTGATTGATTTGATAGGAGGTGATTCTACGTTATTTATCTTGACTTTGTAGGATCTATTTTCTAGGAATGATTGAAACCAACTGTGAGCTTCTCCTTGGATTCCTATATCTGATAGCCGCTCGAGGAGGATGGCATGATTAACTGTGTCGAATGCGGCAGATAGATCGAGAAGAGCGAGGAGGTATGATTGTTTTCTTTCAAGGTTGAGGAGGATGGTGTCAGATAGTGATATTAGTAGAGCTTCTGTGTTTTGTGATTTCCTGAATCCGAACAGAAAGGGGGAGAGTATATTGTTCTCCTCCAGGTAATCAGACAGTTGCTTGTTGACGAATCTTTCCATCACTCTTGAGATTAGGGGTAGGTTGGCGATGGGGCGGAAGTTAGCAGGGTCTGTTGTTGGCAAGTTAGGTTTTTTTAGTAAAGGTTTCAGAATGGCTATTTTGAGTTCTTCTGGGACCTTTCCTTGAGTTAAAGAGCAGTTTATGATGTTTGCTAATGCTTTGGAGATGGTGTTGGGAGTAGATAGTAAAAGATTGGAGGGTATGGTGTCCAGTGGGTGAGAGGATGGTTTAAGTTTATTGAGGATTATTTCAATTTCCAGGGATGATGGGGTCTCGAATGATGATAAGCTGCATTTTTTGTTGTGTGTCGAGGTGCTAGGGGGTGTTGCTGTCAGATGTTGGGTGGAGATTGAGATTGAGGTGCTAGGGGGTGTTGTTGCTGTCAGATGTTGGGTGGAGATTGGCTTGAGGATGTTGGTGATCTTGTTATCGAAGTAAATTGCTAGTTCCAATGCTTTGTCGGCTGCTTGTTCGTCCGGGATGATAGGTGGAGAGGGTTTTGTAAGGGATGATACAAATGAGAATAGGGCTTTGGAGTCGAATGCGAAGTTGTGGATTTGTTTTGCAAAAAAGTATTTTTTGGCCTTGAGGATAGCTAGTCTGTATGTGTTGAGGTGGGATTTGTAGTTTAGAATTGTGGTGGTGGATGGAGATTTGCGCCAGTTGTTTTCTTTTTTCCTAAGTTCTTGTTTAAGAGTTTTTAGTGTCGGAGTGTACCACGGATGTCTATTGGCTTGCGGTGGTTTCAGAGATTTGGTGATGGAGGGGCTGGATAGGTCTGCGACCTCATTTGTTATCTTAAGCCAGGAGTTGACAGCTGATGAAGCGTCTGTGAGGTCCAGTTGGTCGAGTTCTTTGGTGAGCACTTTACTAAGACTGTCAATGGAGCAAGGTTTCCTGTAGTGAATAGTGGTTGCTGGGTAGATAAGACGAGGCTGGTCTTTGATTTGAAGTTCAGCAGAGATGAAGTGATGGTCTGACCATGGGACCGGGACACATGTAGGGTTGGTGGTCGAAGTTATGCCATTATTGAGAAAGATCAGGTCTAGGGTGTGACCCGCTTTGTGCGTGGGATGTTTGATAATATGATTGAAGCCAAGGTGATTTAGTGCTGTGAGAAGGATGTCACAATTGTGGGTTAAACGAGCGCTGTTAACATGTAGGTTAAAGTCTCCCATCAGTATAGCTGGTTTGTCCTGTTTGAAGTGTTTGGTTGTGAATTCAATTAATGGTGAGGGGTCAATATCTAAGGTACCTGGAGGTGAGTAGACTAGGGCTATTTGTAGATGGACCGAATTGAAAAAGGCAATTTCAGTATTGTTTATTGTAGTGGAAAGTTGAGGTGTGAGCCCTAGGCTCTTTTTGGAGGCTAGCAGGATCCCTCCACCCTTTTTTTTGATTCTGGGGATTGAATGTAAGTCATAGAGGTGATTGGGGAGCTGGTTCAATAGAACTGTGTCAGTGGGTTTCAGCCATGTTTCCGTAACGGCGCAAATATCGGGGTTGTTATCAGTCAGGTGATTGTTGAGAAGGTGGAGTTTTTTTGTGATCGATTGTGCGTTGAACAATGTGAGCGTATATATGGTTAGTCCTAGTGTTTGAGAGATGGGAGAGATCATGATTGGAATCAATCTCTGTTGCCGGATGCCTAGAATCCTAGGTTTGTTGGGTGAGAGTTTAAGATTGTAAGGGATTGTAGGTATAGGGATAGGGAGCATGATGAGGTGCTGGTGAGTAGTATTGAATCCTTGTGTGAGTTCAGTAGATGAGGTAGGTATTATAAGGACTGGTTTTATAAAGAACTGGGAGCCTAAAAGAGGGTTTAGGTGGAGACTGGATGAATCTGTGTTGATTTGATCCCGTCCGGAGTCTTTAAAATGTCTGTCTCGAGGCTGTTAGATGGAGATTAGTAGAATGGTTGCTTGAAGAAAGATGGATGAATGGCTGCTTGATGAAGGAAAGATGAGTGGCTGCAGGGTGAGGTGGCTGCTGGATGGAAGATGGATGAGTGGCTGCTGAAAGAGGGATGGTTGAGTGGCTGCTGAATGACGGATGGTTGAGTGGCTGCTGGGTGACGGATGGTTGAGTGGCTGCTTGATGACGGATGGTTGAGTGGCTGCTGGATGAAGATGAATGAGTGGCTGCTGAATGAAGGATGGTTGAGTGGTTGCTGGATGAAGGATGGATGAGTGACTGCTGAATGACGAATGTTTGAGTGGCTGCTGGATGAAAGATGAATGAGTGGCTGCAGGATGAAGGATGGATGAGTGGCTGCAGGATGAGGTGGCTGCTGGATGGAGTGGCTGCAGGATGAAGGATGGATGAGTGGCTGCAGGATGAGGTGGCTGCTGGATGGAGTGGCTGCAGGATGAAGGATGGATGAGTGGCTGCAGGATGAAGTGGCTGCTGGATGGAGTGGCTGCAGGATGAAGGATGGATGAGTGGCTGCAGGATGAGGTGGCTGCTGGATGGAGTGGCTGCAGGATGAAGGATGGATGAGTGGCTGCAGGATGAAGTGGCTGCTGGATGGAGTGGCTGCAGGATGAAGGATGGATGAGTGGCTGCTGGAAGACGAATGGAAGGGTGGTTTCAGAGTGGCGGTGGAATACTTGCTGGAAACTGCGGTGTTGCTAGTATGTATGTATACAGGTGAATGCAGACGTTTGGTGTGATAAATACAAGTCAGTATGGTGGAGGCTGTAGTGTGGCTGTTTGCCTCTGGATGTTTCGGCCTGATCTTGGCAGTTTAGAATGAGAGCTTGAGGAACTGATGAGGTTTTTCCAAGGCAGATCGGGCAAGAGTTGCGGCCCTGGCTCTGGGACGCTCCAAGGGGCGCGCTAAGGGGCAAGCCCCTTAGGTCGCGCTCCTTCGGGTGCGCGACGCCTGTGGGAGGCGCGGTAATTTAAAGGGCTTTACTGAGCCCTCTGATAGGCCTAGAGCCTCTCAGGGGTGTGGTAGACTCACCGCGCTGGATCGGCAGCTTTTTCTCTTTAGTTTTGTGTCTGTCCTTTATTTCTTTTTGTTCCTGCGTCTCTTCTCGTTGCTGCGGTCCGCCTCCTCAGCACGGCTCAGTGTTGTACGAGCGGGCTCCGGCCCCGATTGGGCCAGAAGAGCCCCGGCTGAGGAGTGAGAACGTCGACTGCTGCTGGAATCGAGCGGGCGCGAAGATTAGTAAAACTATACTTATAAAAAGAGAAATTCCAGTGATCTAAGGACTAGAATATCATGCAATAATTAACTCATGCAACGCTTTTCAAATTTCCCAAAAAAACAAATTATTTCAAAATGGGAGACACAGACGTATACAAGTAAAACTAGTAATGATGGAAAATTCACCGCTCTCCATATATAAAAACTTTTTATTTACAGTCATCCTGAATAAGGCATGGGGCAGCACAGATTTTCTTTACACACACACACCCCAGTCTTGTTCTCATTCACACACACACACACACACACAGCAGGCAGGTTTCCATTCACACACACTCACATACCCTAGGCAGGTTCCCATTCACACACACACACACACACACACACACACACACACACACACACACACACACACACATCCCCAGGCAAGTTGTCATTCACACACACACACACACATGCACACACAGCCCAGGCAGGTTCCCATTCACACACACACACCAAACACACACCCACAACAAATAGGTTTTCATTCATTCATTCACACACAAACACACACACAGATCACAATTATGTTCCCATTTACACACACACACTGCAGTCAGGTTCTCATTCACACATACACACACACACACACACACCAGGCAGGTTTCCATTCACACACACTCACAAACCCTAGGCAGGTTCCCATTCACACACACACACACACACACACACACACACACACACACACACACATCCCCAGGCAAGTTGTCATTCACACACACACACACACATGCACACACAGCCCAGGCAGGTTCCCATTCACACACACACACCAAACACACACCCACAACAAATAGATTTTCATTCATTCACACACAAACACACACACAGATCACAATTATGTTCCCATTTATACACATACACCCCAGTTAGGTTCCCATTCACACACACGCACACCCTATACAGGTTCCCATTTACACATACAAGCGTTCTTGGAGGGCAGCTGCCTACATCACCTGGATCCCCTAAGGCCATTCATCGTGGAGGTAGATGCCTCTGATCTCACTGTGGGCGCAGTTCTCAGCCAGACCTCTAAGAGCGGGAGGTTAATTCCATGCTCTTATTTTTCCCGAAAATTCTCGACTGCAGAAAGAAACTATGGGATCGGCGACAAAGAACTATTGGCCATCAAACTGGCATTTGAAGAATGGAGGCAGTGGTTGGAGAGAGCCCAACATCCAATTATAGTATACACGGATCACAAGAACCTGGAGTTCTTGTGTTGGGCCCAGCGCCTGAACCCCAGACAAGCCCGCTGGGCCCTGTTTTTCAGTCGCTTCAATTTCTCCCTGCATTACCGGCCAACAGCAAAGAATGTATGAGCGGATGCTCTATCTCGCATCACTGAGCTGGAGGAGAACAGTCCTCCCCAATACATTCTAGACCCAGCAAGAGTCAGTATAGCCAGCACTACAGTCACACTCGGAAGCAAGATGGTAGTGCCCCGTCGGCATAGAAGGAAAGTATTGGCATGGGCTCATGACTCCCTCACTGCCAGGCACTCCAGTAGGGTAGAACTTTGAATCTCTTGACACAGTACTACTGGTGGCCTTGCATGAGGCAGGATGTTAATCTTTATGTCAGTTCATGTCCCACCTGTGCCAAACAGAAACCACTAGCAGGTCGTCCGTGGGGGTTGCTTCAACTTCTACCCATTCCCGTGGAACCCTGGACCCACCTTGCCATGGACTTTGCAGTAGACTTACCCTTGTCTGAAGGGAAGACTGTAATCTGGGTAACAGTGGACCGGTTCTCTAAGATGGCCCACTTTGTTGCTCTGCCCAAACTGCCTTCGGCTCTGGAACTGGCTCAACTCTTCTTGCAACACATCTTCTGAACACATGGTCTGCCGTCACATATAGTTTCTGATAGGGGTTCACAATTCACCGCAAGATATTGGAGAGCTCTATGCAAGAAGTTTGGGATTCAGTTAGATCTCACCACAGCATTCCACCCACAGAGCAATGGGCAGGCGGACCATACTAACCATTCACTGAAAACCTTCTTACGAACCTTCGCCAATGAAATTCAGGATAACTGGGCGGCCTTGCCTCCATGGGCTGAGTTCTCTTATAATAACCATACTCATTGTGCCATGGGGCAATCCCCCTTTCTGCTGGTAAATGGGAAACAACCTCAGGTACATTTACCACTGCCAGTAACAGTTCCTTTTCCAGCCGCCTAAATGACAGCTAAACGACTTCACAAACTCTGGAACATGATCCAGAGGAAACTTCGACACTCAGCAACATCAGCAAAGCAGTTTGCTGACCGCCATGGTCAGCCAGCTCCAGTTTTCCTGCCTGGAGACAAGGTTTGGCTAAGCACTAAAAATATCCACCTTCGCTTGCCCTCCAGACGTTCGGCACCCAAGTACTTCGGATCTTTCAGAATAGCGGAGAGAGTGGGTGCAGTAGCTTACCGACTTCGGTTGACCTCTACACTAAGGATCATAATGTATTCCATGTTTCCCTCCTCAAACCAGTAATTCTCTCCAAGTTTCATCGTAACACGCCCGATTCCTCGGAGATACCCGCTACCATGCACACGGTCTATCAGGTTTGTGAGGTACTGGATGTTCGCTTTTCTCATCGCATATGGGAGTATCTTCTCTCATGGGAGGGATGTGGTCCTGAGGACAATACCTGGGAACCTGCCCGCAACATCCTGGACAAATCGCTTCTTCTGCAGTTCCATCAGGACCACCCTGGAAAGCCTGGTCCTCCTGGGAGGGGGCGTAAGAGGGGGATACTGTTGCGATCCCAGTCGCGGCTCCCACGACCAGGCCCTTGCCTGCTCCTCCAGTCCCGATGTTTGGCCGGTCCCCCCGCCGCGAGTACGGGCCGGCACAGGCCTCTCACCACCGCAGCGTCTCCACGAGGGAGACGCCTTCGAGTTCCCAGACCTGGCCCCACCCACTGCGTACATGCACACGTGAAGAAGCAGCTTTTAAAGCTGCAGGCGTGGGATACCTCAGCCGGCCTCCAGAGTGACGTCAGACGCCAGCAGGGTATATATACCCAACCCTGCACCAGGAAACTGCCTTGCAACGAGGTTCACTCCTGTGTGAGTAGCTAGTTGCTGTTCTGTTCCTGCTCCAGCCTTGATCCTGCTTCCATTCCTGCTCCAGCCTTGATCCAGCTTTTGTTCCAAATCCAGCTTCCGTTCCAGTTCCAGCTTCCATTCCTGTTCCAGCTTCCGTTCCTGATCCAGCTTCCGCTCCTGCTCAAGTCCTCTGTTCCAGTTCTAGCCATGCCTTGCCCTCGGACTGTCTTCCTGGCTCTCTTTTTTTTGAATTTTAAGTAAAATCTATTTTATTTAATTGAATCCTTAAAAGATCTTCAAGAATCTGTGTTCTCCTCAATATGTAGCCAAATGTGTCTGTTGCTCTTTTGAACAGTTGCTAGAATTAAGTTGAATACTTTAAGTGATTACAAGTACTATTAAAGCCATTAAACAAAAGAAGACACGTTTGGCTACATATTGAGGAGAACACAGATTCTTGAAGATCTTTTAAGGATTCAATTAAATAAAATAGATTTTACTTAAAATTCAAATAAAGGAGAGAGGTTAGACTTGATGAAATACATAGTCAGAACCAGTGCTGAGGTCTTTTCCTCTCTCATAAATAAATATATGCACAAATTAAATAAAAATATGATTGAATACAAGTAAACATGATAATTTAAATACTAGCAACATTAATTTATTAGTAACGTCAGCTAGTTTATTTTGATTGCTGTTTGATACTGGTGTCTCCCTGATTTTTAGATATATGGTACTAATGATATTAAACATGTTTAGGGGCGGATTTTCAGAGCCCTGCTCGCGTAAATCCGCCCAAAACCGGGCGGATTTACGCGAGCAGGGCCCTGCGCACCGGGAAGCCTATTTTACATAGGCCTCCCGGCGCGCGCAGAGCCCCGGGACTCGCGTAAGTCCCGGGGTTCTCCGAAGGGGGCGTGTCGGGGGCGGGCCCGGTCGTCGCGACGTTTCGGGGGCGTGTCGGCAGCGTTTTGGGGGCGGGTACGGGGGCGTGGCTATGGCCCGGGGCGGTCCGGGGGCGTGGCCGCGCCCTCCGTACCCACCCCCAGGTCGCGGCCCGGCACGCAGGAGGCCCGCTGGCGCGCGGGGATTTATGCCTCCCTCCGGGAAGCGTAAATCCCCCGACAAAGGTAAGGGGGGGGTTTAGACAGGGCCGGGCGGGTGGGTTAGGTAGGGGAAGGGAGGGGAAGGTGAGGGGAGGGCAAAGGAAAGTTCCCTCCGAGGCCGCTCCGATTTCGGAGCGGCCTCGGAGGGAACGGGGGTAGGCTGCGCGGCTCAGCGCGCGCCGGCTATACAAAATCCATAGCCTTGCGCGCGCCGATCCAGGTTTTTAGCAGATACGCGCGGCTCCGCGCGTATCTACTAAAATCCAGCGTACTTTTGTTTGCGCCTGTAGCGCAAACAAAAGTAGGCTATTCGCGCGCCTTTTAAAATCCGCCCCTCATTGTATACTATTGGTCGGGTGGGAAGTCTGGGTGAAATGAGGGGAGTTTAGGCTACAGATATTTGATTTTATAATATATGTGTGCATGCTATAAAATAGCTTGGCTACGTGCACATGTATGCCAAATGTTAAGTGGACACTTGCAGAGGTGCGAAAATACCACATCTACCCTGTAAATCAGGGAATTTTAAAAGGGGCGCACATCCATGCCAATGCCAGTTTAACCAGTTCATCCACCAGTTCACCTCATTAACAACTAGGTCCTTCAAACCCTCTTGGTTTCCCCAAGTGACCCCAGACCCTTAAATCACCACAGTTATTGCTATTTTTTATTTTTTACTTACATTTCCTCCATAGCAGAAGTAAACGTAACATGCCACTTGACATAGGTACTCACCACTGGCCCTGGGCGCACACCTAGGTGTGAAAGTAGTCACAGACACATCGCTTGGCTATGTCCCAAAACACCTATATCATGACTGACCACGCCCAGGCCCGTCTCCTTTTGAAAAGTTTGAGATGTTCAATCAGCGGGAGATATGTGTGTGTCTGGGCAACTTTTAAAATTCACTTTTAAGAATATAGTTCAACTTTGCTTCTAATCTACCCCACCAAGACAGAAAGAGAGACACATGTATGCCACTAGTTACCATATCCCTGGCAATTCTAACCATCCTCTTAACCATGGAATTCTCTATGTTAGAGTTAAACCAAACTCCCAAGCACTTCATAGTTACTGCATTCCACTTAAAGGGATAAGCTATAAAGTCTTCTTTCAGTGTGCGGATTAAAAGGCAAAACTTTTGATTTTCTCCAATTAACTTTAGACCCTTAAATAACAGAAATCCTCAATTTACAACAAGACAGTGACTGAGTCAACCCAAATATAAGCCAATAAATCACCAGCGTAAAGAGATATTTTGCAGTCACCTTGCTTACATTGAAATCATTTTGTCCTTATCTCTTCAATGGCTATAGGTTATAAAGCATGTTAAACAGGATGGAAGAAAGAGCGCATCCTTGTTTTATTCTGCCTGTAATTGTATAATATGAGTTTAGATTATTGACTGATTTGATGAGTTATATATCAATATTACCATCTCAATAAATTTTGGGCCAAACTCAATCCAATCCAATACTTGAAATAAGTAGTCCCATTCTACCTAATCGAAGCCTCTCTCAGCATGTTGGGATAGAGCTACAATCCAGAAATGGGCTGTTCTTGGAAATGGAAGCACTGAAAAAGATAGCTTATGCTTTGGTGCTATCACAATTTGATTAGTGCAATGCTCTTTATTTAGGGTTACAAATAAAGGAGCAGATTTTAAATACTTGTGCGAGCGCGTACTTTTGTTCGCGCAGCAGGCGCGAACGAAAGTATGCTGGATTTTATAAGATACGCGCGTAGCCGCGCGTATCTTATAAAATCCGGGGTCGGCATGCGCAAGGGGGTGCACATTTGTGCAACCTGCGTGCGCCGAGCCCAGCGCGCGCTGCCTGTTCCCTCCGAGGCCGCTCCGATTTCGGAGCGGCCTCGGAGGGAACTTTCCTTCGCCCTCCCCCCACCTTCCCCTCCCTTCCCCTCCCTTCCCCTACCTAACCCACTCCCCCGGCCCTATCTAAACCCCCCCCTTACCTTTGCGTGCGTCGGCCGGCTGCCCCGCTCCATTGTCCGGTCCCGGGGGCTGTTCCCGGAGGCCGCGGCCATGCCCCTGGAACGCCCTCGGGCTGAAACCACGCCCACTGCGCCGCCCCTGAAACGCCACGCCCTGCCCCTAAACGCCGCGTCATCCCGCCATGCCCCCGCCACGCCCCGCCACGCCCCCGACAGGAAGCCCTGGGACTTATGCGCATCCCGGGGCTCTGCGCGCGCCGGTGGCCTATGCAAAATAGGCGCGCCGGCGTGCGCAGGGGTTTTAAAATCCGCCCCAAAATGATTAGAAGATTGCAAGTTATTCAGAATGGCGCAAGCCATCCAGTGCTCCCTCCATGTGACAGGGGCTGGCCAATGGCACGGATACCCTGTCACATGGTAAGGGCAAAGGGCCATCGACGCCATTTTGATTAGTGGCAGCCGACGGCCCGGGAGCGGGAGATTGCTCCCGGGACCCCCACTGGACCACCAGGTACCTGTAAAAAGTTTTTTGGGGGGTCGGGAGGGTGGGGGAAGCTAAGGGATTAGTTTTAAAGGGTCGTGGTGGGTTTAGGGGTTATTTTTATGTGCCGTTTTTCCCACCCTCCCCCAAAATGATAAGAGAACCCCCATGAACAATTTTGTGGGGTTTTCCTATCGTTTTGGGGGAGCCCCCGATTTCTGACGATTTTGAAAATATCGTACGATATTTTCAATCGTCCGAAGCCCGATTCACATCCCTACTATCATATCCCCCCTCAGCTGTCTCTTCTCCAAGCTGAAAAGTCCTAACCTCTTTAGTCTTTCCTCATAGGGGAGCTGTTCCATTCCCCTTATCATTTTGGTAGCCCTTCTCTGTACCTTCTCCATCACAATTATATCTTTTTTGAGATGCGGTGACCAGAATTGTACACAGTATTCAAGGTGTGGTCTCACCATGGAGCAATACAGAGGCATTATGACATTTTCCATTGTATTCACCATTCCCTTTCTAATAATTCCCAACATTCTGTTTGCTTTTTTGATATAATAGATATAATAATTTCTTGGTGAATGAGAATCCATTGAGTCCTGATATTTTGAACCCCATGTGTTGCCATTTTAATTTTTTTGAATTCTTCTTTGTTTAGAGAGACACTGACATCGCTGAAATACTTACCCCTGATGCAGAGTTCCACTCAAAACATAATATTGTGTCAGGTGACATGTGATAAATACTGCTGCTGCTTCTGGATTGAAAATGTATTCCAAAAAAAGGAAAGTAACTGTTTTGTTTGCAAAAAATGTTTTTAAAAAAGGGTTGCTAACTAGGACCAATGATTAAATATGACCATGTAAGCAATCATTTGGTGCACACAGATGTTATTATGGTCCTTAGCAGCAAACATTAAGCTTTGTCATCATAGTAAAATTAATTGAAATGTGTTTTTGAATGCCTTGTTTGCAAAGATCAGAATGTACCAACTAAGCAGGTCAAATTGTACAGAGATCTGAATAAAAACAAGCTTGCAATTACCTTTCTACAAGAAACTCATTTTATAAAATCAAGGGACTTTTATTTGCAATCGAGGTTTGTGAAAATTCTTCTTTCTCTTCAGGGAGTTACAATAAAAATGGAGTTGAAATCTTGGTCTCAAAGGATTTCCCATTTGTGTCATGTAAGAGATTTAGGAACTCAAATGGGAGATTTATAATACTGAAAAGTAAATTGAATTGCCAATATTTTACTTTGGCCTTGATCTATATCCTGAAAGTTTACCAATTGTCTCTCCTTGCTGATTTCTTATCTGTACTGTTTTTGTTTGCAGAGGACTCAATAAAAGTTAACCTAGCCCTGGTGCCAGATATTGATAGGTCTGGGAATTGTTCAGCCTGAAGTCAGACACAATTGAACCCTGTTGATTTGGTTGATCTTTGGAGGTAAGTTCACCCACACAAAATATCTTTTTCCTTATTCTCAATCCTACACAACATTTATTTAAGAATACAGTATATTCCATATGGGGAAACATAAATTTACTTCACCAAGAAGTGGGAGATGAAGTAGGTAGAATTTCATTGTCAAATCGTGGTCCAGTGTCAGTCTCATTTTCCTTGGGGCCTGTCAGGCAGTTATCTAGAAGATGGATTTTCAATTATTCGCTTTTGAAAGATAAAAAGACAGCCTCCTCCACTGAAAAATGTTCAGAAGAATATATTTTGTTTAATGAAGGTTCAGGGCTTCACAAAAACATAATCTAGGATGCTTTTAAATCTGTGACCAGGGGACTGTGCTGCCAAGTGGTCAGGACTAGCCAGAGAACAGACTCCTTTTTTTTTTGTGAACAATAGTAAACAAACAATTTACCTTGTTTGTGCATTTCAACAAAATAATTGTAATTTGCAGTTCGTTTTCTCGAGGCTTCCGTCTCTCTCTCTCTCTCTGGGCCTCCTTAATCTCTTGGGCTCTGGTCTATTATCTCTGCTTACAGTGATCACCGTGAGCCCAGAATCCTTTGTTGAGTTGGACTTAAGGAGGACCAGTACAGATTGCTGTAGCTGGTCCTTTAAAGTGTTCTGAGGAGGTTTATTATATGCTCCCTCACAGGCAGGGCTGGGGCATCCATTAGGCAAACGTTGGCCATCGCCTAGGGCGCCGAGCCATAGGGGGCGCCGAAGAGCAGCCAGGTGGTGCCACAAGTGGGGCCTATCCAGCTTGTGGCAAATAGTCAGCGCAGAAACAGGTGGGGGTGGGAGGGCGCGACGGGGGTGGGGGTGGGGGGGGAGGCAGCGCGTGTCGCCTAGGGCACCCAATACCCTTGCACCAGCCCTGCTCACAGGAACATGTAATCTCTTAAAAAAAAGCTGTCACAAAAGCAAGAGAGCAAGAGACAAACCAGATTAGTGAGGAAGTCTGGAGGGAAGTTATTTTCTTACTCTTATCCAGGAGTTAAGCCTGCTCCACCAGTGGGGACTATTAAGTGCACTGATTAATAAAAAGGTAGAATACTTGATTAGGAGAACCCAACAAAATATTATGAACAAAGTAACAAAGTTGGGAAGTTGCTAGCCAATTAATTAAATGTAATGAAAGCTAAAAGAAGTGTTATGGAACTGGAGATAGAGATTGTCAATGACCCCAAACTCATTGTGGAAACATTTGCATGTTTTTATCAGAAACTTTATATGAAGGAACTGGTGGACCAAACTTCCAAAATAAATGTCCTTCTTAATAAGGTAAATCTCTCCTCTTTTTGTGAGGAAGATAAGGCCCTGCTAGAAAAAGAAATTAATATCTTGGAAATTGATCATACAATTACATCTCTAAAAGAGGATAAAAGCCTTGGGAAAGATGGGCTATCTCTTCAATTTTAATAGACTTTATCTCATATTCTCAGCCCCAAATTACTCGATATTTACAATGGTACAATATTGAGGGAGGGACTCTCTTCCACATTATATGCTGGTAGCCTCCATATCTGTTATTATGAAAGCAAAAGACTTGTCTTCATACAACCCAATCTCCTTACTAAACGAGTATGAACCCTTGGTCAAAGGCAGGGTTCATGCAACCTGCAGAGAGGACCAGGATGAAGCAGAGACCCAACTGGAGCTTTGCCTTTACCAGCCCTTGTTCCCCTTTGATTGAGCCTTTGGATACCAAGGCTGGCAGGTCTTAGGAGCAGGCCTCTGCGGACGGCAGAGATTCTTCAATGAAACAGGGTCAGAGTGAACTGGGACCAGGCTTATCCTAACACAGATTGGGGTCAGTGGCAGGCAAAGCTCAAGGATGTCCAGGCTGTGGTCAGTGGCAGGTGGAGTTCAAAGATGTCCAGTGAGCAGACTATGATCAGTGGCGGGTGGCATTCAAAGAGGTCCAAGATGCAAGCTGAGGTCAATATTGGGTATTCATTCAAAGGGAAGGTGGAATGGATAGGCAGGGCAGGAAGGCAAGGACAGAACAGGTGGGCAGACGAGGAGACGTGGAACACTGAAGAACTGAAGGACTGACCACGAGAACTGAAGATGAAGACACAAGAACTGGAACTAAAGATGAAGACGAGGACTGGAACTGAAAATCAAGGTGAGGACTGGAACTGAAGATCACAGGAACTGGAGAATGTGAGGGCAATGGTAGCGCCGGTGCCATTTTGAATATTGGCAATACGGCCCGAGTGCAGGAGGTCGCTCCTGGACCCCCGCTGGACTTTTGGCAAGTCTTGTGGGGGTCAGGAGGCCCCCCCAAGCTGGCCAAAAGTCCCTGGGGGTCCAGCGGGGGACCAGGAGCGATCTCCTGCACTCGTGACGTCGGGTGACAGGAACCAAAATGGCGCCAGCGCTACCTTTGCCCTGTCATATGGTAAGGGCAAAGGGCCACCGGCACCATTTCTATTAACGCAGCCATGGCCCGAGAGCGGGAGATCGCGCCGGGACCCCCCCCCACACTGGACCCCAGGAAATTTAAAACATTTTGGGGGGTTCGGGAGGGTGGGGGATTTGTTTTAAAGGGTCGGGGTGGGTTTTAGGGTTGTTTTGGTGTGCCGGTTTTCCCACCGATTTACGATTTGATGATTTTTTAACAAAAATAACCTTGACGATCAGATTTCCTTCCCCCCCCAGCCAAAATTGATCGTTAAGACGATTGATCACACGATTTACATCCCTAATTTCCACTCTATATATTTATTTATTTGCAAGTTTTTAATATACTGACCATCATCAGAGATATCATGCCGGTTTACAATTAATTAGGGAAAACGAAGTGGGAAGATATCAGTTACAAAAAACAGGGGTCATAAAACTGTGGGTGCGAGAGAAGAGGCGCACGGGAGGGAGAGTAGCAGGCAAGAGGATAGATGCACTTAATACTTGGGTACAGATAAAGATATACAACAGCCGACAGAGCCACACAGCAGCTGAACTAGCTGTCGTGTGGGTACGTGCAGTTACAGTAACAAATGTTAACAGACAGTGGACCTATTTACAGGAGAATAAATTATATATTTAAAATGGGAGGTAGCTTCTGGGCCTTCCCAAAGCCACACTCAAACCCCTCCAACTACTGCAAAACTCAGCAGCGAGAATCTTCACTAACTCTCGCAAATTCGACCACATCACCCCCATACTCAAAAGCCTACACTGGCTCCCTATCCATCAACGCATAACCTTCAAGACACTCACTTTATTACACAAAACCCACTACAACCAAGACACGCAATGGATGAAAGACAAAATCTGCTTCCATGAAACTAATAGATCCACCAGAGCCTCCTACGAAGGTACCCTACACATCCCATCTCATAAACAGATCCACCTCAAGTCCACCAAGGAACGAGCATTCTCCATTGCTGGCCCTTATGCCTGGAATACTCTGCCACCCTAAATCAGACTCGAGCAGTGCACGCAAAAATTTAGGGTTAGGCTCAAAACCTGGCTATTTCAACAAGCCTTTCCGTAACCTTTGCCATGTACCACTCTGATGCAGAACTCATATGTAGATACTATGTCGCATAGATAACATTTGCCTCCTATTGGGCAACTTCCTTACAGTTCATCAGTTACAGGAGAGGTTTCAGGCTGGTGCTGTCCCAGTTCTGAAATTTTTGCAATTTTACAACATGCTGAATAAAAGGAAGGACAAGGGAAATTTTAGTAGGAAGATGATGTTGCGTCCGTCGGTGCTAGACGGCTTCACCTCGTTTGCCTCAAGTTAGTCACGGCTCCTCCCGCATACCTGAGAAAGATGGCTACCACAGTGTCTACAAGCCGACCTCTCCGGCTTCCCCAGAACGGCTATGGTACAGCCTCCTGCCATTGCTCCTCTCAGGTACCTACTAGGGTGCGCGCGCGCACGCACCCCACGTCTTTATGGCACCCTTGGCGCGAACCTCGAGGCCATTCCCTCATGCTAACGTCACGCCATCCAGGTATACTACCTTCACTAGTTTGCTAGCTCATTGAGTTAGCAAGGACTCAAATTCGTTCTTGTCTACGCTACTCTGCCGCTTCCGTGCTGCTGCTGGAAGCTCTCTCTCTGCCCTTCGGGGTAACTGCTAACCTGGGTAACCGCTCCTCGGGGGCCCTCTGCTTTATTTAAGGTGCCTTACAGGGAACAGGCACTTGCTCCTCGAGGGCCTGCTCTCCCTGCCTCGGTGCCTGTACCTTCTTCAACATATCTGGTGGAATCGCATACCAACAGCAAACACCTAGTGAGTACTCTAACTCTCAATCTATCTCATCCACAGTATCTCCTAGCTGGGAAACCTGCTGTGGAACCTCCTATCATCATCAAGGAGAGAAGGGCTCCCTCTACCGAGGTCCCTGAGACTGCAACTACCAGACTGTTTCACTACTGCCACCTCTGGTGGCTCTCTTTAAGCTGTTTAATAAAGAACTAACTGTTTTGTGCATTACGAGTCTAGCCCAGTGCTGTGGCTCCTCACAGGGTTCTTCCTCGTGGGTGTGGTCATCTCCCACAGCACCCAAGGATCCACCAAAACACACTCAACCATAACAGATTGCTAATTCCATGGATCCGGCTCAGCTCATTCCAGGCCTGGCCCAGTGGATCTCCGAACAGCAGACTGCACTGGAGGGACTGACCGCTGCATTCAACGTAGTGCATATACAGACAAACTCGCCTTCCACCACAGGTAAAGAAACTAAACTGTCTGAGGTGACGGTCAAGACTACTGTGCCTCTATCAGCTCCTACCCACTTCTCGGGAGAATTTTGGAGATGCAGAGGCTTCCTTAACCAGTGCTGCATGCACTTTTCATTGCAACCTGGCCACTTTCCCACAGTATATGCCAAGACCACTTATATCCTGTCATATGTAGACGGACAAGCATTGTCTTGGGCCTCTTCGCTGTGGGAGCACGAGGATCCGATTCTTCAAGACCTTGAAGGATTTCTCGAATGGTTTAAGTCAGTTTTCGATGACCCTGCCCATCATACCATTGCAGGATCTTCCTTGGTTTACCTGAAGCAAGCTAATAAATCACTAGCTGACATTGCTATCGAATTCAAGACACTGGTGTCTGAATTATTCTGGGACCCGAGAAGCCTGAAGGCCCTCTTCTTTGAAGGACTAAACTCTCACCTGAAGGACGAGCTCGCCACTCGTGAGATGCCTGAGACCTTGGCTGAACTAGTGAAATTGGCAACAAGGATTGATCGCCGACTTTGCGACAAGGTTCAAGAAACCAAGACTCCCAGAAAACCCTTTCAGGGTGAGGTTCGAATTAAGTCCATACCCAGGCCTGTTCCTTCGGTCCCAGTAGCTGGCGAAGAAGAACCTATGCATTTAGGCCGCAGCCATCTGACATCAAAAGAAAGAAGAACGCGGAAGAAACTGGAGCTGGGTATGTACTGTGGACAAGCTGGCTATGCTGTCCAAACTTGCCCTATATGTCTGGGAAACTGGCAGACCTAAGTCCTGTGGGAGGACTCTTCTTAGGTCTCACCACTCCTTTTCCTCCACTTTCTCTTCCTGTATCCTTGATCTGCGGAGCCTTAGAGTATCAGACTCGTGCCCTAGTGGACTCCGGGGCAGGAGGCAACTTCATTTTATAACGATTAGTGGAGCACCTACGAATCCCCACTTCCACTATGAAGTCTCCACTACTTCTGTTTTCCATTCATGGAGAGCCCTTACCAGGTGAAGTAACCCTACTCACCAAACCAGTATGTCTACGGACTGGTGCCCTCCATTCTGAGACCATCTCCTTTGTTTTAGAGAAGGCCATGTATCCTATAGTACTGGGATTACCATGGCTGCAGCAGCATATGCCTCGGTTCAATTGGGCTACACTGGAACTGTCAAGACTGGGTCCAGACTGCCATGATAAATGCCTGATGGAGGCAGCTCCATTACCCTGCACGCCTACTACCCCAGTAATGCCGGGGTTGCTGCCGCAATATGCATCTTTCCAAGATGTCCTTTCAAAAGAAGCTGCAGATTTACTACCACCTCACAGACCTTATGACTGCGCTATTAATCTGAAGCCTAATACGGAGCCACCCAAGGGTAGGGTGTACCCCCTGTCCATGGCAGAGAATAAAGCCATGTCCGAATATATTCAGGAAAACCTCCAAAAGGGCTTCATAAGACCATGCAAGTCCCCTGCTGGTGCAGGCTTTTTCTTTGTGAGAAAAAAGGATGGAACGTTATGTCCATGTGTAGATTATAGGGGTCTCAATGAAATAACAATAAAGGATCATTATCCCCTCCTCTGATTTCAGAGCTATTCGACAGACTACAAGGAGCTAAAATTTTCTCCAAGCTGGATCTGAAAGGAGCCTACAACTTACTTCGCATTCGAGCTGGCGATGAGTGGAAGACGGCCTTCAATACGCGGGATGGTCACTTTGAATATCTAGTGATGCCTTCGGCCTATGCAATGCCCCGGCTGTCTTTCAAAATTTAATGAACAACATTTTCCAGGATCTCCTCTATAAGTGTGTCATTATTTACTTGGATGACATCTTGATATTCTCTCAAGACATGACCACTCATCTGCAGGATGTTAAAAGAGTACCGCAGAGGCTCCGTGAGAACCATCTCTATGCCAAGCTATCCAAATGTGAATTCCACAAGGAATCAGTGCCTTTCATAGGCTACATCGTTTCCAATCAAGGCTTTCAAATGGATCCACAGAAACTGGAGAGTATTAAGAAATGGGCGCAACCCACCGGGTTAAAAGCTCTCAGACGTTTCTTAGGTTTCAGCAACTATTACAGGACCTTCATCAAGAATTACTCTTCACTTACAGTGCCGCTTACCGCTATGATGAAGAAGGGTGCCAATGTTGCTAATTGGTCTCCAGAGGCTATTGATGCATTCCAGAAACTAAAAGATGCCTTTTCAAGCAAGCCGTGTCTTCGACACCCAGACCCCACCAAGCCTTTCATCGTGGAGGTCGATGCCTCAGACGTTGGCGTAGAGGCCGTATTAAGCCAGACTGGTGATTCAAATGTTCCACAACTATGCTCATTCTTCTCCCGTCACTTCTCTCCTGCAGAGAAAAATTATGGAATAGGAGATAAAGAGCTTCTGGCTATAAAGATGGCATTCGAAGAATGGCGCCCTTGGCTCGAAGGAGCGCAACATCAAGTAATGGTCTTCACTAGAGATGTGAATCGTGTGATCGATCGTCTTAACGATCGATTTTGGCTGGGAGGGGGAGAGAATCGGATCGTCGCAGTTTGGGTTTTTTAAATATCGTGTAAATCATGTAAATCATGTAAATCGAAAACCGGCACACTAAAACATCCCTAAAACCCACCCCGACCCTTTAAAATAAATCCTCCACCCTCCTGAACCCCCCAAAATGCCTTAAATTACCTGAGGTCCAGTGGGGGGTGAGGGGAAGGGGGAGGGCGGGAAAACCGGCACACTAAAACAACCCTAAAACCCACCCCGACCCTTTAAAATAAATCCCCCACCCTCCCGAACCCCCCCAAAATGCCTTAAATTACCTGGGGTCCAGAGGAAGGGTCCCGGTGTGATCTTTTACTCTCGGTCCTCCGTGCATTGTAGAAATGTCGCCGGCGCTACCTTTGACCTGTCATAGGACAGGTCAAAGGTAGCGCCGGCGCCATTTTGTTTTTTTGTCCCCCGACGTCAGGAGCGTAGGAGATCGCTCCCGGACCCCCAGGGACTTTTGGCCAGCTTGGGGGGGCCTCCTGACCCCCACAAGACTTGCCAAAAGTCCAGCGGGGGTCCGGAACGATCTCCTACCGCAAAATGGCGCCGGCCATACGGCAACACGATTCGACTGCAGGAGGTCATTCCGGACCCCCGCTGGACTTTTGGCAAGTCTTGTGGGTGTCAGGAGGTCCCCCCAAGCTGGCCAAAAGTCCCTGGGGGTCCAGCAAGGGTCCGGAATGACCTCCTGCAGTCGAATCGTTTTTCCGTACGGAAAAACGATTCACGGTAGGAGATCGTTCCGGACCCCCGCTGGACTTTTAGCAAGTCTTGTGGGGGTCAGGAGGCCCCCCCAAGCTGGCCAAAAGTCCCTGGGGGTCCAGCGGGGGTCCGGGAGCGATCTCCTATGCTCCTGACGTCGGGGGACAAAAAAACAAAATGGCGCCGGCGCTACCTTTGATCTGTCATATGACAGGTCAAAGGTAGCGCCGGCACCATTTCTACAACGCACGGAGGACCGAGAGTAAAAGATCACACCGGGACCCTTCCTCTGGACCCCAGGTAATTTAAGGCATTTTGGGGGGGTTCGGGAGGGTGGGGGATTTATTTTAAAGGGTCGGGGTGGGTTTTAGGGTTGTTTTAGTGTGCCGGTTTTCCCGCCCTCCCCCTTCCCCTCCCCCTTCCCCCTCCCCCTTCCCCCGATTTACGATTTTTTAACGATAAATCGGGGGAATTGTTATTGTATCACGGCTCTAACGATTTTTGACGATTTAAAATATATCGGACGATATTTTAAATCGTCAAAAAATGATTCACATCCCTAGTCTTCACAGACCATAAGAATCTGGAGTACCTCCACCACGCACAGTACCTGAATCATAGACAAGCGAGATGGTCTCTGTTTTTCAACAGATTCAACTTTGTGCTCAAGTACCGCCCTGGAGATAAGAATATCAGAGCTGACGCTCTATCTTGCTCATTCCTCTCCGAGGACATTCCAGAAGAACCACAACACATCATTGACACAGAGAGGGTTATTTTGGCAGCTACTCACTCAGTACCTGCAGGGAAAACCATCATACCCAAGAACCTCAGAAAGAAGTTATTGGCTTGGGCACATGACTCTAAACTTTCAGGACACCCTGGTCAACGTAGAACCTTGTCTAAGCTTCAAACCTTTTATTGGTGGCCCACCATGAAGGAAGACACATTCTCCTACGTCACTTCCTGTGCAAACTGTGCTAAATAGAAGACACCGCTGGGTCATCCCTAGGGTCTACTCCAACCCTTGCCAGGGCCAGAAGAACCATGGACACATATTGCCACATACTTCGTGGTAGACTTACCATCTTCAGGAGGAAACAACACTATTTGGGTAACCATAGATCAGTTCTCGAAGATGGCTCATTTTGTGGCTCTCCCAGGCTTACCCACTGCCATGCTCACCAAGCTATTCATTACTCACATCTTCCGCCTGCATGGCATGCCTAAGCACATAGTCTCCGATCGAGGAGCCCAATTGACAGCTAATTTGTGGAAGGCACTATGTAAGAAGTTCAATATTTCTCTCGACTTCCCCTCAGCATACCATCCGCAATCCAATGGGCAAACAGAGAGGATGAACAGGACACTCAAGCAGTTCATTCGTGCCTACGGGAACACTCGCCAGAATGATTGGAGTGAACTGTTGCCCTGGGCAGAATTTGCCATTAATTCTCATCCAGCAACATCCACTGGATCAACACCATTCGAAGTGGTCTAAGGATGACTACCATTACTACCACTGCCACTTCCGTTATCAGTGTCATCCCCGGCAGCTCAATCTACTGCCAAAGATATCCAACAACTTTGGACTCAGACAAAAGATTTGCTTATTAAAGCAGGACTTCAAGCAAAGAAAGGATACGATGCTCATCACTGCAAGGCTCCAGAATTCAAGCCTGGTGATAAAGTCTGGCTTTCCACGAAGTACTTAAGACTTAAACTTCCTTCAGCTCGCTTCACTCCTCGCTTTGTTGGACTATTTCCCATTCTCCGATGACTGGGCAATCTCACCTACAGTCTGAAGCTACCATCTACATTAAAGAACCACAATGCATTCCATGTCTCACTATTGAAACCTTTGATCCTTAGTGAGTTCTCCAACAAGATACCTGAAGTTACATCTTTGGATGCAGAAGAAGACATCGAATACAAAATAGATGCAGTTCTCGATGTAAGAACACGAGGCAGAGTATGGGAATACCTCCTGTCATGGGAAGGGTATGGCTCTGAAGAAAACTCTTGGACACCAATGTCTAATATCCTGGATAAAGAGATGCTACAGGACTTCCATAAATTGCATCCTCAAAAACCAAGACCTGGTAGGAAACAGCATGGACGCCCTTTGAAGGGGGGTACTGTTGCGTCCGTTGGTGCTAGACAGCTTTGCCTCACCTTATTCGCGGCTCCTCCCACTTACCTGGGAAAGATGGCTACCACAGCATCTACAAGCCGACCTCTCCAGCATCCCCAGAACGGCTATAGTGCAGCCTCCTGCCATTGCTCCTCCCAGGTACCTACTAGGGTGCGCGCACACTCCATGTCTTTATGCCACCCTTGGCGCAAACCTTGAGGGCATTCCCTCATGCTGACATCACCATCCAGGTATATTACCTTCAGTAGTTTGCTAGCTCATTGAGTTAGCAAGGACTTGAATTCATTCTTGTCTACGCTACTCTGCCGCTTCCGTGCTGCTGCTGCTGGAAGCTCTCTTTCTGCCCTTCGGGGTAACTGCTAACCTGGGTAACCACTCCTTGGGGGCCCTCTGCTTTATTTCAGGTGCCTTACAGGGAACAGGCACTCACTCCTCGAGGACCTGCTCTCCCTGCCTCGATGCTTGTACCTTCTTCAACATATCTGGTGGAATCGCATACCAACAGCAAACACCTAGTGAGTACTCTAATTCTCAGTCTATCTCTTCCACAGTATCTCCTAGCTGGGAAAACTGCTGCGGAACCTCCTATCATCATCAAGGAGAGAAGGGCTCCCTCTGCCAAGGTCCCTGAGACTGCAACTACCAGACTGCCTCACTACTGTCACCTCTGGTGGCTCTCTTCAAGCTGTTTAATAAAGAACTAACTGCGTTTTGTGCATTACGAGTCTAGCCCAGTGCTGTGGCTCTGTTGTGTCTGTTGGTCTTCGACGGCTTCACCCCACCTACCTCTCTCTACTTTTGGCTCCTCCCGCTCACCTTGGATTGCTGCTGCGTCCCCGGAGTGGCTTTGGTGCTGCCTCCCACCATTCTCCTTCAAGATACCTATAGGGCACACATGCACATGCCACCCTCATCTTTAACTCTACTTTGGCGTGAACCTCAGGGGCATATCCCTGTTCTGACATCACGACTTCCTGGTATATCTGCCTACAGTATTTGCTAGCTCGTTGAGTTAGCAACAGGAATTCTTACGGATGGGATTCGTTCTCTGTTCCTAAGCTACTCTGCCACTCCAGTGCTATCTGGAACTCATACTACTCTTCGGGGTCTCTAACGGGTTACCCGCTCCTCGGGGGCCTCTTTGCTTTTTTCAGGTGCTATCAGGAAACCGGTACTCGCTCCTCGAAGGCCCATGTTCCCTGTGTCACTGTCTGCAATTCTACCCTTCTGCTTGGAAGAATTAACTTACAATTACCATCAGTGAGTACAGAAACCATCTCTTTCCACAGTACTGCTTCACTGGAACCAGGTACTCGCTCCTTGAGGGCCTGCTCTGTGCTCCAGTGCCAGACCTCTCATGGAATCTCTGTTACTGCTAAGTGAGTACAACCATACCGAATCTCTCTGCTCTAAGGGATCAGGTACTTGCTCCTCAAGGGCCTGCTCTCCCTGCCTCGGAGCTTCTCCTGTTTCTACCTTGGGACTCTGTATGTTATTCTTATTGTGTGCTCATAACTCTCAGTCTCTTTCCACTACAGCACTGCCTTGCAGAGGATCCGCCGTTCCAGCATTCTGAGTGAGACGCGCCCAGCCGGGCTCTACACCATTACTCACTACCGCCACCTCTGGTAGTCAATCAAACTGTTTAATAAAAGATTAAAATCTGTGTTTGTGCATCCAGAGTCTAGCCTGACACTGTGGTCACTAACGGGACTGCCCCCCCATGGGTGTGGTCAGCTGCCACAGTGTCCAAGGATCCACCCAAACACCATTAACCATAACATGCTCCTCACAGGGCTCCTCCCCGTGGGCGTGGTCATCTCCCACAGCACCCAAGGATCCACCAAAACACACTCAACCATAACAGCCAACTTCTTTTGGGAAACTACTTTTAGATAGTGAAGGCAATAAAGGCTTCAACTCATGAATTTATCGTGTTCTATTGGAGAAGGATGATGACCCAGTAGGGAATTTTAAAACAAAATGGAAGGATGACCTTGGCAGGGATTGAGATGACTTAGATTGGGACCAAATTATAAATAGGCTTAGTCACAGTATTTCTATTTGTGTGATAAGTAAAGAGTGTGGTTACAAGCTATTTTATCATTGGTATTTTATTCCTGTTGGCTCCAGACAATGAAAGTGATTCCATCAGATAAGTATAGGAGAGTATGTGGTTGTGTGGGCTCTATGTATCACATGTGTTGAACATGCCCAGTAATTAAAATCTACTGGAAGGAAATAATTTCATGGCTGTATAGAATTACAAAGGTCAAGTTAACTAACGACCTGGTTAGTCTACTACTTGGTCTGCTGGCTCTGGAGTATGCTTCACTCAGTAATAACATTATTGTTCTGCTGAAATATTTTTTTCTCATTACTAAATAGACCATTGCATGGCACTGGAAGAGCTGTGTAATGCCCCTGATTAATAGCTGGTTACAATCAGCTATTCCTGCCATTGCTCCTCCCAGGTACCTACTAGGTACCTGGGAGGAGCAATGGCACTATTACCATTTTTTTTTATTAACTGAGTGCTGTTTCATCGGAGGTGGACCCTTGGGCCGAGATGGGGTTGACACAACCCGTAGGTAGGGACCTACGGGTCCCCACCATCGGCAGGCGGAGTGGGCTGATGGACAGAGGCCTGCTGGAGCTTCACCATTACCAGCCCTCGTTCCCCACGGGTTGAGCCTTTGGGTACTGGGGCTGGCTGGACTTAGGTGGGCCTCTGTGTGTAGTCGATGAAAAGATCGAGTTCAGCCCAGAGACAGCAGGTGAGAGATGGTACAGTCTTACTCTGGACAAGGTAGTGTCCTGGAGACTCAGGCACCAAAGGAATGAAGGCAGACAGGGGGCACCCGAGCAAGAGCAGGCCGAAGCTTGAATAGACCAAGTCCAGGAAGTAAGCTGGAGAGGTGTCAAAGAACAGGCTTGAGTCAGGGCTGGCAGCAATCCGGAGGCAGTGGCAAGCGAGGCTGAGGTCTGATCACGGAGATAATCAAGCCTAATCAAATGAAGCAAAGGTCTGGAGATAGGCAATAGTGTAGTCAGGTGAAGCAGAGGTCTGGGTCTGGAGATAGGCAGTAGAGTAGTCAGGCAAAGCAGAGGTCTGGGTCTGGAGATAGGCAATAGCGTTGTCCGGCGAACCAGAGGCCCGGGCTTGGAGAGAGTCAATGGCGTGGTCAGGCGAAGCAGAGTCAAAGTCCATGTAGGCAATCTGAACTATAGAGCAGGACAGGAACCATGAGGAACAGGAATGCAGGAGTGATACAAAGCTCTAGAAGGCAACGAGTACTAGATCAGCGAGGAGACCTGTTGCAAAACCAAAGTTAGGGAGCGGAGCCTGCGCTTAAATTCAGAAGCTCCGCTGACGTCTTCATCTGGGGCCGCAGATAGGTTCCCATCGCAGTCCCTACTTAAACATCAGTGATGCGCGGTGCCGAGTAGCAGCATCTCTCTGAGGGCCACACGGAGAGGCCTGACGAGAAGCAATGGATGTGGTGGCTGGTCCAGGAATGCCAGGGACTGCAGCTGAACCGGAGGAACCGGGGGAGGCCCTGACAGCCCATCACAGCCAGCGAGGAGGAACCAGGAGCTGGAGTCACTGTAGAAAGTTGAGGGGGCCATGCCACGGGTCTGCTGCAAACGGCATGCGTAACAAGTGCTTTGGCTGTTTGTATTTTGGGAATTGTTTCTCCTTTTTGGGAGAGTCATCTTCTCTTCATATATGGGTTTGTCCCATTGCCTTATTTCCTTGAGTAATCTCCCTCTAAGGTAGTTTAATTCATCCAGTGCCAAGGGAAGGGAAGTCACCATAGAAAAAATAATTTGGTTAACCTGAAGGAAGGTGAGACAATATCCCAAAATCTCTCCGATACCATGCCTTGGCCACTCCACATGGCTTTCCAGAGCAATAATATCCCCTCTCCCAACAAGAGATCCAATCCCAATGATCACTCAGAGCAAGAGTTTGCAATTTTCACTGGTAAATAATTAAATAATAAGGTGGTACCTTTTGGCATGTATATATAGCTAGGAATTGCTTTCTCATGAATATAGAATGCAATGTGATTTAGAATTGTACTGTTTTATGTATGCTCATTTATTTTAATGATTTGGAATGTGTTAATAAAGTAATTTTTTAATTTTGTAACATTGTCTATGTACTCAATACATTAGTGCTTTTCTTCCATTACCAGGCTTTTTCTGGTGTATATATACATTGACATTCCAAACAAGGAAATAAAATAAATGAGCATATATAAAAGAGTGCAATTCTAAATTACATCAAGTTCTTTATTCATGAGAAAGCAATTCCTAGCTTAAATAACTGAAACATTTAACCAGTAAAGTAATAATTCTGAAGTTACTAATTGTGCACAAAACAAAAACTGTTGGGGGTCCATGCTGAAAAGTGAAGTAGACAGTGGGCACCAGCATGAAGAGTGTAATTAGAAAGATTGTAGGCTTTCTTCTGTCTTTTGCACATAATCCTTCAGCACTTGCCTTTCTTCTCTCCAGAACGAAAGGCAACTTGACCCCCACTCCTGTAAACAGATTGCTAAAGCAATGCACAGACCTGCCTTTATAATTCAGGGCTTGTGAACATCTGTAAAGCTAGTGAACTTATATTCCTTTCCAAGATGAGCTTCCAAATCACAGGAGTGGATAGGGAACAAAAAAACTCCCCTCTACAGGTACAGCCCTCCTAAAACCATAGTTCACTAATATTTGTTTTTCTATGGTGGCAGAATCCAGAGTTCAGCTCCCAGTAGGAGGCTTCTGTAGCTTCTGGTAACTCCAATTTTGGCCTCTAGATCTTTAGGAACAGCATTCACCCTGCAGTGCATACCCAGCGTCTCCAACGTAGGGAAAGCCGCATCTCTTCTCTTCCAGTACTCAGCACGACTCTCCAGATCCAAACAACCCAGGAGATTCAAAAAACCAAGCCCACAGTTTTTTCCTTTGTTTCTGGTTGGTACATCAGGGCTCTTTAGTCCGGCTCCCAAGGTCAGGTGTTTCCCTAAATTCTGTTCAGTGGCACATCACAGCATAATCTCACTTACTTGTTAACCCTTCAGTGGTCAGATCTGCAGAGAAGCAGCTCTCAGCTGTCAAAATAAGCAGTAACGTGTAACAATGTCTTGGTCCCACTTTTCCTATCAGCGAGGGGCAGAGAGCAGGCTGAAAATCGTGAGGCTCAGTCTGAAATACCAGTTGAAGAGCTCTGTCTGACTGCCAATCCAGCTTCTGTTCCTGGCATGGTCTAAGCTCAAGGGGACAGGAAGGCAACTTTGCAGAACCTGGACACCCCCCCCCCCCCCACACACACACACTTAAAGTGGGCCTACCCCCATGTCTCTGTAAAAGGACGGCACATGGTTAGAACATGCTTGTCTAATACACATTCATTCCTATCTACAGGCAAAACAATAAATATATTTAACAGGTAATTAAGAAGATTATGTCAAATCAAATGTACTTTTGATAGTAGCAACAATTCTCTAGGAAGCTACTTGCAAAGGGACATCTGTGGGTATCCCAAGTGTTTCATAGGAAAGTTTCTAAAACTGTCTAAAATTCTTTTTCTCCCCTTATCAACTTTTTCCCCAGCATTACTGGTACTGGCTCTCCCACCCACAGTTGTTTAGAAGATGGATTTTTTTTTTTTTGCTGTTTTGAAAGATAAAAATATAGCCTTCACCACAGAAAAATGTTTAGAAGAATACTTTTTGCTCAGGGCCTCACAAAAAGCATAATCTGGGATGCTTTTAAATCTGAGATCAGGGGACATGTGGTATCTTTAAAGAAGGCTGTCACAACATCACTATAATCACTGCTTTCCACATTTACACTCTTTCTGTGGACCTCAATTATCTCACACCCCACCTCGGGTACTTGTTCAATTCATGTGGTTGCAACCCTGGGAATATTAGTAGCTCATCTGGATTTGAGGCATGCATGTGCATAGGTAAGCTAGTGTTTATAGTCCCGAGGGCGGCTGTCTCGGTGACTGTTTAGTTATTACCTGCCTTACCAGCAGGGCAGGGACTTTACTAGTTGTTACTTTTCTTACCTCACAAGAAGTTCCCAATTTACTAACTGAGGCTTATGGCACTCAGAGGTTTCACTGTGCAGACTAGTTTGTTATAGAGAACACTCACAGTTTTTATATTTCTCAATAATACTCTTTATTATAGTAAGCAAAGGAAAGCCAGAAGAAGAATTCAGGAAAGATACAGCATTTCCTGGGAGTGACGTAGCGTCTTAACAGTGACGCATCAAAGCCTTCTCAGTTTTCAAGTTACACATTACATTCTTATATACAGATTTTGCTAACAGTGACTGTTTTTTGTTTTGGGATGACTTCCTTATTTGGACTAAACCTTTTACCTAAAATAATGATGTAAAAGTACCGTTATCTTGGTATGCTAGGCCTTGAGCTGGCTCCACACAAACTACTTGTCTCTCATGCAAAGCCTGTTAAAAACAAATACATATTCCTTCTCTTGTGCAAAACTGTTCCACTAATTTCATTATTTAGTTATTCAATCCAGTTATCTTCATTCCCCTCTTGAAGAATTAGCGCTACTAATTCTTCATCCCGAATGGCTACTAATTCTTCATCCTGGCTGTCTTAGGTTGCCCAGCACTGCCCATCCTAGTGGTGGGCTCACCAGATCTTACCCATCCTTGCCTTAGCATACTATTTTTTCCACCGGGTTTGCATAGGGGATTCTGGATTTAGGAGCACATGGCTCTGCATATTGGGTTTGCACAACGGTATTCTGAGAGATAATGAAAGGCATCCTTGGTCGGAGTTACAGGCATGAGCAAAGGCATGAGACACAGAAACATAAAAAAAAATAAAACTATCAAGGTCTAGAGAACCAAGAAAAGAGAGTGTCCCATCGGCACTGTTAATCTTCCCTCAAAATACTCTGAACTGTTTAAAATAGTGCATAAGCCATCCTGTGCTGCAAGCATTTAATCTAAGCCATGTCGGTTATACATAGAAACAATAGTAAGTCAACAGTTTGTTGCAAAGCTTTCACTACATGCACTACTGATTGCAATCCTCTAGTAGCCATTCCTAATTCCAGCAGCTACTGCGGGTTGAGCAAAAGGTAACCATAACTAAGGGCATCTAATAAAGGATAATACTGATTGCAATCTTTGAGCAAAGGGGTAATGCATTCTCATCTAAGCAAGGGAAACACATCTAGAGCAAAACAAACACAAAGAGAAAATCAGGCAAAAAGTAGCAACAGTTCATATAATGATGGGTGCAGGATGTCCTCTGTGGCAAAGGCATGATTTCTGTGGCAAAGGCATGGAAAAGGCTTGATGGGATGATTTCTGAAAATCAATGGCGTATTCAGTTCTTTCAGTATGGTGCATTTCTTTGACATCGAAGCATAGCCTCTTAATTCTTTATTAAGTGAGATATGTGTGTTTTATGGATAAAAAAAACTAATATGAGAGAGACAAATTCAAATTAATCAATGAGAAGATTTCATCATGGCTATAACTCTACTATTACTAATCTATATTATGTTTTCCACTTTATTATTAGATAATAATGAATAGTCAGAACCACAAACAACTTAAATGTCCAGATATGTACATAAAAACATATATTTCACTCACAGCATTCTTCAGATTTCAGGACATACACATAACACCAAAGACAAAAGTCAGAAGACAAACAAAGAACACATATTTTTGAGCTAAAAAAATTAAACCAAAAAGTGTTTGGAAAAAAGTGTGGAATATGTTTGAAAAATGTTAAAAAAATGTTTTGGAAAATGTTTGGATCAATCCAGTGTAAAACAAAAATCAGAATTCTGTTTAAAAATGAAAAAGAAAATAAACTGGAAAATTGTCATCTTCATATCTCTCATAGTGGGAAGGCTGTCAATCTGGAAAATATTAAAATCTGGCATACAGCAAAAAATTAAGGTAATGATTAAAGTGAAATTTGTACTCTTTATTATTTCTATTGTTATGTCTCTAGGAGGCGCTACGCAAGTTTCTCTATGGAATAATACTAGTTTTAGTTTTTAACCTTGGAGAATAAATTCTACTATACAATTTAATAAAATCAATTTGGATTTGCAAGAAAAAGGCTTGGAGGGGTTGCTTTAGATGTACCAACCCCTACCAGTGATTGCTTGCCAAGGAATAGGAATCGTAACTTTTTCAATGTCTCTCTGTACTTTCAAAACAATCTCAATTCTCTTTCTTTTCTCCCATAATTCACATACACAACTCTGTCTTATTCACATACGCACACCTTTTAAACAACTTCCAATAATGATGCTCTATTTAAACAAACAAAACTTCTTTTAAAAATAAACCTTTTCAACTCCACACTTCCTGTACTGGCAAGACACAGATTTTTTATTCACTGTAAACGAAATTAAACTTTCTTGCTAAATTAAGGCTATTATTATTCTTAATATCATTTAAATTCTTCATGAATCTGTTTCTAAACTTAAAGGATTAATTCATTCAATGGAGTTCTCTCCTCTGTTTATTTTCTCTTGAGAAACGCTGTTTCGCATTCCTAACTAGCCCTCGCTCTCACTCCTTATTTCTGTTGTTAACCCTTAATTGCCTCTCGTAAGGGGAAGGGAGAACTTTTGGGAAGAAAAAACTAATACTTAGTACTGCTTGTAACTTTCCTGTACCTTGTGATATAATAAATTTAAATGTAGAATGCTTTAGGCAAAACAATTTACCAACTTAAATCTAACAGTCAGTAATGAAACAAGAATTCAGCAAAAGGTAAATGAAATTAAAGGACAGATTACACATGCATATAAGATAAGCATCTCAATTGTTGAATCGCGTCATTAATAAAAGCTTTACGTTTGCTTCACACTTTAACTCTACACAAACTGCCTGCTATAGGGAGAGAGGGGACATCTCGGGTCTGGAATGTGTTAGCCTGACTGTTTAGTTATTACCTGCCTTACCAGCAGGGCAGGGACTTTACTAGTTGTTACCTTTCTTACCTCACAAGAAGTTCTCAATTTACTAACTCTAGGTGGAACAGGAGTAAGAGTGAAATCATCAGGAAACCTTGAAGCCAAATCATGTATAGAAGGTGACTCATCTGCAGTGCCAGTGTTGAACTATCTCACTAATTGACAGGTCAATGCAATGACGCACATTAAAATGGGCACTCGTGTTGATCACCCATTATCCTAACACATGCATAGTCATGTATCCTGGGCACCTGATGTAATATTTAAATGAGCTTCCACATAAAAAGGATGTGGTAGGGAAGATTTGTGCGTCCCTAGCGCTCAAATGCATCGGGTGCCCATAATTGCAACAGGTGCTCAATACGAGCATCCACCATTATATCCCACTTCAGTTTGATTCCGTCCAATATTCACATCCAATTACAAGGGGCAAAATCGGCCTGAGGAGTGTATAGTGTGCATCCAGAATTTTCTTTTTTACATCAAACTTTTATTCTTAGACACTGCAAGCAGTAGATTTAAGTAACACAACGATACTAAGTAGGAGGAACCAGAGAGGACAGTATTTTTTAATTTGTAATGAGCCCTTGACTTGCAGATTGATTTAATACCAGCTCCAGGGCTGGAATTAATTTTGCCACATTAAAAAGAGTGTGTGTTGGGTGCCCAGCAATTTTTTGCAGTCGGGGTAATAGCTATTAGCCTCATTTACATGGAATTTAACATGTGATGAGCACTATCAGCTACATGTTTGGGTGCGCGTTTAGGTCGTGCTAATCTCCTTATTGTATCAGATGCTAGTCTAGCATGTCCAAAACATGCAAGCCAACCATGGATAAACCTATGCGCTATATTAGGTGCACTTAATTGCATTGGCCACTCAGTGGGATACAAGTCCATTGGAAGTGGTTGAGCAGCAGATTACTCAATTCAGAATGGGAATCTTCAGAATCAGAGACAACACTAGCATGATGGTCTTCAGGCTCATATCCAAAACTAGCAGCATGTTCAATAGGTGAATTAACAGTCCATTGCTTGTGCTGGGTCTTTGGTCTGGGGCTGAGTATCCTGTTGCATTTATCCTGAAGTAGACAAACCATCTATGCAATGGATAACAAATGATTCCTATGACTGTTTTTAGGCCATTTTCCAGTTTCTAATTGTAATCTGTATAAGGGCAAGTTAGGTAGTTGGAAGATAACAACATTGAGCATAAAAATAATAAATAGTAAACTTTCATAAAGTAAAAGTAAAAATAAATAAAATAATAATAAAAGTATGAATAAAATTACATAGTAACATATCAATATCAATATTACTAATATTCTTATACTTAAAAATATTAAAATAAACTCGTTAACTTTACATTTAACAAACATAAAAGATATGCAGAGTTAAGCTGATCTTTAAGAATGTTTATGTACACCAGGCATTACCCCAAAACAGACATCAACGGGTAGCTGAGCCTCTCTTCCAAACATAAGATAGTAGGGAGAGTACCCAGTAGCATCATTCCTTGTACAATTGTATGCATGGACCAACCAGCTCACATGTTGGCTCCACTGCTGCTTTTGATTAGGGCTCAGAGCCTCCGACATATTTAGCAGCATTCTATTGAATCTGGCTAAGTATCTCTTTGTAGATAGTAGGAGTGATGCATGACTTCTTTTTGCCATAAACTTGGAACATTTCCTTGATTACCCAGTTCTCAAAATCTCGACCCTGGTCAGAGTGGATCAAATTCGGGAGTCTGTACTTCAGACTGAAATCATCACAGCTAGGGCAGCCAATCACATGAAACCTATAAAATAAAACTTAGCAGGGTCAACACATAGGCCAGAGGATTGTTGTCTGTGCACACTATGAACTTTGCCCAGTGGAAATAGTTGGGGAACTTGTCTATGACAGCCCACTCTAGTGCAAGAAACTCCAACTGACAGGCCATATACTTCTTTTCAACATCAAACAGTTTTCAACTATATCAAGAGCACTATGACGGCGATCGGCGTCATTTTGAGTATTGGCGGGACGGCGATTTTGAGTCTCAAAATGGTGGCGATTGGCGCCATTTTGAGTATTGGGATCGGACGGACGGCGTGAAAGGAGGTCGCTCCCGGACCCCCGCTGGACTTTTGGCAAGTCTTGTGGGGGTCAGGAGGCCCCCCCAAGCTGGCCAAAAGTTCCGGTTGGGTCCAACGAGGGTCCCGGAGCGACCTCCTGCCACATGACCTACCTGTCACGTGGTAGGAGCACAAGATGGAGCCGGTGACCATGTGACAGGGGCTGACCAATGGCACCGGCAGCCCCTGTGACACAGGCTATCGGCTACGTGAGGAAACCGCAAACGAGTGCAGGGATGGCTTCCTGACTCCCTGCTGGACCACCAGGGAGTTTTGGTAAGTCTTGGGGGGGTCAGGAGGGTCGGGGGTTTAAATGTTTATTTAGGAGGCCAAATACAACGGATATCTGTTGAATATGTGGGGAGTCGCGATGCTTTTCGCCTCCCCACGTATTTTTCAGATTGCAAAAAATAAGTTGCGGATTACAAATACGTGAAAAACGGATGCACACCCCTAATACCTTTGACTCAGACAATAAGCCCCACATACTTCACTTGGGATAAACAGAATTGTCATTTATCCAGAGAGAGCTTGAGTCATTGAGCATCAATACAATCTAGGAACTTCATATTCCAGATTTTTGCTCCTTCAGGCTTCTTCCAAACACGATGAAGTCATCTAGATACACCAGCACCTCCATGAGGTTCATATCCCCAACAATTTTTCCATGAACCACTGACAAGTACTAGGGGATCCTATGATGCCCTGGGACATCTGCTCAAACTGGTACAAATGCAGTGGGCATATAAAGGATGTTTTCTGCTTATCACTTTCTTTCATCACATCTGGTAGTATCCAATTCGTAGGTGAAATATCAAGAACCACTTACCCCCTGCCAAACAGTTTAGAATGTCATATATCCTTGACAATGTGTGCTGATCAGGAATGGTACATTTGTTCAGTGTCTGCTAGTCAATTTAAATCATGATGGCCCCATTTTTCTTCCTTGCAACCGCTATCAGACAGGTATAGGGGCTTTTTGATTCTCGAATGATATCTGTCTCGAGTACTTCTTGTAAATGCTTCCTAACATCTTCAATGTCCTTAAACATGAAGCAATGTGACATCTCATAGAAAGATCATGGGTCATGGAGGGGAATAGGGTGTTCCACCCCTTTCTCAATGCTACATCCCATTCATGGACCTCTCTGATAGCTGGTGGATCAATTGGTCCTTCCACTCTATTGAGATTGGGGAATCTCTAAAATTGAATAAAGTGGGGTCAATATAGATTATAAAAGGTCCATGCAGGGGAGATTCCACAGCAACAGAGTCCACACTATACACCCAAGCTACCTTAAAACCAGCTGATAAGGTGATCTCCTTATTGGATTTATTCTAGATGCAGACTGTCAGATGCTGGTTCTTCACAGCAGAAGGTGGTAAGACTCCTTGTTCTACCAACAATCCATTAGGCAAATTGGAGGTAGAGGCCCCCAACAAGTAGAGGCTATTTCCACAGCTGGGGCAAAGTTCTACGTGGCAGGTAACTGTTGACACTATCTCAGGTGGCAGCCTCAAGGATTATAGGAAGATCTGGTATGGATAAGCATACAGGATATTATCAGATTTAGTCAATAACCATATGATACAAATTCATTAGTTTCAGGGAGCAGATACAGACACTTTTGTGAGGTAGTCAATTAACTTATTAGCAGCATATGTAAAAACATGAGTAATATGGTACAATTTGTTTGGTTTTGGTTTGATTTATTACAGTTTTAGTTTTAAAGCCCTAGCACTGTCATGTAAGATAAACAGAATATAAGTGTCATCTAAACTCAACTTTGCACTTAAGAATTAAACAATTGCCAAACTAAATTAGTTTTGCGACCGTCGCTGCCCGATGTCTCCACTACGCCTACCTTACCTCTTTGGCGACTCCCTCTTTGCCTGTTGGAAGTTTGGCTGCCGTGGCGTCATCGTGCCATTCCCCTCCGGTGACCCAGACCGGCTAGATGCTGCACTCCGCCATGTTTCCCAGCAGCCTAAGGGGGCGCGCGCGGCCCCAACTCAAGTACCAGCAATGGCGAGAACCTCAGGGGCGTCCCCCTGAGGTGAGGTCATCTTCACCGGATATTTAAGGAGCCCGGCCATAATATCTCTACATGCTCCATTTGTCCAGAAAATGGACGGGCCTAAGTCCTGCAGGAGGACTTTTCATAGGCCATACCGCGCCCTCTCCTCTGCTTTCTCTTCCAGTCTCTTTGACTCACGGACCGGTCACAGTTCAGACTCCTGCCCCGGTGGACTCAGGGGCAGAAATTCATTCTCAGATGTCTAGTGGAAGACGTGAGGAGTCCCTTCATCAAGCTGAAAGATCCACTACTGTGTCATCTTTTGGTGGGATATGGATGTTCCCCAACATTGCCACTTCCACTGAAACTCTCAGTGACATCCCCTGCAGCTCAATCCACTGCTGATGATATCCATAATCTGTGGGTTCAGACAAAGGCTATACTCTAGATGAGGCCCAGGCTTTGGGCCTAGACCTAGGCCCAATGCATTAGTTTAAAACAAAATGAACAAATAAGGTTTGTTTCATTCTGGAGGGTCCTGATTCGGTTCAGGGCCCCCGTCCCCCACCTGAATGAAACAAATTAGCCTTATTCATCACATTTTGTACCTTCATTTTAAATAAATGCACATCTCTTGTCACTCAGTCTCCAGTTGGCCAACCCCTCCACAGGGTATATAGGTAGATGCCTTAGGTGAGCCTCATACTAGTAATTGAAATGATAGTACTCTGTGATCCACAGTCCAATAAGGCTTTTATGGGTTGGCCTTCTACTTTCATAGTCGCTGTAGTTGCAGACCCAATCACTTTGGCATAGTAGAGACTGCTGGAACAGAGGTCATGGAGTATATGTTGGAGCTCATTATATTATGGAGCCCCAGTCATTCCTTTACTGGGCTCATCAGAAATTTCCCTGTGGTTGAGTAGGACGAGTTAACATATTCATCACCAACTGCAGATATTCTGGATTCCTACAGGATCTAGCCATGTGATCTTCCTGGCCACCCCTATAACGGAAACCCACTCAGGGTGATTCTTGTTCATGGGAGGAGCCACCCACATGGCTTACTTGAATCCTCTTTGGCATTTCAGAATTCTGGAGTAGTTGACTAGAAAGCTTTTCCTCTGGTGCTTTAATTTTCAGTGTAAGGAGTAATTTTTGGTGTAGTGTGTCAATATCCTTTCACTAGATCAATATTCACTGGAAGAGTCTCTTTTGAAAAAAAAATCCCTCTAATATCTTTGATACCTCTGATTATAGCTGCCAAGGGTTCCAAGGTGAGGGCAGTGAAAGTGGACAACTTGATGAATACCTTTCTCTAAAAAAAAAAAGGTTTTGAAAAGTAGCCATTAACATGAATTTATGCCTCATGGTGAGAAAATAAGCATTTTATTCACATCAAAAAATGATTCTCAAAGCCAAATTGAGTCAATATATTAAAAAAATACTCCCACTCTACCCAGTGAAAGGCCTTCTCTGCAGCTAAGGTTTACTTTTACATCATGAATCAGCTTAATGATTGTCCTAATATTAGCCCCTGCCTGCCTATTAGTAATAAAGTTTGTTTGATCAGGGTGTATTAAGAAGGGCATAAAGTTCTTGAGATGATTAGCTAGAAAATTTGCTAACATTTTCATCTCATTATTAAGTAATGAGATTGGCTTACAAGATGCACATTTGGTTGAGTTTTTGCCTTCTTTAGGTTTAACTACTACAATATTTGCCAGTTTCATAAACGTAGGTAGTAGTGGCTTCCCCAGTAGAACTTCATTGAAAAGGTCTGCTAGTTTAGAAGATAATATAGTTGCATAATATCTATAGAAGTAGTGGCTTCCCCAGTAATAATAATTGCTACATATATATATATAAATATAGAAACATAGAAATGAAGGCAGAAGAAGACCAAACAGTCCAACCAGTCTCCCCAGTAAGCTTTCACCCTTATTTTTTTTCTTACTTATCTGTTACTCTTGTCCCTTTTAAGTAACTTTTTGGTTCTATTTCCCTTCCACCCCTGCCATCAATGTAGATAGCAGTGCTGGAGCTGCATCTAAGTGAAGTATCTAGCTAATTGTTACGAATGGGCTCAGGTCAGAAGTCGTGAACACCACTAACAGGGGTGTCTCAGGGTGGAGAGAGGCAGGGCTGCAGAAGAGTCTAGATGCTGGCTGGTGCAGGCAGGAATGGGTGGACCCTATGGGCAAGTGGGAAGGTGGAATAGGCAGATAAAGCCTAAAACTGGCTGGAGATATCTGATACCAGATGCATGTAGGTAAGGGTGAACTTGAATACTGGAACTGCATGGATGTATGTGTGAGAGTGAATGCAGGTAAAGGTGTACAGAAAACTGGAACTGGGTGCTGGTAAGGATGAATTCAGGAAGCATGCAGGTAAGAGTGATAATGGCTGGAGGTATAAGTGACTGAACTGGGGAAACAAGACTGACAAGAACTGAACAGACAAACCAGGACAGCACTAACAGTGAACATGAAACACATAGCCCGAAGGCAGCAGAACAAGGCAAAGGCCCGAAGGCCACACACACACAGCAAGGCAGGGCAGAAGGCCCGAAGGCCATACACACACAGCAAGGGAAGCCAGACGGCCCGAAGGCCACACACACACAGTAATGCGAGGCAGAAGGCCTGAAGGCCATACACACACAGCAAGAGAAGGCAGACAGCCCGAATGCCACACCCACACAGTAATGCAAGGCTAAAGGCCCTAAGACTACACACAGCAGGCTGAAGGCCCGTAGGCCACACACACACACAGCAAGGGAAGGCAGAAGGCCCGAAGGCCACACACCACAGCAAGGGAAGGCAGAAGGCCTGAAGGCCACAGACAGTAGGCCCGTAGGCCACACACAGTGGACAGAAGGCCCATAGGCCACACACAGAAGACGGAAGAGGCTAGAGCAGGGAGCCCATACGAGCTCGATGCCAAAGCATCTGCTAGGTAGGGTTATAAAGGGAAGTCTGGGATATGGAGTAGACAGAGAGGGAGGACTGGGCCAGCCAGGAGAGCATGCTCGTGGGGGACCTCTGGTGGTGAGGCAGCTGAATAGCAGCCATGGTCGTAACACTACCCCCCCTTCAAGGCCTCCTCCTCCTGGGTCCCAACCCTGCAGGGAACACTGCGTAATGGCAAATCCAAAGTCCTTCTGAGATGGTGTGACAAATATAGTCCCTTCCTGGGATGGCAGAACAATGCTAAGTCCGTTCAGGGGTGGGTGGATAGGGCGAAAACCCCCCTGGGGCAAAAAGACAGTCTTAGACCCCTCCTGGGGCAGTATGGCAGGCTCAGGCCCTTCCGGGGACAGTGCAACCAGTCCAGACCCTTCCTGTGGCAGCTGTGCAGGCTCAAACCCCTCCCAAGGCAGCACAGCAGGTTCAAACCCCTCTTGGGGTGGGAGGGCAGTGTTAAACTTCTCCTGGGGCAGAAAAACAGTCTCAAGCCCCTCCTGGGGCACAGCAGTAAGTCCAAACCCCTCCTGGGGCAAAGCGGTAAGTCCAAACCCCTCCTGGGGTGGCAGGCCAGACTCAAGCCCCTCCCGGGGCAAAGCGGTAAGTCCAAGCCTCTCCCGGGGCAAAGCGGTAAGTCCAAGCCCCTCCTGGGGCGGCAGGGCAGGCTCAAGCCCCTCCCAGGGCACAGCGTTAAGCCCAAGCCCCTCCGGGGGTGGCAGGGCAGGCCCAAGCCTCTCCCAGGGCACAGCATTAAGCCCAAGCCCCTCCGGGGGTGGCAGGGCAGGCCCAAGCCCCTCCCAGGGCACAGCGTTAAGCCCAAGCCCCTCCCGGGGTGGCACGGCAGGCTCAAGCCTCTCCCAGGGCAAAGCGGTAAATCCAAACCTCTCTCGGGACAAAGCAGTAAATCCAAACCCCTCCTGGGGCAGCAGGGCAGACTCAAGCCCCTCGGGGGGCGGCAGGGCAGGCTCAAGGCCCTCCAGGGGCACAGCGGTAAGTCCAAGCCCCTCCTGGGATACAGCGACAGTCTGAGATGGCAGAGTAATGAATAGGGGTGTGCATTCATTTTCGCCGTATTGGCGATCCACAACGTATATTGCACTATTCGTAGTATTCGTGGGGAAGCGAAACATATCGCGATTCCCCACGAATACACGAATATTCGCCGAATTATACGGCCACCTAAATAAAAATTTAAACAAACCCCCCACCCTCCTGAACCCCCCCCCAAGACTTACCAAATGTCTCTGGTGGTCCAGCGGGGGGGGGGGGGGGGGGAGGTCCGGGAATCATCCCCTACACTCACACCCTCGGTGCCGGTTTCATCATGGCATCGATAGCCTTTGTCACAGGGGCTACCGGTGCCATTGGTCAGCCCCTGTCACATGGCCATCGGCGCCATCTTGTGCTCCTACCATGTGACAAGGGCTGACCAATGGCACCGGTAGCCCCTGTGACATAGTATGGGCAAAGGCTATCGGCGCCATTTTGAGTATTGGCATCAGACGGCCGGAGTGCAGGAGGTCGCTCTGGGACCCCCCCTTGGACCCCCAGGGACTTTTGGACAGCTTGTGGGGGCTTCCTGACCCCCACAAGACTTGCCAAAAGTCCAGCGGGGGTCCGGGAGCGACCTCCTGCACTTCGGCCGTCCGATGCCAATACTCAAAATGGCGCCGATCGCCTTTGCCCTCACTATGTCACAGGTACCGACGGTCGGCCCCTGTGACTTAGTGAGGGCAAAGGTGATCGGCGCCATTTTGAATACTGGCAGCGATTCACATCCCTATTAAAGATCTCTAAAAAGGTTCATAGGTATATTAATGTTTGGTTAGACAGATTATTATACTAATGACATGCAATCACCTTATATGCATTACTTATAAGTGATGTTCACCTTGTTGGTCTTGAGAATGTGAGGTCTTCAACTGTATAACCCCTCTCACTGCTGCCTCTGAAAAGGTGCTCAGGAACAGTCATTCAACTTGGGTGAATTTAATCTGAGTGACAGGTCCTTCAGCCCTCAATCTTGCTTGCTTCTGTTTGACCTTTTTTTGGAGGCCTTACCACTTGTGACTGAGGTCTTGCACACCCTGTTTTTGTTGAAGACTGTATTCGATCAATAGCAGATTTTCTGCAAAATCTATTATCTTCAGTAGGAACCTGTTTGCCATGACTCCTTCCCATACAAGATGTGCTGGAACTTCATGACCTGCTTCAGAAGAGGATCCACAACCCATGCTTGGAAGCTTGGATTCCTAAGCAGGTCTCCCCTTCTTCTAGATATGGAGCAGTTAGGGAGATAGGCTACACTCACATTTGCACAAAAAGGGTATTGTGATTGGTGGTCCACAGGCCTGTACCATGGACTGCTGCTCTTACCTCCAACCCCGGACCCTGAAGACTTGCCTTCGCCGGGCAAATGTGAATCAGTTATTTAATCTTTTGGATAATACAAGGATTAGGGGGCATGCCATGAAGTTAGCAAGTAGCTCACTTAAAAAAAATCAGAGAAAATTATTTTTCACTCAACACATTGCCAGAGGATGTGGTTATGGCAGTTAGTGTAGCTGAGTTTAAAAAAGGTTTGAATAAGTTCATACTAGAGCAGAAGTTCATAAACTGCTATTAATCAATAAGGATTAATAGCTTGGGACCAATTTAATGTTTGGGCACTTGCCAGCTACTTATGACTTGGATTGGCCACTGTTGGAAACAGGATGCTGGGCTTGATGTACCCTTGATCTGACCCAATGTGGCATATCTTATGTTCTTATATTATTTTCCTAACGTGACCTCCTGCTGCCTCAGGGCTGACCTCATGGTAAGAGCTGCGAAATTGGCCCCACAGCAGCAGGAGATGATGTTTGGATATATGCGACTCCTGCTGGCCATGGGGGGGGGGGGGGGGGGGGGGGGGATGGTGTAGGCCAGGGTATGTGTGATCCTACTGATCATATCGGTCAGGAATTTGGTTTATTCATGCCTGAACCGATGCATTAAATTGGGGTGGCACTTGGCACCCCTCAGCAACATTTATGGGCTGGGGATTCACTGAATCCCTTGAAGGCTCTGACCACACACCGCTGATGAAAACATTCTGCATATTGCTTGTTCTCTAGAATTCTAAATCAGGGCCATACCTCTGATGTCTTGTAGCATCTCCTCTTCCTTTCTGGATTCTTGGGTGCTGCTGCTGGGGCAAGAGTTCAAGGTAGACCAGGAGGGAAAAGACCAGGTGTATCTTTCATGGACTCACTAACTGCTCTTCCTGGCGGGTGTTTTGGTGTTGCAAATCAGGGCCAAAGTTAGCAGGAAGTTTCCTTTTAAGAATGTCCTTGCAGGCCTCCTTCATGATAATTTGCATCCAGTTTGCACCTCTTCAGCTTTTCAAGCAGCACCTGATTCAGCTTTGAATAATTATTATTTGGTGGGTAATTTGAATAGTTATTTACTTCAGTCTTCTTTCCAGCCTCAAAATGATTGAATCAATCTCAGTGTGATTATCTGGAGGCGAACCGGGCGAGTCCCGGGGCGCCGAAAATAACACGGGGTCGAGCAGGAGGATAGGCGGCAGAAGGGAGGAGGAAGAGGGGGAGGGGGCAGGAGGTAGAACGGACCAATGGCAGCGCAGCCATTTGAATTGGCTGTGTTGCTATTGGTCAGCGGGGTAAAGTTGAGAGTAGGACGAGCAGCTATCGGGCAGTTGGGAATCCGGCGGCGAAGCGAGTGGCTGCGTTTGCTTCCCTCCCTCCCTCCCTCAACATGGTTGTTGTTGGTTAACTTTCTATTTGTGGTTGCAATGTCGCAGTAGGCGGAAACCCGAGCCATATTTGGTTTGTATTATATTACAATTGTGAAGGACACGGTGGAGGGGGCGGAATGCTCGTGCAGTTTTGGGGCTGCTGCACGAGAAGGCCTAAAGAGCAAGGGGGGGGGGGGGCCGATGCTCAGGCCGCAAGCTACCCTCGCTGCCGACGTGGCGGGGTAGGTGAGGGGGGGTGAGCTACAAGCTGCTTACCATTGGGCCGCGGTGGTAAGTGAAGAATGGCGAGCAGCGGAGGTGGGGGGTGTTGTTTTGGAATTATGTTAATTTAAGGCTCGGGTTAGGTTTCAATAAATTGCGGCCTTATTTGTTATTCCATACTGTTGTATTGTGTATTTTGTATAAAAGGGGTGGGGAGTGAGGTGCGAGTGCTTGCCTGGACGACTGGTCTCGGGTACCTGTGTTAATAACAGATAAACGTGATGTTTAATTACAATTGATGTTTCTATGTGATTGTTTCTGTTTTACATGGGGAAGTGAGATACAGAGCTCTAGGATGGCAATGTAAATGGCACAGAAACAATGAACTGAGCATGAGGTGGGGATAAAGAGGAAGGAGTCTGATTGTGGTTTAATGTATTTTACAGGCAGTGATACTCATCTTCGAAGCATTATGGGAAATACCCAAAGAAAAGATTATGATACAACAGAAAATCCTACAGTTATAAACCCAGATTGGATGTCTTCTATCCCAGACACGAAGTCTCTCATTGAGCTCTCCATTCCTGGCACCAATTGTTCCTTGTGTTTTTATGGTGGAAACGCCTTTCAGTGCCAGAGCTGGTCTCTCCTCACACAATATGAAGCTGGCATACGGTTTGCTGATATGCATTTGAGGCATTATTACGACACACTGCGTATTTATTACGGTAACAAGTATCAACAAGAGTTTTTCCATATTGCTTTGAGAAGCACTGTTCGTTTCTTGCAACAGCATCCCAAGGAAACTGTCCTTATGCGTATCAAAGAAGAATGTCAAAGTGCCGGTACCAAACAAACATTCAATGCCATAGTGGCCCATTATATCGAGCACGTTGGGATGTCTTGGTTCTGGACTTCTTCTGCCATCCCTAGCCTTGGTCAAGTAAGAGGAAAGATCGTCATACTGCAGGATTATGAGGGTCCTGTAATGGGAATCCCCTATAAAAACTTATCAGTAGCCGAAGATTGCTCAGTACCAACAGTATTTGATATAGGTTGGAAATGGGCCAATACTGTAGGTAATTTAATTGAAGCTCAGAATCTTGCATATGAAAAAATGTTTGTGACCTTTTCCTCAGGTGCCAGTATGGGAGCTTATCCCTATACAGTGGCTAACCAAATAAACCGACATCTGTACTCTTTACTGGAGAGTAGAAAAAATCAAAAGACCAGATGGGGAATTATAGCTATGGATTTTCCAGGTGCTGAGATGGTCCAGTTGATTATACACAGCAACTAGAAAGCAAATTTTAAAACTGAACATAACAGCTATTTGCATGAATGATTTGTAGCATATAATTTCAGAAAGAAATATTTCTACCAGAGTCCTAAGAATATATCAAGAATATGTGCAGCATATTTAATTGATTCAGTCATCTAGAGCAAAGTCACCTAAATAGGGTAAAATCTGTATTGAAATCCCTGTGGGAAGCAAAACTAACCAAGTCTTACAAAATTTGTGCTACATAAAGCAGAAGTAAAATACTTGGGGTAGTCCCTAGGAAAGAGCCACATACAAGCCCTTGCTAGTAAAAATATGTGCTGGTGAAGTTTTTCTCCCAATATTCTGTTTTGCTTTCTTACTTTTATTCGTGGTTTGGACCATTTTTATGCTCATTTTCTGCATTTTAAAATTCCGTGTTATGTTTTGGCTTAGTTTGTCCTTGTTCACTTTTGGCCTTTGTTCTCTTTCCTCTCTTTTCCACTTTTCTTTACCCCCACACCATCCACCTTCTCAACCCTCCTTCTTTCCAGTTTTTCTGCCTATTCCCTTCTTCTGCCTCTTTCCAGTTTCCTCACTTCTTTTCCCCTGGGCCAGAGTCGGCAGCAGCTATGGTAGCCTTTCTTTTGCAGCAGCAGCCTTTCTCTCCTGGGGCCCAGGCCTGAGGAAGGACCTGTCAGGCTGGGATGGCTCCCCTCCACTAACCAACCCTTGCGCTTAAGGATGATTAGTGCAGGGAATTCAGACATGAACAGCGGGCATACACCAATGGCCCATGTGCTCTTTAGTTTGGGCCTTTAGCTTGTGCATGTATATCATTAACTTAGGTAATCAGATGCTAAATGGGATTTTAGCATACACACTAAAAGAATTGAGCACATCCACACTTACAATGTCTTAGCATGCAGCTTAGTGAATCAGCCCTCTGATCTCCAGCTTTACTCTTCTTTCCCCACTATTAAGGATCTTCTGTGATTTCTTGAATTGATATGTCATGTTTGCCTTTGCAGTCTGCACTAGGGTGTTTTTCATGTATCTACCACCTTTTTTGTGAAGAAATATATCATTATGTTATGCTTAAGTCTGCTTCTTTCAACCTCATCCTAGGGATGTGTTGTTATTTCAAAAAGACCCTAGCTCTTTTGTTCCCTTGAGATTGCATCCATTAACCAATAAAATCTTACTTATGTTCCCCCATGTTTTCCTTCTTCTTTCAGTACCAATTCAGAATGTGTGAGGCTTAAGCCCCAGTGCAGATGGACGAGCATTAAACCCAGTGTGATTGGGCAATTAAATCCTAGTGCAGGCTGCTTATTCTTACTGACTATTAAGCCTCCCATCCTTCTTGATCACACTTTCCAGCAGCCAGCAGCCAGGCTATTCTGGTTCTCCAGACATCCGGTTCTTTTGTATATTTGTATTTATTAAAATGTATTAATCACTAATGCCTAGGCCCCATGCGATTTACATAATAACATTCACAATGGTTACCAAACATTACACACTAAAAGAAACATAACAACCTAAAACAGACTATAAAGCCCCCCCACACACACACACACATCCTCTTTACAAAATATTCAAGCCTCCCATACTTCTTGATCACAGTATCCAGCAGCCATGCCACTCTGTTTCTCTGGCCATCTGGTTCTTTTATTTCTGGTGGCTATTAAGCCCATACATTCTCCTTTCAAAGGATCACACTCCCCAACAACCACTCCCCTCTGGTTCTCTAGCCATCTGGTTCTTTTATTTCCATTGGTTGACCATTAAGCCCTCTCGTCCTCCTTACAAAGGATCACAGTCTCCAGCAGCTGTTCCACCTTGGTTCTCTTACTATCTGGTTCTTTTGAGCCATAGCAACAGAAACCTAGAAATTGAAGCACTCTCCTGGCAGAATGCTTCTTTGTCGGCTAGGACCTAGCCATCATCCTTTTCTTGTCTTCTTGTCTTTCAACTGGTTTTGTTGAAAGACAAAAGTTTGGCTCAAAGAATGACTTTCAATAGATTACACCAAGATAGCTGTTCTGCTACATACAAAACTCTGACCCAGAATCAGGTCATCTACAAATGATTTAGCACTGGGTTCTCAACATGCAGTGCATTATGGGAGAGATGCAGTCCCCTTCTGCCTACACTCCAGTTCCAAGGCAAGTGGCTTTACCCACAGACTGAACAGCTGGTTATCCCAGGCCAACCAAAGTTTAGTGAAACTGAAGTATTGTTCTTTGTGATGGATCCAGCAATAGCTGGATTAGTCCCTGTACAGAAGCCACCCTTTTTCTTTAAAATCATGATAACATCTAACTGGTTTCTAAAGAAAATAGAATTAAGATGGCCACTGAGAGGAACTACTTTGGGCATCTTCTCTTGCACCTAGTTTTCCAGAGAGCATGACCAAGAAAGAGATCAGTCAATACCTCAGCATTGTCACTCTAATTGGCTGCCAGGTGTTATAAGCGATTAATTCAAAAGGAGAGGAAACCCTCAGGCAATAGGCAAAGTAGTATAATGGGTACACGACCAATCAAACTGATTGACAGGTGAGATAAGGATGACAGCAGCCAATCATCATTAACCTCTGGTCTAAGCCCCGCCCACACCCCACCCACTCCCCATAGACGTGAATGGGGGCATAGCCACACCCCTCCAGCCACATCCCACTCTCGACCATCCCACAGGCCACACCCCTTCCACCCAAGGCCCTGCCCCTGGCCCCGCCCCAGACCCCATCGATGCTCCTCCCCCAATAGAAGTGAATGGGGAGCCCCTCCCACACCCCACCCCCAAACTGCCCCCCCATGATGTCACAGATGTCCCCCGCCCACACCCCAGCCCCAAGTCACACCCCTGTGATGTCATGGGTATGACATCAATGGAAGTCCACCCCTCACCCCCACCCAAAAACACACCCCCTAAAACGTCATCAGAAAGGGTCATGTCGTTTTTTAATGTTTAATCAACAATGTGAAGGGAAGAGAAATGCTGGGTTGCCATCTTTTTAAAAAACTTCTGTTAAAATCATAATGATTTACCCTTGAAAAAGGACTGGCACAATGGATCAGGCAGTCCGAAACACGGCCCCGTGTCGGGTTACCAGTTTTTTTGTTAAGAAACGCAAGACCATCACGAATAGTGCAGCTTGGAATATTAAAAGCTAAGTACTATATTTGATTTTTAATTGCACAAAATATTGGCTCAGAGTTACCAGCTTTTTCGTTAAGAAACGTGAGATTTACATGAACAGTAGAGCTTGAAAATATTAAAAGCACTTACATTGATTTTAATTGCATAAATATTTACTCAAAAAATTGGAGTTCATTGGGGACTGTTCAACTAAAAATGACCTATGATTATAAATAAAGGCTGAGTCCAAATAGCGCGAGCTTAAACGATGAGGCCTAGTAATGATGGTCATATATAAGTACATATAGGTTTTTTGGGAGCGGCGTCTTTGAATGATGTGCATATGTGGAAAAGTGTTGGTGTAGTTATTCAGTGTGTTCGTTGACCAATACATTCCTTTATAAAAATTCTGTTCCACCTTCTGTTACTAATAAGCTTTTTAATGATGCCAGAATTAATGGGACTCTGTGTTGTGTTTCCGCGGTCGTGGCACACCACGACTGCGGCCACCCTACCTTAGCCGTGGTGTTCCTGCACTGCGGGAGCCCAGGGGGAGGGCCTCCGATCCTGGCCATCGCCCCCGCATGGCCTCCCGAGCTGCCCGCTGCAGGGGGAGCCAGTCCTGCTCCCTCCTCGAGGCGTCCAGCAGCGTCTCTCCCTCCGCGGAACAAAATCAAAGATGGCCGCCGCCATCTTTAGGCTCGAGGCCGCGCCTCCTCATTAGCCTTAAAGGGACATGATCCTTTAACCAGGCTCAGCTGTTCCCTATGAGCTGGAGCAGAGGAAGTATAAAGGGAGACTTCCTCTGCTCATTCCTCGACTTGGCAATGTCCCCTAGCGCTGTCTAGTCTGCTTGCTTCAGTGAGTCTTCAAGCTTTGGATCCCGTTTCCTGCTCTGTCTTGGTGTTCCTGGTTCCTGACTTCGGATTGGCTTATGGTGATTCTCTGGTTCCTGACTTTGGATTGGCTTCGGTGATTCTCTGGTTCCTGACTTCGGATTGGCAAGCAGTGATTCTCTGGTACACGACTTCGGACTGGTGAGTGACGACCCTCTGGCACTCAACCTAGGACTCCTTCAAGACTCTGTCTCCAAGGGCCCACCTAAGTTCCAGCGGTCCGGGTCCCTACGGGCTCCTCCTGGGGGGACCGCGGGCTTCCCAGGGCGAAGCTCCAGTTGGCCTTTGCACCGTTACCCTGACCTCCCTAGGTCCACCTAAGTCCCAGCGGTCGGGTCCCTATGGGCTCCTCCCGGGGGACCGCAGACCACCAGTGGTGAAGACACAGCGCCTCATCTCGTCTCTTCATCGCCTCCGTGTTTGCCTCAGTCTCCAGTGCCAAGGGTCAGCTCGTCCTGCCCTCCTGTTCTGCCTCGCCACCCGACAAGAGAGCCTATGGACCCTCTGAAAGGTATACCATCCTCTTGTCGGCCAAGGGTCCACAAGCCTGAGCATAACAGATTGCCAAGTCCATGGACCCGGCAGAAGCAGCATCCGCCCACCAGGCCATTCCGGGAATGGCCCAGCGCCTGCTTGGATCAGCAGAAAATCCTGGACGCCATGGTTTCCTCAGTGCAGAGCCTGAACCAGTGTTTTTGACGTGTTGGCTCCTATGAACCCTATGCTGCCTTCTCCACCAATGGCTTTCTGGGGGTCGGGGCCGGTAGTTCGCATACCAGCACCGCCTCGGTTCTCCGGGGAACCTCGGGCCTGCAGTGGTTTTATGAACCAGTGCAATATGCACTTCCGCCTGCAGGCTGCTCTCTTCCCAGATGACGCCACCAATATGACCTTTATCCTGGCTCTTCTGGAAGGGTAAGCCCTATAATGGGCTTCTCCCCTATGGGAACGGGACGATCCCGTTCTAAGGAACCTCAGAGAGTTTTGGGAGTTGTTCCGAATAAACTTCGGGGATCCGGCTCAAGAAGTTTCCGCAGGGCCGAGACTACTGCAGTTATGTCAAGGCTCCAGGACATTGGCAGAATACGCCATTGACTTTCAGGCCCTCTCCTTGGAGCTCGGCTGGGACTCGGACTGCCTCCACACCATTTTCTATCAGGGACTGAGCCCCCGAATTAAAGACGAGCTCGCAGGACGTGAAAATACCGAGCTCCTTAAATGCCTTGATCGATTTGGCCAGTTTGCATAGATCGATGCCACCAGGAGCGCCGCCAAGAGGCCCAGACAACATCTAAAGCCGCAAACTCCGTCCAGACGTCCGCGACATTCGCCCCTCACCCAAGGGTAGGTCAGAAACCCCCCGGTCGCTACCCGACGAACCATGGATGTGGGACGGGAAGCTGTTCTCCCCGCGAACATCATCAGCGAATAAGGAAGGACCTCTGTTTTTATTGTGGTGCAGCGGGCCACTGGATAGCCACCTGCCCTGCGCATTCGGAAAATTCCCGTGCCAAGGACCAGGAGGAGGCCTCGTCCTAGGCTCAACTTCGTCTACACCTCCACTAACTGTTCCAGTGGCACTAACGTCACCCGCGGGTGAATTTCATACGCTAGCCCTGGTCGACCTCAGGCGCTGGCGGCAATTTCATAATGCAGAAATTGGTGGAGCACCTAAAAATTCCCACTGGCCCGCATCTCTGCTCCTCTGGTCAACTCCATCCAAGGGAGACCCCTCCCAGGTCGCGTGACCCACATGACAGTTCCTACCCAGTTAAGGGTAGGGCTCCTTCATCGAGAAGATATCATTCCACGTCCTGGAGCACTCGATGCTCATCCGGTAGTTTTGGGCCTCCCGTGGCTCCAAGAACACGGTCCCCAGTTCGAGTGGAAGAGTTTACAGCTGACCCCCGTTGAGGCCCGAGCTGTCATGGTAGATGCCTCCAACCTGTAATCCCAGTCTCCTACTCTGTGGCCTCCAACCAGGCTTCCAGGATTGCCAGAGCTTGATGCTTCATATGCGGATGTGTTTTCAAAGCAAAAGGCACGAGATTCTGCCTCCTCATAGGATCCTTTGACCTGCGCCACTCAATCTACCTTCCTCTGGCACTGAGCCTCCTCGTGGGCGCACTTATACCCTCTCGCCTGCAGAAAACACAGGCCATGAATGAATATATCCAGGAAAACCTGGAGAGGGGCTTCATCTGGAAGTCAAATGTCCCCCGCAAGGGGCTGGATTCTTCTTCGTCGGGAAGAAGGATGGAACATTGCGCCCCTGCATAGACTAACCGGGGCCTTGAATGCTATAACAGTAAAGGATCGCTACACCCATTGCCTCTTATCTCTGAACTCTTTGACCGCCTGCAAGGGCAAGAATCTTTTCCAAATTGGATCTTCGAGGGGCTTACAACCTCATTCGAATTAAGGAGGGTGATGAGTGGAAGACCACCTTCAAATACCCGGGACGGCCACTATGAGTATTTGGTGATGCCATTCGGGCTTGCAATGCCCCCGCAGTTTTTCCAGAATACCATGAATGAAATATTCCGTGACCTTCTGTACCAATGTGTGGTAATATATTTGGACGACATCCTGATTTTCTCCGATTCCTTGACCGCCCCACTGCCGGCACGACGTCCAAGTCTTGCAATGTCTCAGGGAACATAAGCTGTATGCAAAGCTTGAAAAGTGCCTGTTTGAGCAGGAGTCTCTCCCCTTCCTGGGATACATAGTCTCCAGTCAGGGGATTCCGTATGGATCCGCAGAAGCTAAGTGCCATTCGGGAATGGCCACAGCCGTCCGGGCTCAAGGCACTCCAAAGGTTCCTGGGTTTCGCAAACTATTACCAGTCTTTTATTCCCCACTATGCATCCATTGTGGCCACCTATGACAGCCCTGACACATAAAGGAGCGGACCCCGAAAAGTGGCCTCCAGCAGCGGAGGCCGCCTTCCATCGCCTCAAGGAGGCGTTCATGCTGCAACCCTGCCTTCGACATCCCGATCTGCAACGCCCGTTCTTTGTCGAAGTGGATGCATCTTCAGAAGGAGTAGGGGCCATCCTGAGTCAGCCTCCGAGGGCCACAAGCTATGTCCGTGTGCCTTCCTCTCCTGCCAGTTCACGCCAGCGGAGTGGAACTAAGCCATTGGTGACAAGGAGCTCTCGGCCATCAAAGTGGCCTTAGAAGAGTGGCACCCATGGCTGGAGGGGGCACAGCACCAGTTCACGGTCTTCACAGGCTACAAAAACTTAGAGTACTTACACCGGGCACAACCGCTCAATCCCTGACAAGCTCGGTGGCCCTGTTCTTTACCGTTTTAACTTCATTCTGCGATATTAACCAGCAGAAAAGAATACTAAGGCTGACACCTTATCATGGGTATTTGATTCCACGGAGGGTTCTGAGGAACCACAGTACATCATTGAGCCATCTCGGATCCACCTGGCAGCTACCACTACATCCCGCCTGGAAAAACCCTAGTTCTGCCGCACTTGCGGAGACAAGTGCTGGCGTGGGCCCACGATTCTCGATGTTCCGGCCACCCAGGGCAATCCCACACGTTGCAGCACCTCACCGGTACTACTGGTGGCCCAAGGTGAATAAGGATATCCGGCATACGTGGAGTCCTGCCAGACCTGCGCTCACCACAAAATCTCCGGTTCAACCCCTGGGCTACTCCAACCATTACCTGCCCCTTGCGGAACCGTGGACTCATGTGGCTACGGACTTTGTGGTGGATCTGCCACCCTCCAGTGGCAACACAGTAATATGGGTGGTTGTCGACCATTTTAGCAAGATGGCGCATTTCGTGCCTTTACCAGGGTTGCCATCCGCAACCACAGCTGGCTCAACTATTCGTCCCAGCACATCTTCCGGCTTCATGGTCTGCCTAAAGGCATCTTGTCCGATCGAGGGCCTCAGTTTACTGCTAAATTCTGGAAGGCCGCTCTGCCAGAAGTTCGACGTCACCCTAGATTACCACATCCGCTTATCATCAACATCCAACGGTCTTCGGCAGAGAGGATCGTACCCAGACCCTAAAGCAATTTCTCGGGTCTGTAGGTTAATGAAAACAGGACGACTGGACCAGCCTGCTGCCCTGGGCCGTGGAATCTTGCACTGATTCCCATATCTCAGCCGCTACGGGTCCTCCCCGTTCAGATCGTGTATGGGAAGCAGCCACGCCCCGCCACCTGCCTGTTCCCATCACGGTTGTATCTCCGACAGCTCAACTCTCTGCTGATGAGTTGCATCGCCTGTGGATTTCACACGCAACGCGCCCTGATCAGGGCTGGTCAGGCAGCTAAGAGATACGCAGACCAGCACAGAAGGCCGTACCCGCCTCTCAAGCCGGGCCATCCGGTTGAAACTGCCCTCATCACGATTGGCCCCGCAGTTCATTGAACCATTTGCCATCATCCGGCAAGTGGGTGCTGTCTCGTATCAACTTCGTCTCCCTCCATCCCTCAAGATTCACAACACGTTCCACGTCTCCCTACTGAAGCCTCTGGTTTTGTCTTGGCCTTCCAGCATGCCTCCAACCCCGCAACCTGTGGCCTCTGAAGATGACCTCACCTATCAAGTCCGAGAGGTTCTAGATAAGGAAACACAGGAAGAAATGGGAGTACCTGATAGCGTGGGAAGGCTTCGGTCCCAAGGAGAACTCTTGGGAACCACTGGCTAATATCCTAGACCGGAATTTGCTGGAGCAGTTCCACAAGGACCATCCAGCTAAACCCAGGCCTCCGGGGAGACGCCCTAAAGAGGGGGGTACTGTTGTGTTCCGCAGTCGTGGCCCCGGGGGATGGCTCCGATCCTGGCCGTCGCCCCCGCATGGCCTCCCGAGCTGCCCGCTGCAGGGGAGCCGTCCTGTTCCCCCCCTCGCAGCGTCCAGCGGCGTCTCTCCTCTGCGGGACAAAATCAAAGATGGCCGCCGCCATCTTTAGGCTCGAGGCCGCGCCTCCTCATCAGCCTTAAAGGGACATGATCCCTTTAACCAGGCTCAGCTGTTCCCTATCAGCTGGAGCAAAGGAAGTATAAAGGGAGACTTCCTCTGCTCATTCCTCGACTTGGCAACATCCTCTAGCGCTGTCTAGTCATTTGCTTCGGTGAGTCTTCAAGCTTTGGATCCCGTTCCTGCTCTGTCTTGGTGTTCCTGGTTCCTGACTTCGGATTGGCTTACGGTGATTCTCTGGTTCCTGACTTTGGTTTGGTTACGGTGATTCTCTGGTTCCTGACTTTGGATTGGTTACGGGGATTCTCTGGTTCCTGACTTCGGATTGGCAAGCGGTGATTTTCTGGTACATGACTTCGGACTGGTGAGAGATGACCCTCTGGCACTCAACCTAGGACTCCTTCAAGACTCCATCTCCAAGGGCCCACCTAAGTCCCAGCGGCCCGGGTCCCTACGGGCTCCTCCTGGGGGGACCACGGGCTTCCAGGGCGAAGCTCCAGTTGGCCTTTGCACCCTGACCTCCCTAGGTCCACCTAATTCCCAGCGGTCGGGTCCCTACGGGCTCCTCCCGGGGGGACCGCAGACCACCAGTAGTGAAGACACGCGCCTCATCTCGTCCCTTCATCGCCTCCATGTTTGCCTCAGTCTCCAGTGCCAAGGGTCAGCTGGTCCTGCCTCCTTTTCTGCCTCGCCACCCGACAAGAGAGCCTACGGACCCTCCAAAAGGTATACCATCCTCTCGTCGGCCAAGGGTCCACAAGCCTGAGCATAACACTCTGGCTGTTTTTGATGATTTCACTGGAAGTACAATACAAAACCCCCAAAATATGCACTCCTAGAACATCCTGACGCTTTTAATGATGATGGAGCCGGAAGTATGCTTTTAAAATGCGCCCCTAGAACATCCTTACGTCTTTTAATGATGACAGAGCAGGAAATATGCTTTTTCTAGCCCCTCTGTTTTTTAAAAAAAATTACAAGCTGTTAGGTGACAGGAAAACTGTGGCTTATTCTGTTGACAAGGATTTGGTTTTTAAAACAAGTGATTGCTTGGAACTACATGTGGTGAACTGCATACAATGTATTTTTTCACATAGGCACGATCAAACTTGCAAGACAGGGTTTTTTGTTTTTTTTTGCAAAGACCGTTACCAGAGTAGTCTATGGGTAGGCTGTCACTCAAACCCCCAAGCCAAACCCCCCAGTGATGTCACCAGAAGTCCACCCCTCCCCTCCAACCCCTCACTGTAGATAGGCATGCCCAAATAAAAGTTACCAGTCATCTGGCAGGAAGCTGTGACTCATTCTGTACACAGAGACAGGGAAATCTTCCCCACACCCCTTCACTCCTCCCCTCTCTGTAGATATGCATGCCTCAACCCTCCATGCCCAGACCTAAACCTGAGCAGAGGATAATTGAAAGCAGTGGGGGGTGTAGGTTTGCAATGGTAAAACACAAGGCTTTAGTTTGTTTAAAAAAAAAACAGACCTCTGTATTTATTAGAGATGTGAATCGTGTCCTTGATCATCTTAACGATCGATTTCGGCTGGGAGGGGGAGGGAATCGTATTGTTGCCGTTTGGGTGTGTAAACTATCGTGAAAAATCGTTAAAATCGTGAGCCAACCCCCTAAAACCCACCCCCAACCCTTTAAATTAAATCCCCCACCCTCCCGAACCCCCCCCAAATGCTTTAAATTACCTGGGGATCCAGCGGTAGTCCAGAACGGCGGCGGTTCAGAACGGCCCCCTCAATTGAATCCTGTTGTCTTCAGCCGGCGCCATTTTGCAAAATGGCCACCGCAAAATGGCGGCGGCCATAGACAAAAACGATTCGACGCAGGAGGTCGTTCCGGACCCCCGCTGGACTTTTGGCAAGTCTTGTGGGGGTCAGGAAGCCCCCCCAAGCTGGCCAAAAGTTTCTGGGAGTCCAGCGGGGTTCAGGAAGCGATTTCTTGCCGCAAATCGTTTTCCGTACGGAAAATGGCGCCGGCAGGAGATCGACTGCAGGAGGTCGTTCAGTGGGGGTTCCGGACCGCCGTACGGATTTAATTTAACGGGTCGGGGGTGGGTTTTTAGGGGGTTTTTAGGGGGTTTTAGTGTGCCGGTTTTCCTGCCCTCCCCTTCCTCCTGCAGTTGATCTCCTGCCCTCCCCCTTCCTCCTGCAGTTGATCTCCTGCCGTACGCCATTTTCCGTACGGATTTAATTTAACGGGTCGGGGGTGGGTTTTTAGGGGGTTTTAGTGTGCCGGTTTTCCTGCCCTTCCCCTTCCCCCGATTTACGATTTTTTAACGATAAAGGGGGAATTGGTATTGTATCGTGGCCCTAACGATTTTTGACGATTTAAAATATATCGGACGATATTTTAAATCGTCAAAAAACGATTCACATCCCTAGTATTTATAGCCATATAAAAAAACAAGGATGCACCAGCAGATCTTAAAGAAAATTTATTATGATCCAGGATCTATAGGTAGCTTTGCTGGTATAACACCTCTTTTGCATAGACACGCCCAAACTTGCAAGACCGGATATCGAAGTAAGCATGTGATAGTGATCATGTGAGAACAAATCTTCAAGCAGAAGTGTTGTAATTGTTCCTGAAAATGTCCGTGTATGAAACACCTAAACGACTTGAAATGGAAATCGTACAGCAACCAAAACTAAAGAGATGCCATAAAAGAAAGTGGAGGGCAGAAGAAGAAAGCACTGAGCCAGATTTTGATGAACTACTGTTGGGACAAAAGCCTTTTGATTCACAGGATCCAGACCTGGTCAATGAAAATGCTATGGACTCTGAAGATATAGAGCTGCACAAAGCTGCCTTGGATGCTGAAGCAGATTATTTGTTGGAAAAGCTTGAGTGTAAGGTAAGAAAAAATCTCTTTCTTTATAATGATGCATTTTAGGGGTGGTGTGTTTGGGAGATATCTATAATAGAGAGTTTGTTTAGAAGAGGTTTTAATTTAATGTTTACATTATGTTTTATAGGAAAATGAAGGATCTTTACAAACAGAAGAATATGGGGACACACCAGGTATCAAAATGAACTGTATTTGTTGTTTCTGTCCAAACATAAAAGAACCAACAGATTCAAGCGATCAAAAAAAAAATAAATCCTGAAGATGTGCACGATTTCAGCTGGTGGAGCTATATAGGGTTCCCAAAACCACCACCGGTACACAGACTTTTTCGAAAAAATGACATTTAGATCAATCCTAAGGGTGGCTGTGTATAGCATTCTTACAAAGTGTCTCGCTGGCATACGTTATGATAATTGCGAAGGATGTTGTATCGATGAATCGAGTCAGGATGATCATAGTTGCATTTATTGGACTGCCTCTGACACCCAGGAAAAATTAAGGACGCTTGTAACAGGTTGTGCCTAGAATGTGTTTTAAATCTTATAGTATTAGCAGCATATAAAAGAGGCATATTAAGCCTAAACAATGACAATTTGAATCTGGTCATATATCTTATACACAGTGTGAAAACTGCTGAAAATCCTATTCAAAAACTGAACAGTTGCTTAAACCTACAGATGAGGGTTTAATGATAAAATATATAAATACCATCATCTATGGGAGAAAGCACCAGTCCTTTTTTAAAAATGCATAATAAAACATTCTTGTTTGCTAGTAATGTTTTTCTTGTCTGTATTTCAGAAGTGTGTATTGACAATGAAATACATTGTAATATTTTAATAAATTTTACCATGTGTATGAATTAGTTAATAAAAACAACTAATAAATATATCAGAATTAACAAAATGTGTCAATCGTGCTTTAAGGTGATATGGAAGTTTTTGGGGGGATATCTTATGGTTATTAAGTCCCATTGATATCAATGCTCAGCCTGTAAAATGTTTGATACAGCAACTATTTCATTAACAAGGAACAAATATTGCAATGAGCTAAGGGTGGGGAAGCTGTCTGGACTCAAGATCTGTAAATGGTTAATCTAATTAAGGAGAAGACAATGTTTGGAAGGGAAAAAAAAGACCAGGATGACAAGACATTCAAGAGAGGCCTTTTGTTTGTTTTTTAGGATTGTGGATGGGTGGGGTGAAGGAATACACAGAGGGGTGGCTCTTAAAGCACATCAGTCTACATTTTGCAATACGGCCCGAGTGCAGGAGGTCGCTCCCGGACCCCCGCTGGACTTTTGGCAAGTCTTGTGGGGGTCAGGAGGCCCCCCCAAGCTGGCCAAAAGTCCCTGAGGGTCCAGCAGGGGTCCGGGAGTGATCTCCTGCACTCATGATGTCGGGGGACAGGAACCATCATATGACAGGGCAAAGGTAGCGCCGGCACCATTTCTATTAATGCAGCCGTGGCCCGAGAGTGGAAGATCACACCGGGACCCCCCCCCCACTGGACCCCAGGTAATTTAAACTTTTGGGGGGTTCGGGAGGGTGGGGGATTTATTTTAAAGGGTCGGGGTGGGTTTTAGGGTTGTTTTAGTGTGCCGGTTTTCCCGCCCTCCCCGATTTACGATTTAAACGATTTTTAAAAAAACAAAACCGCGACAATCAGATTCCCTCCCCCCCCAGCCAAAATCGTTAAGACGATCGATCACACGATTCACATCTCTAATAACCCAAGCAAGAGAACTATCTTATTCTATAAGGTGGGTAGTTGTAGCAGATGTCCATCACATGACAGAGAAGCCAGGTAGCTTTTTTTTTTTTGTTTGTTTCAATACACAGGTTTTGAGGTTTGTTGGTGGTTACGCCCCCTAATGATGGTGATAAAAGGGTATAGCCAGTGACCAGAAAAGGTTCAGCAGTCTGGAGTTTGAAACAGAAATGGATTCTTCAAACAAAGAAAGGCGGAAGTCTGTGTTTATTAATAAAATGTCACTTACTAAAAGGAGGCAACAAAGAAAACTGAAAGGTGAGTTAATAGTTTTAATGTATCTTTTTTAGATATGATTTTAAAAAACAGTAGTAAAAACAGTGTTTGTCTGTTTTATCATTAGAACAGGAAAATATTGCAAAATCAGACAGAGAGTTAACATAGACCATCAACAAGCCTGGCTGCAGTAATGCCTTAGAGAAAAAAATCAGACAAGGCATTTCTGAGCAATACAAATAAGGTGAGAAATAGGTTTTCCTTAATGTCTATGACCCCCCAAATGTCTCTCTTTTTTCCTTCATAACAGTCAACGAAGCAGAGATCTATTTACAAAGACATCAAAAGTGTGTGACCCTGTGTTTTTTTATTTTGTAATTTTTAGAATGTGAAAATGGTGCAAACAAAACTATTTCCAAAAGAAAGAGAAAGGAGTCTGAAGATGCAGTTGAAGGTAAGAAGTATTTTTTTATATCTGTACGGGTAAAACAACAATTAGTTCACAACTGTGTAAAAGAAAAGGTATTACCATTTTTTTTTTTTTACATAACAGACCATGAGCAGCATATGCCAAAGAAATCTGACAAAAGACCGTACAAAAAACCGAGAGATAAACAAAAAGTAAGAATCTATACTGTTATAGTTTAAGAAAAATTCTTCTTAAAATATTGCAAAAAAAAGTATGAGCCCACCCGTGTTAATTATTATTATTTTTAATTTTAGACCGTGAAAAGACTGCAAAAAGCCTATTTCCGAAAGAAAAGATGAGAGAGACAGCAACAGACCTGTGCACAGGGAGGAAGTAGAGAAAGAATGTGAAAGCATGTTCTTAGATAATTGTACCGATGACAATGTTTGGGGGTTGGTAAATAATTGTATACCAGAGACCTCTGAAAATGCAGCTGTAGAAAATGAACCGGTTAATTTTGTGCAATTTGTGAGAAGGTGGAACCGTGATTTAGAAAAATTTAATGGCGTGCTTTATTCAGAGGAATTTCGTTTTATTAATTTAGATAGAATAGATTCTTTCATAGATGCGCAAAATGTTGTGAGACAAGGCATACAGCATGTTCTAAATGAAATAAGCCATAACGTGTCCCCCCATGATTATATACAGATTCATTTACATTCTACAGGTTTTCATAATTCTTTGTATTCGGGAAAGTTAAACCCTCAGGATTTGAACGCTGATGATTTCTTAGATCAAGTTAGTAAACTCCTGCAGAGTTATAGAGAGATACAGTTTGGTGAGACATTCCGCATAGTCATTCTTGTTATAAGGAACAGGGGGGCGGGTCACGAAGGGTTTTAAGGTCTATTCTGTACAGTCAAATCATACATAAAAAGAGAAGGCATTTAATAGACTTGAAAACACAGATAATCTCTGTTTTGCAGGGAGTGTTACAGCGCTCATGTCACCAACAAAGCTCACAGATGCAGAGCTATTAGACCGTGCTAAAAAACTGCACACAGAGCTAGGGTGGTCAGAACATAAAAAGGTCATGCTAGATGATGTCTCAACATTTGAACAACATTTGGGTATAAACATAAGAGTTGTGCTTTATACAAAAGAATGGGTTGTTTTAAGACAAAGGACAGACCTGAATTCCAGAAAACTGTATTTATATTGCTACATGATGACCATTTTTATGGAATCTTAGATGTAAAAAAGCTCTATGGGGAGCGAAACTTCTGTCATTTTTGCCAGAAACCATATAGTCACGATCATAATTGTACATTATGGTGTCTCTGTTTAACAGCAATGTGTGTAGACAATTGGGGTACAACAGAGATATCCGAAATGCAGGCTGTATTGTCGTTCTCAAGAGTGTTTAGAAAGGCATACAGTTCTGGCTTTAAAAAAAGAAGTTGAGTGTTTGCTTAAAATACTGTGCGAAAAATGTGAATCGTATGTTGATAAAAAACATAAATGCCGGGTCAGACAATGTAAGCTTTGTTCTGAGCCCTTGATCGCTGGTGACAAGCATTTGTGTTTTATGCCCCCTATTGATCATGCACAAATATCTGAAAAATATATATTTTATGATTGTGAATGTGTTCAGGAAACAGGCTTTCACGTTCCAAATTATATATATGCAACAGATTTAAACAACACAGAAACTGGGAGTTCAAAGGTCTTGAGAGTATTTCTAAGTTTGTTAAGATTTTTTGTGACAAAAAGTTCAAAGGATACACCTTCATAGCGCATAATTCTAAAGGCTATGATGGTTATTTTGTAGTTAGAGAGCTGCTAAAGGAAAAGATGGATGTGCGCTTGTTAGCTCAGGGTGCTAAGCTCTTAGAAATCACGATAGAACCCCTGGGTATACGGTTTAAAGACTCTTTAAATTTCCTGCCCATGAAGCTTAGCAAGCTTCCGCAAGCCCTGGGGTTTCAAGGCTGTAAGGGTTATTTCCCGCATTTTTTTAACACCAGGGTTAATCAAAATTATGTGGGACCTATGCCCGGTGTTGAGTATTATGGAGATGGGTATATGATGTCTGGAGAAAGAGAGGAGTTTTTAAAATGGTACAGGGACAATCAAAATAACACCTTTGATTTACAAAAGGAGCTGGCCTATTATTGCCAACAGGATGTGAACATTCTGAGGCAAGCTTGTGTCTTATACAGAAATGAAATCATGGCTTTGACAGAGAGAGAGGTTGTAGAGCAGGATGGTGGATCTAAAACTGTGAAAAGGTGTATAGACCCCTTCCAATATATAACACTGGCATCTGTGTGCATGGCTATGTACAGGTTTATGTTCTTAGAACCCAAGACCGTGGCACTCGTCCCTCCAGACAACTATCACAGACACACAAAGAGATATTCAACACCCTCTATACAGTGGCTGATGTATACAGAGGCCACAGAGCAAATACAGATCACCCATGCTCTAAAGGGGGGTGAAAAGCAGGTGGGTCCCTATTTTCTTGACGGTTATGCACTTATTGATGGGGTACCAACAGCTTTTGAATTTAACGGCTGTTTTTTCCACGGTTGTCCGAGCTGTTATAACGATAAAGACCAGAACCCCTTAACGGCTACAACCTTTGGTTTTCTCAATTACAAAACACAAATCAAAGCAGATTTCCTGAAAAGAAGAGGGTTTAAGGTCATAAGCTTGTGGGAACACGAATGGAAGAGAATGGTGAAAGAAAATATCAGGGATTGTGCAGACTTTCTGGTTAAATCAGGCCTGCCGCAGCAGCTAGTACCCAGAGATGCCCTCTTTGGTGGTAGAACCAATGCTACATGTTTGTACTATAAAGCCAGGGCTGATGAAAAAATACATTACTATGATTTTACCAGCCTCTACCCCTTTGTCAATAAAACCAAGGAATACCCTGTTGGCCACCCGCAAATCATTTATGACAGCTTTGGTCCCCTCTCAGACTATTTTGGGCTTGTTAAAGCCAAAGTGTATCCACCACGAAAGATCTTTTTCCCAGTATTACCGGTCCGTGTGAGGTAAGCTCATGTTCCCACTGTGCCGCACATGCGCTGACAACAGTCTGCAGGATATGTGCAACCACACGGATGAGGAGAGAGCCCTCGTAGGGACTTGGTGCACTGTGGAGATGAATGAGGCTGTTGCAAAAGGGTATGTGGTTGCTGAAATATGTGAAATATGGCACTTTGAATGTAAATCTGTCAGCCTGTTTTCTGAATACATAAAAATGCATCTCCGTCAAAAACAGGAGGCCTCTGGTTACCCTCAGTGGTGTACCGATGTAGAAAAACAAAACATGTATATATCTGATTTTTACAAAAAAGAAGGTGTAGTTTTAAGGCCTGAACAGGTTAGTATAAACCCCGCAAAGCGTCAAATTGCCAAGCTTTTCTTAAACTCTTTGTGGGGGAAGTTTGGTCAAAGAACAAACCTACCTGTTACAAGTATTGTGAGAGATCCTGACGATCTGTATAAGTATTTGTTTTCACCCGAATATGATGTTTCATCATGCGATTTTATTGATGATGAAACAGCCTGTGTGACATGGAAGCATTCAAAAGACCGCAGCATATTGTCAGGTAATACAAACATCTTCATTGCCTGTTTCACAACTGCTTATGCTCGTTTAGAACTGTACAAACTGCTTGACAGTTTGCAAGAACGTTGTCTGTACCACGATACAGACTCTGTGATATTTGTGAGTCGTGAGGGTGCCAGCGATCCCCTTTGGGAGATTATTTAGGACAGTTGACGAGCGAGATACCCGCAGACGAGCATATCACAGAGTTTGTATCGGCTGGGCCCAAAACATATGGCTACAAACTATCCAGCGGAAAGACCTGTATGAAAGTGAAGGGGTTTACGTTAAATGTAGAAAATTGTAAAAAGATCAATTTCACTAATTTGAAAGATCGTCTTTGACTATAAAACTGACGCCGTGGACAAGAGTCCTAAAAAGATACAGGTACAACAATCTGGGATCATTAGAAACAAAAAGACCTGGGCGATAGAGACCGGCCTACTTAAGAAAACACAAAGGGTCGTATACGATAAAAGGGTGATAAAAGAGGGTTTTAATACGCTGCCTTATGGATACTGAATTTGTGGATGTGCGCTGGAGGCACCCATTTTCGTGTATTTTAGCCGGACCGTCAAATAGCGGCAAAAGCTTCTTTTAAAAACCTGCTAGATCACGCTGGACGTGTGTTGACTGACATGCCTGATAATATTGTATGGTGTTATAGTTGCTGGCAACCTTTGTATAAAGAAATGCTGTGTAAATATCCTTTTATTACCTTTATGGATTCTTTGCCTGATACTTTTAATGATGATCAACTGTTTCCAACCAATAAAATAAATATGGTTATTATAGACGATTTGATGGCTTCTGCTTGTAAAAGTGATGAAATCGAGAAAGCCTTCACACAATACGTGCATCACAGAAATCTGAGTATTATATATTGTACAAAATGTCTTCTGTCAAGGCAAAACAAGCAGAACTATAGCCTTAAATACCAAATATATGGTGCTCTTTAAGAATCCTAGAGACAAGTTGCAAATCGCTATTTTAGCCGAAGCCTTTGAGGATGCCACCAGAAAGCCATATGGATATCTCATCGTGGATTTAAATGCTACGACCCCTGAGCGTTACAGATTGAGGACAAACATCTTTCCACCAGAATGGACCACTGTATATTGTGAAAAAACACAACCCCTCCATAAAAAGAAGTGAATATATTCTCCCCCACATATTTGTTTTGTGTGTGTCCCAGAGATCATGTCTGCTCGCTTAAAGCGGAACCTAGCCCTTTTAAAACTTTTAGTTCAAGCCTCTCCGCAACGGAGAAAAGCTATCCTAAAGGCCGCTTCTAACGATTTAGTGGGGGCCATAGCGGAGATCGCACTAAACACTCTGAGAGGTAATGTTCCTTTATCACAACAGCAGATAAACATCTTGAAAAGGAAACGTCAAGCCATAAGGATTTTGGGTGATAAAAGAATAACACTTAAAAAAAAAGAAGCTGGTCAAACAGTCAGGGGGGTTTATCGGGCCTCTGCTAGGATTCGCGCTACCACTCATCACGGGGCTTTTGAGCTAAAATACTAATGCAGCACACAGAAAAAATGTATTTAGTGTCTAGTCAACAACTTGACCGTTTGAGAAGCCCTTCAGTTCATGAGGAAAATATTAGAACCACAGCTGTTCAAAGACTCGATGAAGAAATGAAAGGTATACTTCAAAGTTCTGGTATGTCTGAATATGAGAAAGCCAAACGCTATTCAGAAGTGCTACAGCGCTATCTGGTGCTTAACAGACACGGAGAAATGGAAAAAGAAAGAATAAATCTGTATCTACCCCCACAGGATGATACAGCAACCTCTGCATTTCTAGAGCACAAAAGCCCCCCAGACCCCATCCTGCAGGAAGTGTTAAACAGCATCAGCATGCATAGAAAAAATGCAGAAATACTGCTCAATAAACTGTCAAAGAATAAGGACATTGCATCCTGGGAGAGTAATGGGACTTTTGTATACAAGGGAAGACCTGTAAGTGGCTCTAACCTATTAGACCTGATTCGTGAAGCTACACAGACCCGTGCTCTTTCACATTGGAGGATACCCAAAGGTTGGGGAGAGTTCATGCAAACCCTGGCAGAATTAAACATGCCCTCCACCGTCATGGGTAATCCAGCCAACAGGGATCTGCTGGTACAGCTCAAGGAAAATCCTTCAGCGACAACTGCTGAAATGTACACAAAGACTGTAAAGTGCAAAGACCCCCTCCCCCGTAAAAGACGTAAAGTACTTGACACAAACAGATGGTTGAAGGTGTAATTATATCTTTTCAAATAAAAAAAAGGCTTTTTTAAAATATAGACTATAGACGTTTGGTTTGTTTTTCAAAAACTCTCAAGAGAGATTGTTTTTATTTAGGATTAGTACAATATTCTTGGTATGGTACACACATCTGGGGGGTATGAAACAGACAGCGAAAAGATTTAGACATACAACATGTTCTCTGTTTGTTGTTTTTTACAAATTGTAAAACCATTTTGTCATTTTGCAATGGTTCTTCGGAATACAGTTTTAAAATATTTTCAAAAGACAGCCCTTTACAACGTTGATGTAGGAAAAACACACAGGTTACCGCAGGTTGTAGATACAGGGTGTTGCAGTTGTTTGCTGCTGTATAAAACACCTCACAATGTTTATTGAAAAAGTTCATAATACTGTTAGGGAAGAACAAACTATCAGGCTGTTGCCCGTAGGAATCAAAAAATTCTCCTGTGCCGTTTTCAGTCACGTATATTGCTAGCCAGTGTTCTCCAGGAAGGTCGTGGGGGTGGGTATTTACCACCAAGCTTGCAGGTTTCCTTTCTATTTGTACATCAGACAGCCAGTCACTGGGTAGGACGTCTACAAAAGATTTTGTAACATACGGATCCTTCTTTAAAATACGGTAGATCTGTACGGTGTTCATCATCATAGATAATCAAAAAGGACGTTCCTTCTGTGGTTAATTTCTATCACATTGTTGTTCAAAGGTAAATACACCATACACAAAGGCATACACCATACACCATACACAAAGGCAAAACGGATTTCAGCCCGCAGATTACCGGTTTTAATCAAAGAGTAGTGGTCCGTGCACTCTTGGTTGGGTGATAGGTCAAAGGGCAGTAAGGTAAAACCTTGGTAAAACTCTTGACGATCAATCAAGAGAGCACTGTCTTTCAAATGTTTACCTGTCACTTGAACCAGCTGCATGTATTCTCTGATACAACAGCCATTATCGAAATCCGGTTGGAAAGGTTTCCCTGGGACTTGCTCACCATCCCATACAGAGCAGCAAAGTTAATATCGTAATGTTTAAAATTGAAGGGGGTTTTAGAATAATTACCACTGAAAGCGTCATTATCCACAAAGCCCAATACGATAATTTTGGGTAATTGTCCCAAAAAGAGGTTTTCCTGGTTAGTCACACGAGCGCCAGCTGGTATGCTAAAGACTTTCAGACTTACATGGTACACGGTGTACTTGACATTAGCTCTCAGCAGCGCTTCTGCATGCCCCAAGCGCACTCCCGGGGACACTTTCACTCTCCTTACAAAGAGGGCTGCAGATAAAATAAGGAGTTTGTACCTCTCGTTGGCATCTCCGCTCATTAAGCAGAACGTATCTTTGTTCCGCGTTAGTTTAATTTTCACATCCATGCCATTTATGAGCAGCTTTTTTTGAAAAAACAGATCACTATGTAAATGTCCCAGAAGCTCTACTTTATGGCTAACGGGTGTAAAAACAGCTCTTTCGGTAAAACCTTTATTACGGGATCCCACGTCTCTTACTTCATGGTTTCCAGCTGTGTTATTAAAAACAGTACACTTGTAAACTGTGTTTTGAGAGGACCCTCACCATAATTGAGAAGCAGTTCTATGAGGGCTCTGTAAGGGTAACTGGATGTCCAAGAGTGACATCCAGTTGGCTAAAAATAGAGGCTATTGGATAGTTCACGAGCTACTTTGGCCCCTACATCAAGATCGGACCCATCTTCGTTCACGATTTTACAGGTCAGGTAAGCAACTTGTTGTTCAAATCCAGATAATCCTCACCATATCCGGCTATATAAAATCTAAAGGGGCTGTTTCTGACAAGGCAGATAATGGCAGAATCTCCACATAAATACTTTTTTCTATGCTGGTTTGTGTGGGGCCAGTTTGAAACAGATCCAGTTCTGATTTCAAGCATTCTTCAGACCCCTGATGTACAAAAGCCATAGTTTTTAGAATATGTCTTGCTTCTTGGCTGAGAGGTTTCTCTTTCCTTGCGGTTAGTCTTTTGAGACTTGACACGTTTTTGGTCGTCTTTGTTTTAAAAGGTTCAGGAGACCCCTGTTGATTGGTTCTCTTTTTTAACAGCTCTTCTAATAACCACTAATCCTGACCCCTCCTGCTCCGTGTTATTGTTCATTTTATGCAGAACGGCCATTGTGACACGGCCCATAACATCTTTGGCGATGTTTTTTGCTGCACTTTTCACATGAGGTTTAACAATCTCAAAACCCCTTCTCAAAAGAGGTATTGCTTTTCTAAAGAGACTACGAAAATACCGCCTATCCCAGCCCCGTACATGACCAGAGCGCCATAATACCCCGAAAGGCCTTCACCGGCCTGTGCTACATAGTAATTTCTGTATGCACCAGGGTCCCCGTAGTCTTTAACCACAACCATTTTAAAAAATAGTTTTCCGGGGTCGCAGGTGTAGCTTAAGGATCACTTTCCCATAGCGAAATGAGACGTGTTGGTTCTGGTCCGTCTTTATTTCAAATGTTATGGTATCTATGTGCTGCTTGTTCACAGGAACATAATGTGGTTTATCATAAGTGAAGGTGATAAACTCGTCCTTACCCGCTTTAGTGGGAACACAGTGAAGTAGCTGCACAAAATGGTCTCCTACCAGCTGGTGCTCTACGATATCCGTATACAGGTATAGGGTATTAAACCCTCCTGTGATATCCATTGGAAGTAGCGAGCTCATCGTATTCGCTTTAGCTTCTAGCCCCAAAATGGTTGCTAAGTCACCCCCTGCGGAAATTATGGCATTGTCATCTGATTTTAATTTGATTCTTCGGATATTGGGGTCATAGATGATTCGTGGTGGCATGGGTTTGAGGAGACTGCTCATGTCGTGGTTCATTTGGTCCATCAGGTTTTGAACGGTTGCATAATACCCTCTTCGTACAACAAAGTGATGCTCCGTGCTTCCTTCACCCGTGGTGACAAGTTACTTGTGGTCTTCTTTAATATTATCCCATGTGTTCGGGTACTGTATTTCCACCAGACCCACTTCCCACGGCCCCTGTAGGTCCAAAGGTCTAGCTAATTGTGTGGTAAAATTAGAGCTAGTGTTTTGTGGAAATATTCTCACAGAGGCATTACTAGGCAGCGTTATGTAAAATCCCCCTTCATTCATTTTTTTCTTCTTATGATACAAGGTCTTTTCAAATCAAATGTCTTGAATCGCTGATGCTTTTATCCAGCTGTTAAATTTTTCGGGCCATCCTCGCCATTTCACAAAGCACTGCTTGTTCTTACCTCTCCCTTTTACCTTTAGAACCTTATCAACGCGGTATATTCTGACCTGTTGAGGGCTGACTTTCTGTAATTCTTCGGGATAAAAAGAACCTTGAATGGTTTCCTCACCATAATCTTGTATCTTGTACACTGTTTTCTGACCCCTGTTTAAGACGTCTGTTATTATAAATATCTCATCTGTCCATGTTTGTTCATAACCTTTTTCAAATTTCCCTTTAGTTTTTGACAGTCTAACATTATCCCCCTTTTTAAAAAAAGGCTTAGCAGTTTCATGTTTGTTGTTATTGCCGTAGATTACTTTCCAGAAACGCAGAGAGTTTGAGGCTGTTACATTGATGGGGGTGTGCCTGTATTGTTCTGTGAAAACTGTGATTGTAACTGTTCATAAAAGCCTGAAGCACATCTTCATATCGAAAAGTGTTGCGTACTGTAAAATATCGCCACATTTTGGATTTTAAAGTCCTGTTAAATCTTTCCACAACCACTGCCTTAACATCGTTATTGGTCAAAAATGATGAATGCCTCTGTATTTTAACAAACTCTTCACAGAGCTGTTTAAAAACTCTTTACCTCTGTCTGATTGTATTTTGTTGGGAACACGACCACCTTTAAATATATTTTCAAAGGCCTTGGCCACTTCACGACCTGTTTTTGTTTTTAGGGTCACAGCCCATGCGTATTTTGACAAAACATCTATCACCTTCAAAACATATTTGTAGCCTCTGTTATAACCAGACAAGGCGGACATGTCAACCAGATCTGCTTGCCATTGTGCATCACATCAGACATTGCCATTGCGCATCCACATCAGACACTATGGTTTTATTTCTTTTAAATCGTACCCTAGCAGGCTTGTGTAAAGAATAAGCATTGTTCTGTCCCCATTAATGGGTACATGTTTGTGTTTGTGTTTGGGACAGACAACCTGTGTTTACCACAGCCCCTCCTTCATAGTAAATGTGACACCATTGGTAACCCAGCAGAGAAGGCTGAAAGCCCTGCCTGTAAAAGGGAGTATGCCTTTAAAAAGGCCCCTCCCTTCAGGTTCCCTCCTGAGTCACTGGGTCCAGGGCTCTCTCCTATAGGCTCTCGCCCTTACTCAGCTGAGAAGATTTCTCCGGTATTCATTGCCGTGACAGTGGGTTAGTCCCAGCCAGCCAAGCAGCAGCTGTTTTACGTGCCTGTAACCGTGTTACAGAACAGCTTTTTACATTCCATCTACTGCTTAATTATAAGACAAATCAGCTTCAACCCCACGATCTCTTTCCCTGCACCCCAAGAATCTGCACCTTCCTTCCCTGCCTTATCCAGCTACAAGGATCTCTGCCTGTGGCACAGACGTTGAAACCAACTTTTGTAAGTAGTTATTAATTAGCTTTACAATAAAGATTTCAAACTTAAAGATCTTTGTTTGAGGACTGATTGGATGGAACGGTTGACTGCTTTGAAAGAGGGAACTCGGAAGTTTCTGTAAAACAAAACAGTATAAAGCTGTACAGTGAGACTGTACAGTAGAGAGCTGTACAAGCATCTTGCTCTGTAGGCCAATCATCACCTGTTTCTTGGTCACAGTCGGCATACATTTTTAGCCGTCTGAAAAAGAGGTGTTATACCGGCAAAGCTACCTATAGATCCTGGATAATAAATTTTCTTTAAGATCCGCTGGTGCATTCTTGTCTTTTTATATGGCTGTAAATACAGAAGTCTGGTTTTTTTTTAAAACAAAACTAAAGCCTTGTGTTTTACCATTGCAAACCTACACCCCCCACTGCTTTCAATTATCTTCTGCTCAGGTTTAGGTCTGGACAGGGAGGGTTGAAGCATGCTTATCTACAGAGAGGGGAGGAGGGGGGGTGTAGGGAAGATTCTCCCTGTCTCTGTGTACAGAATGAGTCACAGCTTCTGCCAGATGACTGGTAACTTTTATTGGGGCATGCCTATCTACAGTGAGGGGCTGGAGGGGAGGGGTGGACTTCTGGTGACATCACTGGGGGGTTTGGCTTGGGGGTTTGAGTGACAGCATACCCATAGACTACCGTGACGTCACAGGGGGTGTGGATTAGGGCTGGGGGTGGGCGGGGCCATCTGTGACATCATGGGGGCGGTTTGGGGGTGGGGATATGGGAGGGGCTCCCCATTCACTTCTAATGGGGGAGGAGCGTCGATGGTGTCTGGGGTGGGGCCAGGGGTGGGGCCTTGGGCAGAAGGGTGTGGCCTGGGGCATGGTCGAGGACGGGACAAGGGGGCATGGCTATGCCCCATTCACGTCTATGGGGAGTGGGCGGGGGCGTGGGTGGGGCTTAGACCAGACGTGAACGCTGATTGGCTGCTGTCATCGTTATTTCACCTGTCAATCAGTTTGATTGATCGTGTACCCATTACTACTAGGCAATCTAGTCCCAGGATCCATGGAAGACTAGGCAGAGTGGCTGAGGCAGAAGAACACAGTAACATAGTAGTGACAACAGAAAGAGACCAAGTAGTCCATCCAGTCTGCCCAGCAAGTTTCTTATGGTAGTAACTGCTGCTCTGTACAGGATACCCCCATGTTTCTCTTATGGATAGTAAACTGCTGGTCCATGCAGGTTACCCCCAAGCCTAATAAAAGCCAGGGAAGGACAAAGTATGTACAATCTAACACCCACACACACACACTACGATAATCATTAAGGGCCGGATTTTAAAAGGGTTACGCACATAAGGTACACGCGTAACCCTTTTAAAACCCCCCTGCGCGCGCTGAGCCTATTTTGCATAGGCTCGGCGGCGCGCAAGCCCCGGGACGCGAAAAAGTCCCGGGGCTTGTAAAAAGGGGCGGTCGGGGGCGTGGCCAGGAGGCATAGTGTCGGATCGGGGGCATGTTCGGGGGCGTGTGGGTGGTCTGCAGGCGTGGCCGAGTGCCCCGACACAGCGGCCTGTGTCGGGGCCTGCCTCGCTGGCGCGCGTAAGTTACTACTGCCCGGAGGCAGTAGTAACTTTTCAGATAAAGGCAGGGGGTTCTAGATAGGGCCGGGGGGGTGGGTTAGGTAGGGGAAGGGAGGGGAAGGTGCGGGGGAGGAAGGAAAGTTCCCTCCGAGGCCGCTCCGATTTCGGAGCGGCCTCGGAGTGAACGGGCAGCGCGTGCAGGGCTCGGCGCGCGCAAGTTGCACAAATGTGCACCCCCTTGCACGCGCCGACCCCGGATTTTATAAGATACGCGCGGCTTCGCTTGTATCTTATAAAATCCAGCGTACCTTTGCGCCTGATGCACGAACAAAAGTACGCGCGCGCGCTGTCTTTTAAAATGTACCCCTATGTGTGTAGGTTGTTTTTTTTTTAGAGAGCGCATCAACAAAGGATAAGTTACAAGTTTAAAGATAGCTTTGTACTCAAATCTGAGAGAGACCTGGACATGATTCATCACATTTAACAATTAACATTGATAACAAACTATGTTACCGAACATTATGGCACCCGTGTAAACTGACAAATTTTGGTATCATTACTTTTATGTGCCTTATTGTAAACCGTTGTGACTGTCCCCTCCAAACGACGGTATAGAAAAAGATTTAAATAAATAAATAATGTTCAGGGTAATAATATTTACAGTCAAAACCAAGCAACTATCAAACCCATAACAAAATTACTCCTAGCAACATTCTTACTGGATGAGCAGTCTTCTTGATAATTCAGACAATGCAACTTGAACATGATTTGCTTTTGTACTTGGCTGTAGAAGCACTCCTATGCTTTTTCCCTAATGTCTGCATATTAGTATCCCAGACTATAAAAGTTAAGGCCCAGAGTTGGCTGTCTGAATCCAATTCTCCCTTTTAGCCCCATCGTCATAGTGTAGAGCAGTGTTGCAGTTGCAGGCTAGGCATTACTTTGATCTAAAGCTAAGTCATCCCTAGGAATACCTTTCCCTTCCTATTATCCCTTGCTTAGCATAGTAACATGTGAGAGAAAGGACAAAGTTGCCTGCTTAGAGCCTATAGCATTGTTATAGGGTAATTGCAGTGGCTATAATCTAGTACTGATCAAGGAGAGCTAGGAAGTTCTCTTTTTGAACTCTGGCAACTTTTATTTGTTTCAGAATAAATGAACTCAGTGACAATTACAATAAAAAGGAATTTTGGGGAGCATAGAAGTGCCTGAGGCTAGGAGCTGTGTGAAAGTTTTAAAATTGCCACTGTAATTTTAGGTGATTGGAAAATTACCTGAAAGTGAATTGTGGGGATTGCTAAGAACCTTAAGAAGTTAACATATTAGTTTTGGGATATCTAGCCCTGGCTAATGAACCCCACTGGAAACTATAGACAATGGTTATTGTTGGTATTAAACAATTAGAGTTAAGGAGCCAGAACATGTTTAGAACCTGGTGCCATTAGTTACTACATTGAGAAAATGTAAAGCATTGCTTAGAAGTGGGTTTTTTTCCTTGGATTGCAGTTTTTAATTATGCTTGCACTCCTAGCAGCTAAACCAGCAGCCGGCTAGTAAGTTTATTCAGAAGCAGCATACTGTGGATACAAAGTCTAGGACCTGCAGCATGTATCAGCTGTTGTTCTTAATTACTGCTGGGATATCCATGAGCATGCAGGCACTGCTTTATCTTTATCTTTTCCTTGCTCCAAGGTAGTTATGCACAAAAGCTGCAGCAACTTGTCAGTGATTTTCTTCACTTGAAAGTGTATTTGGAAAAGTTAATAAAAATGTCATTATAAGCTTTAGATGATTTTGAATGTCACACTAGCAGGACAGTTATTGGGACTGATTGTGACTCAACATTGATGCTATTAATAATACTGGGGAGCACAATTTTCATGGAGTTAGATCTGACTAACTTTTGACATCTGAATCCAAAAATGACCCCAGTTTTTCTCTATCACGTCAACTTTTTAAGGTACAGGATACCCTCCCTTTCTCCCAGAAATCATACAAAATGTAAAGACAAATGAAATAAAAGAAAAAATTACCTGAATATGCTGTTTATTTAGAGTTATTTATTCATACACAGGCTATATATTGTTGCTATAAGTCAAATTGTGTACAAGTAGTAAAGTTCTGCTACCAAACATACATATTAAGGTAAAAATTTACGCTTATAGCTTTTCCGGCAGTGTTCAATCTGTGGACAATCTCGCTTGATGCTCCAACAATAGTCAGCCATCATATGTACATCCCATCTACCCTGAAACCGTGCCTCCATGACCTTCAAATCTTGCTGGAATCGTTCACCTTGCTCATCACTGACTGCACCAAGGTTTTTCGGGAAGTCAGTAAGATGGCTATGCAGAAAATGCACCTTGATACTCATGTTGCAACGAAGTATTTTGAAGCTCTCCAAGAGTTTCTGGACAATACCTTCCTAGTATGAAGGCCTTATAGCTAGGCTCTCGCTCTCTCTCTCCCTCCCCCCCCCCCCCCCCGTGATGGTAGGCTATGCTCTGTCTCCCCTAGCAGCTTAAAATACTGAAAACTCTATTTGTGAAAACATCTCTCCCCCCCAGTGGAGTTTGCGGTAATACCTATGTGAAGCAGGGATGTGAATCGTTTTGAACGATTAAAATTATCGTCAGATAATTTTAAAATCGTCCTAAATCGTTAGAGTGCACGATACAATACAAATGCCCCCGATTTATCGTGGGGCATTTGTATTGTATCGTTAAATAGGGCATGGGAATTATTTGGGGGAGGGCGGGAAAACCGGCACACCAAACAACCCCTAAACCCACCCCGACCCTTTCAAACCAATTCCTTACCCTCCCCCACCCTCCCGAACCCCCCCAAAATGTTAAATTACCTGGTGGTCCAGTGGGGGGGGGGGGGGGGGGTCCTGGCGCGATCTCTCGCTCTCGGGCCATCGGCGCCATTTTGGCTGCCACTAATTAAAATGGCGCCGATGGCCCGATAAAAAAGAAATAAAAACCACCCGACCATTTAAATCGACCTCCCTTAGCCTCCCCCACCCTCTCAACCCTTTTTTTTTAGGGAGGCCTGCGCCGCTAAAAAAAAACCCCACCCGACCCTTTAAAACGACCCCACCCTCCCGACCCCCCCAAAACCTTTTAAAATTTACCTGGTGGTCCAGGGGGGCCTCAGGGAGAGATCCAGGGGGGCCTCGGGGAGAGGAGAGATCCAGGGGGGCCTCGGGGAGAGATTTCCCATTCCCAGGCATCAGCTGTTCTAAAAAAAATGGCGCTGATGCCCCTTTGCCCTTACCATGTGACAGGGTATCCGTGCCATTGGCCGGCCTCTGTCACATGGTAGGAGCACTGGATGGCCGGCACCATCTTTAAAGATGGCCAGCGATATGTGAATTGGAATCGGAAACTATTCGAATTCACATATCTTAACGATCAGATTCCCCCCCCCCCCCCCCCAGTCGAATCTGATCGTTAAGACGATCTGGCACACGATTCACATCTCTAATGTGAAGCACTCACAGGTCAATCCAGTAAAGTGCGACCTTGTTTACCCCGCTCCTAACCCACTTTCTACTCACTTTCCGGCCGTGTTAGCCCTTCCTGCGATCCACAATCCCCTTTAACCTACTCTTACCGCGTCCTTAAATCCCCGGGTAACCCCTTCCGCACGCGGCATGTATATTGCATGCAAACGTGTGAATTAGCTATTCCCTACCATCCAGTAACGCGCGCCCCGACTATCGCTTTTTTACCCTGCCGTTTTGCCGCGCGTTTAACCTGCTAACTTACCGCCTACCCTTACCCCTGCGTTAGAGGCAGGGGTAAGGGTAGGCGGCAAACTTTCCCCCAGCCCCTGCTCACCTGCCCTGGCAGCGTCAATGGATGCTGGTCTCCGGGGCAGCCCCAGTCCTCTCCCCCCCTCCTCCCGAAGCAACGAAAGCAGAAAAAATCTAAAAAGCGAAAAGCGAAAAAAAAAAAAAGTAACAATGAAGTGGATGGTCGGGATTGCCAGTCCTCTCTCCTCTCCTCCCGAAGCAAGGCTGCTTTACTTTACTGGATTGACCTGACACGCTTTGAAGCTTTCCCGTATTTTTTTCTTCCCTCCCTCCACTTTCTTCCAGCACTTTGCCTGTTTTCTTTTGGGGGACTCTCGTTTTCACCACATCAATTCCCTGCTCCCCCCAGCAGCTAAGGCCTCCTCCCTCCTCACAGTCCCATGTGTAAAGCAACGACTAACTTTTTTTTTCGCAGCCGCTCGTGATTGCCAGTCCTCTCTCCCCTCCTCCCGAAGCAGGAGGGGAGAGAGGACTGGCAGTGTAAAGCAACGACTGACTTTTTCACAGCCCTCCTCCGAAGACGGACATCGGCTCCCCTGCCTCCCGGAGGTGAAGATGGATGCCTGCACGGGTGAAAGCGGCCCCTGTGCGTGCAATTGGGCCGCTCAAGGCGTGACGTCACATGCTGTGACGCCAAACGTCGTGACGTCACGCCTTGAGCGGCCCAATTGCACGCACAGGGGCTGCTTTCGCCCGTGCAGGCATCCATCTTCGCCTCCGGGAGGCAGGGGAGCCGATGTCTCTTCGGAGGAGGGCTGTGAAAAAGTCAGTCGTCGCTTTACACTGCCAGTCCTGTCTCCCCTCCTCCCGGAGCAAGGCTGCTTTTCGCGCCTTGCTCAGGGAGGAGGGGAGAGAGGACTGGCAATCCGACCGTCCACTTCATTGTTACTTTTTTTTTTTTTTCGCTTTTGCTTTTAGATTTTTTCTGCTTTCGTTGCTTCGGGAGGAGGGGGAGAGGACTGGGGCTGCCCCGGAGACCAGCATCCATTGACGCAGCCAGGGCAGGTGAGCATAGGGGAACCGTCCACTTCATGGTACCTGTCATTTCAAATGTCATTTGAAATGACATTTGAAATGACAGATACCAGCGTGACCGTGAAGCGTTAGGCCCGCGCACCCAGGTTACTGTATAGGCGCTGTATAGCGCTCTATACAGTAAAATGAGTTGCACGGGCCTAACGCTTCACGGACGCAGCTTGCATTTGCAAGCTATTTACATACAGGATCGAGCGGTAGGTGAGCTGGACTGTGCGTGCGGCAACCGCGGGTGCGCCCGGCACTAACACAGCTCTCCCTACCGCTCCTTACTGGATTGACCTGTAAGATAGCGCACTTTGCGATAAACAGCCTACTACCATAAAACACACCCCTTTTCCTATCGCATGCGATATTTAGTGCATTTTGATAAATCCAGGCCTAAGATAGGCTGTAGAGAAAAAACTTGACGTGATAGAAGAAAACTAACTGCAGTTTTGAAATCAGCGTGCCTATTTAAGTCTAAAACAGCTGAAAGATCGAACTCAACAGGAATTATGTTAAAAATTGTTCCCTGTGTAATTGTAATTAAGGCTAGGAATTTGGCCTGGTGAGTTACTAAACAATGCGGCTGTTACCAACACTGTTTTACACTGGGGAAGATTAAAAGTGACACCACCTGTTTAAATCTGCATTGCTTAAATTCTTATCTGTGAAAGAAGATAGTAAGCAGAGGTAAAAAAAGGTTGCTGCTTTGTTTTAATGAATGTACTAATGATTGGTATTGTTAGTATTAAGGCCGATATAGTAAAGTGCACTCAGCTGAGCGCACTGTTGAACAATAAGGGGTTTAGTGCATCCATAATACATGTCCACCCCCCCGAAACTGAAAGCGCTCATCACATGCAAATGCTTGTTGATGAGGCTATTAGTCATTTGCCCCAGATACCGTAAAAAAAATGTGCACCCGACTGTTGTGTCTGGCGGCCGCGACCCCCTACCTGAGTTGCAGCATCAGGGCCACCGCGGCAGCACCGGGGAGTCCAGGCCGTTCATCCCTGCCCCTCGCCGCAGCTCCCCGTGGTGATTGCCGGTGGGGGAGGTGCCCCAAGCCTCCCCTCTCGGGGCCGCTCTGCACAGCTTCCGGGATCCAAGATAGCTGCCCTGCCCTTAGGCGCTAGGCCGTGCCTCCTCTGCAGATTTAAAGGGGCCTCGTCCTCTAAATTGCCTGCACCTGCTCCTAATGGGCTAGGCACAGGGGAGGTATAAAGGGAGACTTCCTCCGCTCACTCCTCGACCTGGCAACGAGTCTGCTCACTTCTGTGAGTCTTCTGGTGCCTTGGGTTCCTGCTTCTTCTCGGTGATTCCTCGGTGTGTGTGACTTCGGACTTGCAAGTGGTGATCCCTCGGTGTGTGACCTCGGACTGGTAAGCGATGATCCTCTAGTTCTCGACCTTGGACTTCTTCCGGACCATCCATCCTCAAGGGCCCACCTAAGTCCCAGTGGTCCGGGCTCCTACGGGCTCCTCCCGGGGGGCCGCGGACTTCCAGTGGGCATTACTTTAATTATGTCAAAGGGAAAGAAGTTAAAAGAGGGGAATCCTACTCCAGTATTATGGAGCATCAGCTAGAGAAGAAATAAGTTAGTCCTACCCCAGCCACTTCTCTCACTGAGACATCCCAGTACAAATAACATTCCCATAAAGCCCTCTTGCCTAGAATCCATTTGATCCAACCTCACAAACAGGCCGATACAGTACAGTGCGCTCCGACAGAGCGCACTGTTAGCCTGCTATTGGACATGCGTTTTCCCTTACCCCTTATTCAGTAAGGGGAGGAAACGCGCGTCCAACCCGCGGCACCTAATAGCGCCCTCAACATGCAAATGCATGTTGATGGGCCTATTAGGTATGTGCGCAGGATACAGAAAGTAAAATGTGCAGCCAAGCCGCACATTTTACTTTCAGAAATTAGCTCCGACCCAAAGGTCGGAGCTAATTTCCTCCAGCACCGGGAAGGTGCACAGAAAAGCAGTAAAAACTGCTTTTCTCTGCACCCTCCAACTTAAAATCATAGCGATATTAAGTCGGAGGTCCCGAAGAGTAAAAAAAGTAAAAAAAAAAAAAAAAATTTGAATTCGGCGTGCGGCTGTCGGGCCGAAAACTGGATGCTCAATTTTGCCAGCGTCCGGTTTCCGAACCCGTGGCTGTCAGTGGGCTCAAGAACTGATGCCGGCAAAATTGAGCGTTGGCTGTCAAACCCGCTGACAGCCGCCGCTCCTTTTGCCCGGATCTACCGCCGGACCTAATTTAAATACAGAATCGCGAGCACCGGTGAGTGGCCAGTACGTGCGTGGGGGCTCTCCTGCAGACTTTACTGTATCGGCCCTTGAGAAAGCAGTGATACGTGGCTGTGCGGCCGCACAACCAACCCCACATACCAGCACATCCAGCTCTGCTGCCATGAGTCTTCAGGGCACCCAGGATGCCTCCTCTGACATGGCTGCAGACATCGGGAGACGCAGGCATGGGCGGGCTTCCAGGCGCTCGCCCTGCCTCTTAAAGGGGCCCAGGACCAGGAAGTGTCCCAGCCCTGGGAAGTGACATTGAGGCAGCTGTCTTCTTAAACCTGAGCCCTGCCTGCCTGCTTTGCCTTGCAACAAGTCTTCAGTGTGAGTAGCTGCCTTGGTGCCTTCTGTTCCTTGTCTCTGATCCAGTTTGCCTGACTCTGCCTGCCTGCCGCCTGACTCCGACCCGGACCGCCTCTGGACTCTGTTTGCCTGCCTGCCGTCTGTCGTGTTTGTGGCATTGTGGACCCTTGGTCGCAGTGGAGGTGTTACAGACCATGGGGAGGAGCCCCATGGGGAGCCACTGCGATTAGCTGACACAGTTATGAGACACAGATAGATCAGTCTTTTATTGTACTGCTGTAGATGACGGTAGTCAGGAAGAAAAGGCATGTATCCCAGAGGTGCCAATATGCTCAACAGGCTCAGTGATGATATCTCACCCAGATGGTCATGATAGGCAGAAGCCCGCAGTGCGGGAGGTGCCGCGGTTGGTGGGTGGAGTTGGAGCACCGGCTCGTATAGGTATTCATGGATTGGATGTGTCTTCCTGTAGATGGTAGTTGGGACCAGAAGTCCGTAGTGCAGGATAAGGAGAGAAGCCCTCGAGGAGCGAGTTACCCAGTAATCCTGATACCCTGTAAGGATAGAAAGAGATAGACCCCCGAGGAATGGTTGTCTATGTTAGCAAGGACCCCAAGGGGCGGGTGTCTGGAGCTTCAGAGGATTGAGGCCCTGGAGAGTAGCGTCTAAGCCACAACTTAGAGCTGACAGAGTACCGAAGCGAAGACTTTGCTAACTCGCTGGATGAGCGGAAGCGGAGGCTTGAAGTACCCGGAGGTACTGACGTCATGTGGTGTGGCCGCCCCCGAGGTTCCCGCCATGACGTGTATTTGAGTGCCTGGTGCGTGCGTGCACGCTCGTGCCCTAGGAGGCCACGGGAGTGAGCATGGCAGATGGGGATGCCCATGCTTGACGGAAGAAGCCCACGGCACTCAGCACTGGAGGCAGCCATTACGCCCAGAATGAGAAAGGAGAAAGAAAGAGGTAAGGCAGAGAGGTCGCAGCCATCTGAGACCGACGGATGCAACAATACCCCCAAAGGACCCCCTCCAAGGCTTCTTCCGGGTGGTCTTGGCTTGCGAGGGTATGCCAAGTGGAACTGGCGGAGCATCTCTTTATTCGTGATATTGGCCAGTGGCTCCCAAGAGTTTTCTTCAGGACCGTAGTTCTCCCAAGAAATGAGGTATTCCCAAGACTTGCCTCTTCTTCGTATATCAAGGATGTCGTCCACGGCATATTCAATGTCATCTTCTGTATCCAGGCTTGGGTCTTTGCGGGAGAACTCAGAAAGGATGACTGGTTTTAATAAAGATACATGAAATGCATTGTGTATCCTCATTGATGGAGGTAATTTGAGGCTGTAGGTTAAGTTCCCTAATCGCTTCAGGATGGCGAATGGTCCCACGTAACGAGGAGCAAATCTTGCAGATGGAAGTTTGAGTCAGAGGTATTTGGTGCTTAACCAGACCTTATCACCTGGCTAAAACTGAGGTGCCTTTTGATGATGGGCACCATAGGTCTTCTTTGCCCTTTGTCCTGCCTTAGAGAGGAGTTCATTTGTCTGCCTCCAGAGTTGGGATAATTCTGCTGTTGTAGCCTGAGCAGCAGGGGAGGCTACTGTCAATGGAATAGGCAGCAGAGGTAAATGTTGTCTCCCATAGACAAGTTGGAAAGGTGAAGACCCCATTGCAGATGAAAGATGGGAATTGATGGCAAATTCTGCCCAAGGCAATAATTCAGCCCAGTCATTCTGTCTAGAGTTGACAAGAATTGTTTCAGCATCCTCTTCATCCTTTCCATCTGACCATTAGACTGAGGATGGTAGGCAGAGGTGAGGTCAAATGTGATGTCAAACGTCTGACATAATGCTCTCCAAAACTTTACAGTGAACTGAACTCCTTTGTCAGATAGGATATGTTTAGGCATCCCATGAAGATGGAAGATGTGCTTGATGAAGAGTTTAGCTAGTTCAGTAGCAGAAGGTAATCCTGGTAAGGCTACAAAATGTGCCATTTTAGAGAACCGGTCGACCGTAACCCATATGGTGCTGTTGCCGCTGGATGATGGCAGATCCACTACGAAATCAGTAGCGATATGGGTCCCAGGTTCGTCTGGTGAAGGTAGAGGTTGCAATAAACCCCAAGGTCGCCCAGGAAGTGGTTTTTGCTTGGCACAGACAGCGCAGGAACCACGTATGCCTGCACGTCCTTCTTCATGGTGGGCCACCAGTAAAATCTTTGCAACATAGCCAAGGTATGACTCTGACCAGGATGGCCTGCCAAGCGAGAATCGTATGCCCATTTCAACAGTCTCTTAAGTTTCTAGCCACCACCATCTTCCCAGGAGGTACAGTGTGGGTGTCTGCAAGAACTACTCGAGCAGGATTGATGATATGATGGGGTTCGTCTGGCACGTCCTGGGGTGAGAAGGAGCATGATAAGGCATCAGCCCGGGTGTTATTTTCTCCAGGTCAATACTTAAGGAGAAAGTCGAATCTGTTGAAAAATAAGGACCATCTTGCCTGACAATGGTTGAATCGTTGAGCATGTCAAAGATATTCTAGATTTTTATAGTCTGTATAAACTACTATTTGGTGTTGAGCACCTTCTAGCCAGGGTCGCCATTCTTCAAAAGCCAGTTTGATTGTGAGGAGCTCTTTGTCTCCTATCCCATAGTTTCTCTCAGCAGGAGAGAACCGCCTTGAAAAGAAGGAGCAAGGTTGGAGTACATTAGATTTGCTGTACTGACTGAGGACTGCCCCCACATTTACGTCGGATGTGTCGACCTCCACTATAAAAGGATGGTGTGGGTCAGGATGGCGGAGACACGGCTTCTTTTGAAAAGCCTCCTTGAGTGTCATGAAGGCTGAGATGGCTTCAGGAGACCAATTGGCAGGGTTGGCTCCCTTCTTGATCATAGCAGTTAGAGGTGCTGTCAATGATGAGTAGTCTTTAATGAAGGATCTGTAATATTTGGTAAATCCTACGAAACAACGTAGTGCCTTCAGGCCTGTGGGTTGAGGCCAATCCCGGATACTCTCAAGTTTCTTAGGTTCCATTTGAAATCCTTTCTTTGAGATGATATATCCCAGGAAGGGTACAGCTTCTTTATGAAAGTCACATTTCTCAAGCTTAGCGTAAAGGTGGTACTCACGCAAGCATCTTAGGACCTTTTTTACATCCCTCTGATGACTTTGCAGATCCTGAGAAAAGATCAGTATATCATCAAGGTATTTTACTATGCATTGGTACAGTAACTCCCTTAAGATGTCATTCATCATTTTTGGAAAGACTGCAGGTGCGTTACTTAAACCGAAGGGCATGACCATGTATTCAAAGTGTTCATCTCTGGTGTTAAAAGCAGTCTTCCATTCGTCTCCTTCTCGAATTCGCAATTTGGAAAATAATTTGGCCCCTTGGAGTCTATCAAACAGTTCTGATTTTAAAGGCAGGGGGTACCTGTCCTTGATGGTGATGTCGTTTAGCCCCCTGTAGTCGAAGCAGGGGCATAAAGTGCCATCTTTTTTCCTGACAAAAAAGAACCCTGCACCAGCAGGGGATTTAGAAGGTCTTATAAAGCCCTTTTGAAGGTTTTCCTGTATGTAGGTAGATATAGCCTTGGTCTCGTCTATAGAAAGAGGGTAGACTCTTCCTTTAGGCAGTTCAGAGTTTGGTTTCAGATTGATGGCACAATCAAACTCTCTGTGTGGAGGAAGCACGTCAGCTGCTTGTTTAGAGAAAACATCCTGAAAGGAAGCGTACTGTGGATATAAGCCAGGCAATGATGGAGTGGTAGGCATGCAGAAGAGCGGTGAAACTTCAGCAAGGCACCGACCATGACAGACTGGCCCCCACTGGGAGAGTTCCAAAGTGGCCCAGTTAAATTGCGGCATATGGTCTTGAAGCCGTGGCAGACCCAACACTACCGGATGCATGGCCTTTTCCAATACTAGAAAGGAAATTGATTCTGAGTATAGGGCTTCCGTGCACAGGCCAATGGCCTGGGTGATCAGAGTAACTTCTCCAGGATGTGGTTCTCCGTGGATGGAAGATAATAATAGAGGTTTCTCTATTGTTGAAGTTGGAATCCTCAGATGTTTGACCAAACGCTTTAAAATGAAATTGCCTCCGGCACCGGAATCGATGAGCGCAAGTGTCTGGAACTCAAGCCCTCCGCAGAGCAGGGACACAGGCAGAGACAATGGAGGAGTAGGAGATGTAAGGCCCAGGAGAAGTCCTCCTGCAGATCCCGGGCCCATCAGTTTCCTGGACAAATGGGACAAATCTGGACTGCGTGACCCGATTGGCCACAGTACATGCACAGGCCCATATGCTTTCGGTGACGTCTTTCCTTAGAGGTCAAGTGGCTTCGGCCTAGTTGCATAGGCTCTTCCTCCTCCGGAAGTGCAGACAAAGAACTGGAAGTAGTGGGCACAGGTTTTGGACGATTAGCCCCCGCTGTGGACTTTCGTGGACTCTTAGCCTCTAGAGTGTGATCGTGGATGCAGTGGTCAATTCTCCCTGCTAATTCCATCAGGGCCTCTAGGGATTCAGGCAAATCACGAGCCATTAGTTCGTCCTTTATGCAAGAGTTGAGGCCCTCCATAAATATGGCAAGTAAACATCCAGTGTCCCAATTTAATTCGGAAACAAGGGTTTTAAATTCAATGGCAAAGTCTGTGAGTGGCTTGTTACCTTGCTGTAGGTTGAGCAGGGCAGATCCAGCGATGGTCTGGCGAGCCGGATCATCGAATACAGACTTGAATAGTTGGAGAAATCCTGAAAGATCATTCAGGATAGGGTCCTTACGTTCCCATAATGGTGAAGCCCAGGCCAGGGCTCGTCCTTCGAGGAACGACAGGATGTAGGTAGTCTTGAAGACTCAGTGGGAAAGGGGGTAGGCTGCAGTTCAAAATGCATGCTGCATTGATTGAGGAATCCTCTGCACATCTTGGCTTCTTCCATGAAGCAGGTGGGGGTAGAGAGAGGCACAGTAGTCTTGAGGGTTACCACAGGTGTCAGCAACTCCTTTACAGGAGGTGCTGTGGAGTTCAGTTGAGTGTGCAACTGATTAAAGGCAGTAGCAAGATTCTCTAAAGACTTTTGCTGTTCTGTAATCCACTGGGCTAGGCCAGGAATGGCCTGCAAGGCTGCAAGCTGAGCCAAGTCCATGGAGTTAGCAATCTGTTGTGTTTGTGGCATTGTGGACCCTTGGTCGCAGTGGAGGTGTTACTGCTCACAGGGAGGAGCCCCATTGGGAGCCACTGCAATTGGCTGACACAGTTAGCAGACACAAATAGATCAGTCTTTTATTGTACTCCTGTAGATGATGGTATGCAGGAAGAAAAGGCACGTATCCCAGAGGTGCCAATACGCTTAACAGGCTCAGTGATGATAGTTCACCCAGATGGTCATGATAGGCAGAAGCCTGCAGTGCGGGAGGTGCCGCGGTTGGTGGTGGAGTTGGAGCACCGGCTCATATAGGTACTCACGGTTTGGATACGTCTTCCTGTAGAAGGTAGTTGGGACCGGAGGCCCATGGTGCAGAATAAGGAGAGAAGGGCCCTCGAGGAGCGAGTACCCAGTAATCCTGGTACCCTGTAAGGATAGAAAGAGATAGACCCCCGAGGAGCGGTTGTCTTTGTTAGCAAGGACCCCGAAGGGAACCAGAAGCAAAGGACCCCCGAGGGGCGGGTGTCTGGAGCTTCAGAGGATCGAGGCCCTGAAGAGTAGGTCTAAGCCGCAACTTAGAGCTGGCAGAGTAGCAAAGCGAAGACTTAGCTAACTCGCTGGATGAGCGGAAGCGGAGGCTTGAAGTACCCAGAGGTACTGACGTCATGCGGTAGGGCCGCCCCCGAGGTTCCCACCATGACGTGTATTTGAGTGCCTGGTGCATGCGCGCTCGCGCCCTAGGAGGCCACAGGAGTGAGCATGGCGGATGGGGATGCCCATGCTTGTCGGAGGACACCAAGGCCGCGGCACTCAGCACTGGAGGCAGCCATTATGTCCAGAGAATGAGAAAGGGGAAAGAGAGGGGTAAGGCAGAGAGGTCGCAGCCATCTGAGACTGACGGACGCAACGCCGCCAGCCTCTGACCCATTTTTCTTGACTCTCCCTGCCTGCCGCCTGATCTCTACCTGGACCGCCTTGGACCTCAGTAACCTGCAACCTTCCTCCAACCACGGATCGTGCTTGGACCCCATCGTACCAGGTGAGGGTCTTTCTGGTTTCCATACCTTGATTTCACATACCGATGGTGAGGACCTACGGGGGCCGAAGTGAGGTGGGTGCACCACCTCACTTCGGCCTAGGCTCCACGCTCTGGTTGATGACAGCCAACAGTTTGCAAGGCCATGGACCAAGAGGACATTTCTGGACTCCGAGCCATTCCCGGGTTAGCACAGAAGCTTCAGCAGCAGCAGCAATGCCTCTAGGTGGTGGCAGCCACTATGGATCTTCTTAACGCATGTCTCGATGCTGTAACGACAGCCGCAGCCCAAACTACTCCTGCACCTCCAGCTCAATTGATGGCTCCTTCTCCTCTGCGTCTGCCAGTTCCACCCAGGTACACCGGGGACCCCAAACTTTGTAGGGATTTCTGAAACAGTGCATGATGCACTTTTCCCTACAACCGGCCCAGTTCCCCACCGATGCCATCAAAACAACCTTTATCATTTCACTATTGGACGGCAAGGCACTTGGCTGGGCATCACCCCTGTGGGAACGGGCTGATCCCATGCTCCAGGACATCCAACGTTTTTTATGGATGTTCAGACAGGCATTCGAGGACCCTGCTTCACCTCCATCAGGCATCCCAGCCCTTGATGACTACTCCATTGAATTTCACACCCTGTCTTCAGAATTAAACTGACGTGAAGACAGCTTGACAGCAATCTTCCTTGAGGGGGTGTCATCACGCATCAAGGATGAGCTGGCGACAAGAGAGTTACCCGAATCACTGGACACTCTGATTGACCTTGCAGGAAGGATTGATAGACGTCTTCAGCAACACGCTCAGGAGTCGCACCCTTCACTTAAATTTCTTCCACTGGCATCCTCCTTCTCTCATCCACTTCTCCCTGCCAGCACAGAGGCCTCTTCTCTGGGACAAGCTGACGAACCCATGCAGCTTGGAAGAACCCACATCTTGTCTGAAGAGAAACTTCAATGATGCCGGCAAGGTCTGTTTTTTTCCTGTGCCAGTAGAGGACATGTGAATACATGCTCCCAGAAGCCGGGAAACTAACAAGCCTATTCGCTGGAGGGGAAACGCTTCTAGGCTGCACCCACGTCTCCCCACAGATGACTCTCCCGGTAACCATCCTAAAAGATGGAAAGAAGTTTCCCTCCTAGCATTGATTGACTCTGGGGCTGGGGGAAACTTTGTTACCAGAGCCCTGGTAGAAGAATTGCAGCTACCCATCTGCCCTCAAGACCGTCCTCTGTATATTTCCTCTATCTATGGAGAGCCCCTAGGGCATATTGGATTTACCACCAAAACTTTATCTCTCCGCATCGGACTCTTGCACGAAGAGTAGATCTTCTATGTCCTTGACAGGGCAATACACCCCATGGTTTTGGAGTTACCCTGGCTCCAACAACATTCTCCTGTGCTTGATTGGCAGACCATCCAGCTTGCAAGCTGGGGTCCTCAATACTTCAAAACCTGCTTGCAGTGTGTACATCCATCGAGAGTCATTTCCCTGGCTAACACCTCATTGGATCTCCTATCACAGTATCAGGATTTTGCAGATGTCTTTTCAAAAAATAATACTACAACATACATTCAACCCCTTTTATCCCAATTTATCCACACAACTATATTTCTATGGGGTCCCAATTTTTTTCTATTTATTTACTATTTTTTTTATTTACCTCACCAATACGTGAATTTATACACTTTATTTAAAAAAACATTTTTAGAAAAAATTTTTAAAGTCGGAGGTGGATGTCTCATTCATTGACTCACTCAATTAACTTCAAATCCATTGAGTTAATGTTGGTCTGATTCATGTGTTTTAATCATTGACATTCCACCCTACCGTCCTCTTTTTTATTCAAAATCTAAAAATCCCATATGTTTCTTTTAATTTTATTTCAATCTTGCAAACTGCTTTCTTGATTTTTTAAGTTTATTTTCCCATCATTTTACTTAACTTAGTGCTGTATCATCTCTGTTAAATGTCCTCCCAACAAGGCCTTGTTTCGAAATATCCAAATGTCTTCTTCAGGGGAGATAATGATACGGTCTTCTTCCCTCAGATGTTTTCCTGCACTGCGATGGTCTTTCCTCTTGTTCCTAACCCTACCTCTTTTATACTCCTCCTTCTACTACTTCAGAAACAACCAATCAGGCACTTTTATTCGACCACTTCACAGTGATAGCCAATCAAGCTCTTCATTAAGTCCATAAGGAATTACTGACTTCAATTTAAAAATCTATCTTTGTTCCCGATAGTTCAGGGTATTGCAGGTATGAATCAGAAAAATAAAAAACAAAAAAATCAAAAAGACAAAAAGACAAAAAAGGCAAAAAAGGGGGGGAAGGTGGAGAGGGAAGAAGGGGGGGCATTGGTGGTTGGGGTGGGGGTGGGGGTGGGGGAAGTGGAGGGAAGGAGGGGGAAGAGAAGGAAAGAGAAAGAGAAGGAAGGGAGGGAACCCTAAGTCACCTGCAATACCCTGATCTCTCACATTTTTCCGTCTCTGTGACTTGTTGACCATATGAAGATTTCAATTTATTTCCTGAAAATCTGGCATTGCATTAAACATTTTTGTCTGTAATTACATTTGTACAATTATAATTTCATTATAATTTATATAATTTATAATTATGTTAGTCATCCAATTTTTATGTAATCACATTTATATGTATTATGATTGTTTGATGTTTTTGGTTATATTTTCTTGTGTTGTTGGTGTCTTTGTTGTTTTTATGGGTCCTTATTACGGCATTGTTTTGATCCTTCCTAGTTTTACCTCTGGGCTTTTGTCCCTCCTGACGAAGCCCTTGTGGTGAAACATGGTCTGTGTCGGGGGACTGAAAAATATTTCTACAAGCAACTGTCAATAAATGATGGATATGTTGATTTAATCAATTTTCAAGTTTCAATTATTGAGTTCTCCAAGATAATGACTCATGAACTTTTAAAGCGCTATACTATTGAATTTTGTGGCCTATCTATTGTTGACTACATATGCGCCCACCATTCATTTTGCATACCTACTATCCATTTGTGAGATACATACATACTTACAGCTGAAATGAATGAAACAAATGGAGCAGTGAATGCACATCCCTATAAACCAAACTGATCTTCAAACACAAGGTACCCACATAGTTTGTGTTTGAATATTACAGTTGTAATTTTCTGAAAAAAAAAATGGAACCAGACTGAGGCCAGTAGTGGCAGTCACCTTCCACACCAGCTTCAATGGGGAAAGGAAGCAAGTTCAAAAAGATTCTATGTCAGCAAGAAAACAATCCTGGTCAGTGGCTTAGCCAAAAATCACCACTGAAGACAGGGGTGTTATGCAGATAAAAAAAGACACACATACGTTAAGTCATGTATTTATTATTTATTTTTAATTTTATATACCGATGTTCCTGTATACAATACATATTGCATCGGTTTACATGGAACTGAACTGTCGCCTCAGGGGCGGAATACATTGGAACAGGTTGGCAAAGAACATGTCAATTGAAACACTGCCTAGATCACTACTTTTTTTTATCTGGATTCAGTCATTCTATCCATGTAACTCCTTTTTTAACACACATAGGGCAGGATTCCTCATTCCTCGCGAAATGCTGAATCCCGTGAAAAGGGGGCGGGGAGCGAAGGGGGGGTGCCAAGCCTGAGAAAGGCCGCAGCCGGTCACACACGTGGCAGTGCGATTTCGCCGGCCACGGTGGGGGCTGGCTGCAGCCTCTCACAGCGAATAGCGACACCATAAAAGGTGTCGCTATTGGCCACGCTACTGCCAGCGATAATGTT